>NW_008795018.1:9547137-9591013 GCF_000699145.1 Aptenodytes forsteri
CTGCCCAGGGAAGTGGTGGAGTCCCCATCCCTGGAGGTATTTAAAAGACGAGTAGATGAGGCACTTAGGGACATGGTTTAGTGGACATGGTGGTGTTGGGTTGACGGTTGGACTCGATGATCTTAGAGGTCTTTTCCAACCTCATTGATTCTATGATTCTATTCTATGATTCTATGATTCTCCGAAGAGGTTCATCATTGGAGAAAAGGGGAAAAAAAAATAATATATAACTGAAGACAGAAGAGGGTATTAGTAATAGCAGTCTGCTTGGCAGCAGTATGACACTTCAGGCTGGCAAAAGCCAAGAAAACAGTATCTCCAACTTGTTAATCAGCATTTGCTACCTAATTTTTTCATAAAATGACTTCATGATCATAGAAGCAAAAGCTTAGTGCAGAGGAAGTCGATATCATTTAAATTTTACTTGAGCTAGGACAAACAGATTCTGAAGGGTAAAATGTCAGAACTGGAAAGAATGAAGCAGCTCTGTTCTAACTTGTGTGCAAAGATTTCCTATCTCATACAAGTGTGCAGATAGAAAGAAAAATTCCTCAACATATCCACAGTAAAGAAGACAATTCTAGCCTTCTACAAGTGTAAGTATTCTGCATACAAGTCACTGCACAAAACTATGGGGACAGTGTATGCGCTCATTTGCTAGCAGTGACCTGCAAGGAATCAAAGGAGATTGAAATCACGTTCCAACAATTATTCTTTTTTGTTCTTGAGATGTTATCCAGTCTCGGTAGCTCCAGTTAATATCATCTTTGGAAAATAATTTCATACCGTCCTAATTATTCTATGTGCAAATGGTGGCAAAAAAAATCTTGCAATATTTGAGATATATTTCTGCACTCACAGTGCAGGTCATGATGGCTCTATACATCTCTTACAGAGTCAAACCTTCAGAAGAAAGCTGTCTTGGGGGGCGGGGAGGGAAACAATAAAATCCCCAAAGTTAAGTTAATTTTCTAGTCCTTTTTCTTCAGAAAAATCTTTTAAAAAGCAAAACTACTCACAAACATATACAAAAGTCTGAAATGAACTCTTCAGTAGAGGGAGCTTTCATTCTGAAAACCTCAAAAGTACTATTGGCATCATCAGTAATCCTTACGTCACTAAGGATCATTTTAGCAAATATCTACCAAATGGCTGCCCAGATTCCCCAAAAGCTTTGTTTCAGAGTGGGTTTCTACAAAGTACCATGGAATTCTGCAGTTTCAGCATGCCCTGCAGTGCATTCATCTTTGCTTAATACGCTCATTTGGAGTCTACATATAAGTCTTACAGTGATAACTATGCAACTCTTCTCAGTTTACTGATATGAAAAGGCAGGACATACGTTCTGCTGTATTACTTGACAGGGAAAGAACTACCACCAGGAAACTGGCCCTCCACAATGCAACAATATTTTATGCCAATCAGCTGTATTTTTTTCTTCAGGTAACACAGTAGGAAAGAGACCGCAGCATCGCCCACAGAATGAAAGACACGGCAGCAGCACACTCAGGTGTGTGAGATACAGATCAAGCTGCTTTGCAACTGAAGTTCCACAGGGAAAGGAAGAAAGACGAAGCTGAAAATCAGAAAGCTGTTAGTGTGATGGCTGGATTAACTAACCTTAAACAAAAAAACTAAACCTAACCTTATCACAAAAAAAAGCCCAAGAAAACATTATTCATCAAAGGGATAAACAAGAGCAAAAGCCTTAACAAAAATATGCTAATGTAGTATTTAAGAGAATGGTACTAAGTTTTACATTAAAACATATTTGACCACTGCTAGATTTTGACAGAATTCTGGGGAAAAAAAATACACAAAGTTATTGTTCAGTTTTATAGTAGATCCCACCGTAAAGCAAGTGTCCTGAGCATTTAAATTACAAATAAAAACTGCCTAACAAACATCAAATAACCCATGGCAAATCACGTAGGTGTGAACAAATACAACTGAAGGAGGAACCCACAATGATTCTTCCCTAAGAAGCCAGAAAGCCAGTCCTAAAATGACAAAATTACTTCCACAAACAAAGCTAACTTAAACCCCCGGAAAAATACTAATTTAGGTGGAACATGCCTTGCTAGCCCTTCAGGAGCACTTGACTTCAGTGGGAAAAAATATTGATCCACTGCAAAACAAACTGAACTTTAAACAGGATGCCTGGCTTTCTGGCATTGTTAAAAGCAAAGCAACCTACCTAATTAAAGGAGTAAAGTGGCTTGAGATTTTACACAGTGCTGCAGTTAACTGATCCTTGTACTAAGACATTTTGCCACCACTGATACACAAAACAAATCATCATTTACTGAGAGCAAGATTTTTCTTTTTTTTTTTCCCTGAAACACTCCATACCCCATTGGAAGCTAACACGTCTTCTGTCTCATCATCTTTGCTGTCGGCCTGAATTTCAAATGGGTTTCCTCCATTACAGTACTGCTCAAATAATGTTACTGTTGTTGAAATTGCTGAAGCAGGCTGCTTACTAGGTGACACAGATGGGGAACGTGACTGCTCCATGAACTTAAATTCCTATTAATAGAAATAAAGTACAATTTTAATCACCAACAAGACAGTTTCAGTATTATTATGACTCCAGTTCCATAAAAAGAGAGAATAACAACAAACTTGTGGACAATTAACCTGATATGAAAACTTTCAGCCAAAGCTTGCTGCTTATTTAAACATGCTTTTCATGCTGGCTCAAGTTAACCTTGAAATTGGCAATCTTGTACTGCTCGTCTTTCTAATTTTAGCAGTTTTTGGCTATGATATGCAATACATCTCCTGCATTCTGAAAGTATTTGCTGTCTAAAACTAGGTGAAAACTAAGTGGGTTTTTTATTTCACATAAAATAGGAGATAAAACAAGACCTAAATTCTACCCAAAAATGTAGTTTTCTTTACACAAGTTACCCAGTAATTTACTAAAGCTGAAATTTTTTTCTTAATATTTTATTTTTAAAAAGTTATTTTCAAAATTTATTACTTTTCAAACCCATTGCACATGAAGTTTCTGATGACCGGGTGAGCACATGGACTTTTTGGACTAAGTAGGGCACATAAGGTATGACTTTAGACTTTTTTTTCTAAAAACTTGACTTATATCAGTTGACATATCATTTCTATCTATTAAACTCTAGCTATTGATCTTCATAAATGGCAAAATGTACATTATCATTTATCTAAAGGTTTAAAGATCAAAATGTGTGCAGCTAAAAGGACTGCAATGTTAGATTTCTGTTCGTTTAAATGAATCAGTTGCTTTCTGCCATTTTCTGCTCCTCCAGTCCCCTAAGCAGTAGGTATGGATTTATAATGCCATTTCTCTATTAAAAATATTATTTCTTTTGCTACCGGATGCTACTGAGGGTCCTCCTTCCTTTTCCCTCCGTGCTATTACTGACCCAGTAGCCTCTTGCTTACTTTTACAGTTAACTCTACAGAAGCTGCAAAATTATCTTTTGCTTGAGATTGTTTAGCTATATCCATTTTTGCACTTTAGTGATAGCTTTAATCATAGGCACCCACGTTTCATTTGGTAAAACAGGTGAAATTCACCCACCATGTGCTAAACTTCACAAAAATCACTTTAGGACAGCATGTGAGCACACCAATTACTTGCTTTCAGTTGGACTTCACCACAGAAGAATTAACTTTTTTTTTTCCTTTTCAAATGAGCCAGTATGACCTATGTTTCCAGAAACAGATGCCAAAAATTGGTACAAGCTAATGAGCGCTCATATAACTACTTTTAGGCACTCATCTTTTAGCATCTTACTCTCAGATAAACAATTTAGAAATGGAAAACTGACATATTAACAGCACATTAAAACATGAAAAATAAAGGCTAACATTATGCCTACAACTCTAGCATCTTCTGTAAACCCCTACCTGCCTGAAACGGAACACTACTGTTTTAAAAGCATTTGAATCTTAAGTTTCCAATATCACAAAGTGAAATTTAGGGGGTTTTAGCAGCCATTAAAAACATTTGCACAGTAGCTCATGGATCTTACTACTTCTCAGAACACCTGGACTCTTAGCTATTAAAGTATTAATATATTTGCATGTGTTATTCATAGAACGTACATGAAGCTGCAGAATACTAAAGCTTGATTTAACAGGACAAAGTTCCCAGGTTTCATTCTCCAAAAACATTCTTAATTCTTCAAGACGGGTTCTGAAATACAACAAATGAATACTCTTAATTGGCAGCAAGAGTAAATCAGGAAGGAGACAATTATTTAACTCATGCAGTGAAAAACACCTTCAAAAACTGTATAAAAAAATCACACTGGAAAACAGATATTCAACACATTCTTTCAACTGACAGACCACCTAAAAGCTGTGGCTACTAGCACAGTTTATGTTTTATGACACCTCTGGAGAAATTCTCAAAGAATGTCAATTTCCAAAATTTGGAAACAAATTTTTTTGTCAAAACCATTAGAAAGTGTAGAGGAACATCTATGATTATGCAGTAATACTGGACCCTCTTTCCTCTATGTAAACTGTAGAAAGCAATATAATATATACAAACACTCTATTAGCAGTACAACAGCTTCTGTGAGCCCACACCAGACAGATGCTTCTTTCAAACACACTGAAGCCAACAGGTAACAAAGGGAAGTGGAAAGAACTGATGTTCAACAGACATCTCAACTTTTCAAAGAAGAAAAAAGCAAAACGGCTATTAATCTCCTAAACTATATTTTTCTTCATAGCTTAACTTTACCTTGGTACTAATATAGAAAACGTATTAGGGAAACGTAATCAAGCCATTATATCTCTGCATTGTTTCTGTTATGTTTTTAATCATTAGAAAAGCCTCTGTTCAGCCATAAGCAGAAATACCTTTAATAAAGAACATCTTTTTGCCGCATTAGCAGGAACTCATACAGGAAAAGACAGCAATGGGTGCTTACTGAGGTCACATTGCTGCATCTTTTCTTAATATATGGTATATTGTTTTGCTTAACAAGTAGCAGTTGGTAAATTATGCACTGAGTTTCTAATTAGGCAGTAAAATGTTCTAGAAATACCACTATTTCAGTAACAAACTATAATCACCACTACAATTAAAATTTTCTTCCCTCAATGAGATGAGCAATGTGTTGAATTATGACTACAGTTTGCTGTGTCTATTTAAATTCACCAGTTAAATGCAAACAGACTTCAAGTGCTATTTTCGAGGCACTAAGTACCCATAGCTTGCAGATCTTCTCGCAGTAAAGCCAACAGAAACAACAGATAGGGATGCTGTAAAAATCAGCGTTACAGATCAAAATTCTTTGAGAGGAAGACTAACGAGAAAGAGTCATAGAAAAGCAAACATTTAAAAGCCACACAGCACCAGCTTTTGTATCATTCCAAAGCTGAAATCCAGGCACTGACAATGTACTTGAACAAATGCTCTTCATTTTCACCAGCACAGAAGTCTAGAAAGTGGCACACGTGGAAGGTCTGGTGCATTCATTCTCTGAAAAGCTTTAGTGATCAGACACACCTTTTTACAAACTTGTATCAGAACAAAAAGTAAACTGCATTCCAAAAATCACCTTACTAATGTTCTCTGCCAAAAGCCCGTTTAATTTTTCAAAATAATCAACTTTTACCCAAAAAAGGCTTCATGTAGGCTCTAGTATTACGTTGCTCTTCTACACTTTTTGAATGACATGACCAGTTCCTTTGAATGCTTTCTCTATGTTGGCAGTTCTCTAAAACACCATACCGCCCAGGAGGCCACATATGTCAAATTACACAATCAAAGAACTGATTACTCCTGGACTCTGAGCATTTCAGTTCTATGTAGCTTTTATGTACTAATGAATCCTTAAAAGCACTAGCTTTTTCTTTCCCCCCCCCCCAATTAAAAAAAAAAGGGGAGGGAAAGCCACAATATGCCACATTAGCTTGATCTGAAAAGGCAAGATGCTTAAAGCTTTTATATAAATCAACCTCATGGATATAGCTGGGAGAGAGGTTTTTTATATTTTTCCCTCTGAGGATGAAAACATCAGCCAATTAATCTTCACAATACCCACACAGCATAAAACATATAAAAAGTATTAAAAAGTTCACATGATTTGAGTCATATCAATAAGTATTTCCTTTTATTTTCACAAGAATTACGAGAAACATTACCTTAATTAAAAACACAAGTTATTTCAAAAAGTTATTATTTCTATACATATTCCACCAGTGTTCCTTAACCTTTATTTTACTCAAAGATAATTCAGAAAATTAGTCTGATTCCCTAAGCTGTTAAATAGGTCCTTTAAACATAAGCAAAACCATAATGGTCAAAACGATATTTACTTAACCAAATAAGGTATTATGTGGTAAGTCAGTGTAGTAAAAGATGGTTAGGTAGACCAAAACAGCTCTTCCGAACCTAGAGCTGCAAGCTCAGTTTCCAAATCAGTTCATGGTTCAGAAATGCTTTCAAGAAATAAAGATAGGTGGCATGGCATCTTAATCAACTCATCTCCTGACAAGACATAATGTGCATCTGATTAAGGCTGAAGCTTTTCAGACAACTGGAACTGAGGTCTTCATCAAATGTCCGGAAAGAAATCCTAGCTCCAAACTACGAAAGCTGGAAGAAATTCCAAACCACATTCTCAGCTTCTGAATTTAGACACTGTCTCATGTTCTCCTGACATAATTTTCACACTTTATGGATTTTAGGCAGAAAGTCTCAGACCAAATGTGTTTGGATGTATTAGTTGTATGACAGCTCCCATACAACAGAGGACAACAGATCAAGACTGGAAAGTAAGTTTCTTAGAGCAAGGAACGCTGTATTTCTTCTCATATCTTCCTAGCTTTTTACACCCAGAAAGAAGATAAATGCTAGATAACTAGAATGAAAGAGTTGTCAATCATCCAAACCAAAACATTTGGGAAATCAAGACAATTAAAACAAACAGACAGACAAGTCTTGAAGCTGTCACAGCCAGATATCATATCTGAGGCCAGAGTCTGCCTGCACATGACAGCACATATGACTGGTCTCAGATATGATAGTAGGGTTGACTGAAACATAATTAGATACTGCCAATGAAAAAACTATGAAAACATGACTCAAAAGGATGGACTCAGTTCTAAACATCTCATTTGATATAAGACAAAATTGAATATTGAAAAAAAAAAACATTTCATAGCCACAAATGATCAGCTCTTTTTATATAATGGCATAGAAAAAGAAGTAACAATTTTGCTAGGAAGTATGGATTTCAGAGGCATTCATCCTCAGGATCCCAGGAGACAGCTAAAGAGGCAGCCTGAAAAACTACTGAAATTGTACATAAAATTTTTTCACCTTTATCTGGCTTGCCTGCTGCAGAGCTAGAGTTTTCCACAACCATAGCGGAAGCAAAGGCTTCTCCACTTTCTCCCTTTCTCCAGGGTTCAGGGCCCTATTCTCATCATAAAACACTATCTGTCAACCTCAATGCAGGAACATTATGCAGTGGAATTCCTTTGGAAAGCATTTAAAGTTAAACCCAACAAAAATAAATGTCATTAGATTCATCCACTGCACATATAGTAGTCTCACCTGTGGTATGTTTTGAAATAGTTAACACTTTGTTTTCTGATAGATTCTTGCAAAACTTCAGACTTACTGCCACAAAATTCTTCTCCAACTTGCATCAGCCTATAACAATAAAACAAACTTCAGAAATATTTATTGATTTATTAAAACTGCTGTTCCAACCTGAATTAGAAGCCTCAATCATTACCATGAGCGTAAGTGTATCTCCATAAAAGCAAAGCACCAATATTAAGTTGCAAACACTTCACTCATTCCACAAAAGTCCATGTCTCATTTCCCTCCAAATCCTATCAAAATATTCCATACACATAGAGACAAAGAGCCATAAGCAAAATAAATGTCTTTTTGAGATCCCTTTACGCAGGGCAAGCTGTACAGCTCACAGTCTGAATCCATCATTTTATTACCAAAACAGAAGGATATAATACTGTACAGGTTAGCAGTACCACAGTATTTTACTGCTCTTGACTGAGAGTCCCTTTAAAAGCTTTTAGAAACATCAAAATTGTGAGATCTGCACATCTGAAATCTTAAAGGTGGAAAATACTGAAATCTTATCGCACTTACGCACTACTTGAGCAGCAAAGCAATTTATGCTACGTCTCCCAAGTACATCCTCATAAACTCCCACATAAAGAAGTGCTCTTCAAACTATCAGTAGATATGAACAAAGTTGGCATCAGAATGTAAATATCAGCCTTAATTAACTGTGCTGGCTTATCAGAGTTCAAGTTTGTGCACATGTATTAAGTGGTCTTATGACCACATCAGTATACCTGCTGGTAACATCAAGTACAAATATGAAGTCGTCATATTTGAAGTTAGACAGATCTGTTCCCAGAAGATATGTTTTCACTTTCAGCTGAACATCCTACAAAACACAAACAAGTTTTTGTGTGCTTAATACACTAAAGACACAAAGGTGAAGGCTCAGATGCCTGGTTCATTAGCACTTTTTGGTTTGTTTGGACTTATAACTTCTTTTTTAAATTTAGAATAGAACTCCATTTTCTGTAACATGAATGATTTCTCATTGACTTTCTAAAGTAATATTATAATCAGTTTCTTTAACACTCTATAACACAAGGTCAATCCTAGGAATGCTGTGAAACCAGGCAGGTTCACAAGACTTCAGGTTCTCCATAGCTATGCTTATACCAGAAACATAAAGCAGTATGACTGTGCTAACAGAGAAAAGCACATGAGAAGAAAATAGATTGTGGGGCAGCACACAGGTTGGGAGAAGTAGAATCAGGCTGAAAGTCATGTTACTATGTTTTGGTGTCTTGACTGAGTTTGTAAGCATAGCAACCAAGTAGTAACTGAGTCACAGAAATTGTATTTCCATGGTTTTGTTTTGACATATTTAGCTCAAATCAAATAATTTAAAAAAAAACAAACAAACAAACCCTGGAGAGATTTCTTTAAGAAGATCAGTATAAATATAACTGTAATTAAGGGGGGAGGGATATATATTTAGGAAGAATAGGAAGAAAAATAAAACCCCGAACCTGCCATATTCGTGAAAGCCCATGTTCCAGTTTCTTTTTTACATAGCTGCGGTCAAAACTGTTCTCTTCAGTTCCAATCACATTGCTGCCATCTGAAACTGAAGGTGAAAGGTATTGCAGATATTTCCAAAAGCCTTGAAATGTATCCTAGTTTTCTAACCATAATGAAACTTCTGCCTTAGTCTTTATCATATTATCCATTATGCAAACTACAGGAGAGCTCCATTGCTCTAAACTTTTGAAAGGAAATGAATAAAGCACATATAAATATTATATGCTAATGCAGACCAGGAGAGCTTCTGATTGCTTTTATGTAAGCAAGATACCCCATGCAATAAAAATCAAAAAACGATGAGAGTAACAGATACTGATATTTCAAATACAAAAGATAAAGTTGAAAGCTGAAGTGAGCACTGCTTATCCTCTACAATAAGATTCTCTAAGATATTCTACCTTTGTAGACAAGAATCATGAACTTAAAAATTTCAGAAGCAAGATTTTTAACTTTCTGCCCCAGCAAATTCTGTCTGCAACTCTGAGGAAAAATACTGAAACTTTTTCCATGAACTATGCAAACAATATAGCATGCTCTTTTTTTTCCCCTCTCATACTAATGTATGCTTATGCATGAAATAATGTCAATCATATAATCAGGTGTCTTTCTTTCTTCCAAATTATTTTATTTAATTTTAAAACCTTCATTCCCACAGCGCTGGATCATTTTCCAGAAAAGCACTGTAATGCATGGTGAACTTCTCCTGTATGTGGTCCTCTCTCTCCCTCTGGAGGAAATGTATTTTTTTTCCATTTTAAAAAAGAGAAGGTAGTATTTTATATGTAGTTTGCGAGCATACAGTTGTGGTTATGCTTGCAGTCTGTGACGGCACAGTGTCATGCAGTTTGCTTCACAGCCTATGACTGACCACAGGAAAGCTCTGTCTTAGCCAGATGACACATACAAACTTTCCCCCACGATAAGAAAACTGTCAAATCACACCATTTAGTGATTTGACATGAAAGATAAAAATTCATATAAAATATTACACTGGAATATTACGAAGTGTACAGCCCTCCTTCTAGCCCATCATTCAAGAGGTTGCAACACAGAAGAATTAAGATTGCCTGTAGTACCCCAGCATTGCCATGCAGCTCAGACCCGTCTTTCCATCTTTTCTGCAACCTCCAGCTAGTTTTCAGTACTTGAGAAGACTATTCACTCCCTTGTTCCTGGCCCAGCTGGTCTCACCTCTCCACCTCCACACACAGGCTCCCAACTCAAAGCCATTCCTTTCCCTGATTCCAGCATTTCCTCTCAAAAACCTCCACCCAGCCCCAAGCTATCATCTTGCACACGCACCAGGCAGTCTCATCCCTGCCCCCTAGGCTTCACAGGAACAGGCAGCACAAAGCCCAGATCCTACAGGAACCCAGAGAGGGAACAGGAAAGGGAAGGGGAAAAAAAAAAAGTTTCTTATGATATCGTGGGAAAGACAGTCCCTATCTATAATTTGGGTCTACCTGGAGAGCAACAGGACACGTCTAACAGACTAGGACATGTCTAACGTCCTTGACTTAGATTACATTCTTGAAAGATGGAGTCTTTTTTTAAGTCGTTGGACTTCATGACCAGGTAGATACATCACTGCTATAATGCAAACAGGAAGGTACAGGAAAGAGTATAACATTTAACAGCTCCTCAACAACTGGCAGCCCTAACTTGTGAAACACGTTATTTGGGGGGGGGGCGGGGGGCAGCAGGGCAGGGAAAGGAAGAGAAAGATTATTTCTAGGGTCAGCAAGGAATTTGGAAGCTATCCAAGGCCATGGACCAAACTACCTCAGTGGGATTACATGCAGCTTCCACCCAGGGAGACAGCACTATGGCTGTGAAGCACATTCAGCTGTTAAACTGTGAGATGCTACCAGAGGGCTCGGGTGCAGCTCCAGCAGCTTTTCATTCATGAGCTGATCTCATCAATGCAGGGACAGGATTTTACGCAGTCATTCAAAACTAGCGAGGACAAAAATGCCACCTGTATACTTAATCTCTGCCACAATAGTGTTCCTTAGATGGTAACGTGCTACCAGGACCACAGCGAGAGCTAATCCTGACTGACCTTTGCAGTTCTTCATTACTAGGCTTCATAGTTTTTTCCAGAAAGCCTCCTGGCTTAATTTCACTTTCCTCAGAGAGAGTAGCAATTTTTCATGTCTAATTTTGCTGTCTACTGAAGAAGAGTCCAGAACCATAAAGAACCTACATCTGCCCTCCATTTGCCAGTGCTAACAAATTTTTTGTCACGAACAAAAGTGCTCTTTCCATGTCAAGCCTCGCCCTGAACCCAGCCCATGCAGTCTAGATGAATACTGTGTAAATACTGTGAGCACCTCACTAATGAGCCCAGTAAGGAATGGGAGGCCAGATACAAGACTTTAATCAGCCTTTTCAGATATGTGCAGAACAGACCTCCACAGCGTTGTCTGGACCACTGCATATTTAAGAGGAGGAAGGAAAGAGTCATCCACTGAACAAGAATGGTTATGACTGGTATCAGATACTGACAATTGAATTAAACCAAAAAACAAAAGAGCACAGCAGAATCGGACCATGTTCTGACCATGTTTTCTTCAGATCACTCAGTGCTCACTGTCAAGTGAGCAGAGTTTTCTTCTGTAACAATCATTAATCCTAATTAGCACTTATCAGTGTCTCATACTCCCAGTCCTGGGCCAGGATCTCTGTAAGAAGAGCATGATATGCGTCTTCCTTCTCCCCATCAACCATTTGTTTTCTGCTTTGAACTTTTTCAGAGTATGTTTCTCAGAACAAGAACTATTTGCATTTCTCATGTAAATAAAAAAAAATAAAATTTCTTCTAAATATATATATTACCTATTATATGAATGCTTATATAATAGATAAGCATAATAGGAACAACAAAAAAATGAAACCTTCAACACTTGTAGCTCCATTTAAATTAAGCAAATGTGGGGAATATGGTTACAGAGAAGGATGCTGGCCTTGCTTAATTTCTTTCAAGTGGAGCTATTTCGTGTGTCTGGACATGTTATTAAATTATGATCCTTATCAAACTCTGAGGGAGCTTCATCTGTGAGCTAGGGATTATGATGGCGAACATACGAACACTACCAAGAAGAATCTTCAAGCCAGTTAAGTTAAAATTAGTCTGCCCATGAGGCTAGACCTCAAGAATACAGAACCAGTACAATACTATTTGCAGCCAGAATGTAAAAGCTCTGGTACTTTCAATTGAGTAACTCCTCACAATTAAAAACATAATAAAATATATTCTGGAATTTGGGCTTATATTCATTTCTTCCAAGGCTGCAAAACTGTGTTCAACTCTTTTCTGTTTAAAGACATTAAGACTGCTTTTGCAGGTGGACTGAGAATTAACACTAATTACTCAAAATGAGAAGATAAAAGGCTGCTTGATGTCAAAACAAGACTCAGACATAATTCCATACTATATCTACTGTTGCAGGCCACTCAAAGAAAATTTTTCTTATGAAAGAAAAGTCATAAAATAAATATTAGCCACTGTATACATAAATTATAATTTAGTAACTGTACCTAAATATGCTCCTCTTCTCCTGAAAGCAGTAATTCTGACAAATGCATTTTCAAAAGTGATTTATCATGGAAGATTAAACAAAATATAAACAGAAAGAATAATCCAACTAGAGAAACCCTAAGCAGATTTATCCTTTCTCTGGCGATATGAGTAAACAAAACCAGCTATCATAGTCAGAGCACGCTCTTTAGAGGTTTCTGCAACCTCCTCTCTTCTACACTTCTGCAGAGTGAAGCCAAGCCTAAACGCGTCAGTATCTTTGACCGATTCTCAAGACTAAGACCACAGTCTTAGTCATAGACTCTGACCACAGAGTCATATGGATGCTATTGTTCAATAAAAATCTACGCAATATTCTCTCTGGTAATCTCCTGGTGCTCCTGGTTTATGGCCAGTCATGCTAAGAGTTCTTGTTTCCAGTCTTTTCATGAACTGTACTGCAGTTAATTTCACACATGCAAACATATGAATTTAGGATAATTTCCTTGAAAATCAAGGATTGGACAAAGGTCCACAAGCATTTACACTTTTTGCTTTGAAGAATTTGGAACAGGTAGCAGAATACATGAATATTCATAACTTCACATAAAAATATGAATCCGAAGCATCCCGAAGTTATTCTTCTAGAAGCCTGGTTTAAATACAGTCATTTTTCAGGTTTCTCAGTATTTCTTTAAAATTTGTAAAGGCAGCCTTCAGTCATAACAAAAGGTTTTTGTTTAATCCTTGCCAGTCAGACAGGGAAAAAAGGGAAAGGAGAGAAAGAAGGGAAAGGAGAGAAAGAAGGGAAAGGAAAAAAGAGGGAAAAAAGAGGGAAAAAAAAAGAAAAAATGATCAATCAAATCACTGTCCTCTAGCTTCATTCTTTGACTACCAAGCAGGTCTTGCACAGAATTTATGTAGTATTATAAATTGAATGTTCTGAAAATTAAAATGGCTGAAATTAAATTACATCTTACATAATTTTCTTCTTGCTTTTCAGTGAATCTATTACAGCTATTACAGTTGTTACCAACTTTTACCACTAGGATTATACTTGCAAAATCAGGAGTTTAAATGCTATAGTGATCATTTTGCTGCTCAGTTTCAGTTCTTCTGTTAAATTAGTGTCTCAGGAATACATGGGAACTATATCAACGTCACAGTAAATTTTATGCAATGTGAAAACCCAGCTGAACCAGGCAGGGCCCCCCACAAACCAATGCGACTTTGAAGTTCACTCCACTTTGAGCAGGGAAGACAAAATGACCTGCACGGGTCCCTTTAAAACTCATCTTTTCTTTGATTCTATACTACAAACACAAACAATGCTTTGACCATGACCAACAGTGCAATGGAAAATTTTCCAGTAAGCAGTTTATTTTCAGGGATGACAACCCATATCACAGCAATTTGCTGTTTATTGTTCAAACAACAAAATCACAGAATAAGTAGCAGCTCATTAAATGTGACATAGAACTCATTTCATGCTATGGAGTAGATACTTTTAGTTCACTAATTTTATCTTCAGTATGATTAAACAACTCCTACATATGAACACTTTATTCTATCTTTCCAACAGTATATTAGAGCAATTAAGCGTTATTATTGATGATTCATAGAACTATCAATACCATACATTTCATTATGATTTACTGATACTCTGTTGTAACACTTCAGCAAACTAAGTCTCATTAGTATTTCCTATTTCATGAAAAGTACTAAAATATGTCTCATGCTTTAAAAATTTTTAGGATTACATTTATATCTAGAGATAATTATCTGTTTCCATTTAGTTTATTCCAAGTAGGGGGTTTTTTAATTGATCTTAAACAAAGTAATCCCCAAATCCCCAAAGCCAGTCCACACTATAATTGACAGAACTGCAAATTCTGAACTCAATTCTAGGGAAAAAAAATAAAAAAGCCTCAATCTCAAAGCGTCTCTCCTATAAACGTTCCAACCAAAAAAAATCCTGTTGTAAAAGTATTTTCTATTCCATTTTGCTCTTCAGTCTCAAACTAGACTAATTTTCAGAACACAAATAAGCAGAATATTTAACAATATAAAGCAGACATTCCTCAGACATGCAGAAGGACAATTATTTACAAGTTATGCAAGGCGCATTTTAACATCTGTAACAGGCATTAATAATCACAAATACGTGACACACGATCTAGATGAAGTGCAACCTCCTTTTCATAATCCATGCAGGACTTCTTTTGGATAAGCTTCACTATTAAAATAGAAATTCATGTCTTCTAAGTCCAGCTTCTCACTTCTATAGCTGGGTTTTGCCCTAAGGTCAAGAGTCCCTAAACCCATTTAAGGTACTTTGTAAGACTGCTGACATTAACTGGCACAACAAGAGGAAAACACTGGGACAGCTTTGAGTTCTCCAAATTATAAAAGCCAGATACACATGCAACTGTTAAGACCGCTCCTTCTATTGCTCCAGTCCATGGGGTTTAATTGCAGGAACAATTTTAGCATAATCTCCTGAACTGCCTCCATGGTTCCTTCTGATATACCCACCCTTTCTACAGGAATTTTACTCTTTGGCTTTAGCACGTATCACAGCTATTAAATCAATAAATATGGAATGAGACTTCCATGTACAGGTTTAATAATTACTACAGCATGAGCAGTGACTTTTAGAAAAAACAGACATTTAGTAGATATCTATAGTCCCTCTGAAATTAAATTATACTTGTGAAATTCCCTTTTGTGTGCTTTATCATTGCTAAGGTATTTGAAGAAGTGATTCAGTAGCTCAAATTTATTCTAGTTGTACATTACAGGTAAGCCACAATGTCTCCAGAGACTTAAAAAACAAGAGACAGAAGATTTAGTGGATTAGTAGTAAACATACCAAAACACTCTGGCACTCATTTAAAAAGCAATGCATTTAAAATTACTCATGTGACTGAATATACCACTTTATTAGGCTTAATGGTTCCTTTAAAAGGTTTTGCAGTGCAAATGGGTTTCTTTCTTCAGGATATCACAAGTAACCACACTAAGGGGAACTATTTTTAAAATTACATCTGGAGTTGAGCAAGTAGTCTACTGTGATAATGCTTCCATGCAATAAACTCTTTATAATACCTGCTTTATTTTACACATGCAAAGATCACAACAAAATTAAAACAAGAGAAGGAAATGTAATTATCTGACGTTATTTTAAAAGTAAATATTATTGAGAATGGGCAATTCACTCAAAACTTCAGAACCTTTTTTCACATAATGCATCTCAAAATTAAATATTTCAACTCTGAATTTTAATTCTGATATACTTATAAAAACTTTCATATGAAATAACAGTTTCAACAAATCCACGGTGGTTTTTTACTTATTTTTTTTAAGATTCCACACAATACAGGAAGGACACGCCGAAGAAAATATTTTCATTAATTTTTCAAATTTAAAGTAGGAAGACAATGTTAACTAGCATAAGTTTGATTCTTTTTAAGACTTAAAATCTGTAATACATCTAAATTTTGAAAGAAGTGTTGGATTTCAAATACATTGTAGGAAGCAGGGTGTTCCAAGATCTGTTCTTGACTTCTATTTCCAATTTTGTTTCCCTTTCTTCTTATCGTCTAATGTAAACGATTCAAGTTTTATGCAAATCAGGCAAGGAGGAATAACTTTTGCAGCAGTCCTACAGTCCTTGTCCTTTGACAGAAGCCTCCTTTTCAGTAAGAAAACCTATCTGATTCAAATAAATAGGAGTTTTGCATAAATCTTAATATTGTAAATTTCACGCTCTGCCCTCTGCCAAACACAAGCATCTTGGGGTAGTGAGAAATACTGTCTGTCTTCAGACATTTTATATTAATTTAGAATACGTCCAGCAAAATGTATTTAGGAGGACTTAGACAGACAACAGACGAAGGTTTTGTGCTTCTGTCCTAAAAACACAAACTGGAACAACAGTAAAAGAAAACCAAAATTATACTTTAAGATGAAATCTTTGCCTTTTCCTGTAAGGGTATCAAGGAAATTGTGACCGTATCTTATGATGGATTCACTAGTATAGATGATATACAACATTCAGGAAATTGGATTTCCTGAAAATCACGATGACAGATTTACAACAGATTCACTCCCTATTGTTTCGGTCACCTTTCCTAGTACACAATCCAGTATCCTAATCTACTAAGCTTAATATGCAGTGAATATATCAACATTGATCAAAAAATCTGAAATTTCACATTGGTCCTATATTAAAGGGAAAAATCCTCAGATTTTGTAGTCATCTACCACAGCTGACTTCCAACTCAACAATAAGCACTGTTTAAAATAAAACTGTTTATATATGTAATAATGGCACATAGACATATTAATTAAAAAATGAGCCTTATACTGAAGACTACAAAAATCCAGTGAGTATTTAAGTCCTTCCTGCACACTATAAGCAATAATGCTGAAGGCACCGAGTCAAGACCACAAAGGTACCGACACACAAATTGACAACTTGAGCATAAGAAAAGTTATTTCCAAATACCAGAAGCTTTGTTTCCATAACAGTTTCTTACCAGAAGACACAGCTGCTGCCTCATCTTGGTCATGATTCTCATGCCACTGCATCGTTCGGTAGTAACTGAGCATGACCTCCCAAAGGGCTTTGCAGAGATCAGCAAGGCATGGAATGTAACTGTCTGATGTAATATGCTACAGAAAAACAAACAAAATAATATTGTGATACTTAACAATTCTGTTCATTTTTTTGCAGAGGCAAAACAAACCATACAAAAACCTCCATATTCATACAGCTGAGGTGCTTGACGTATATCAGTTTCCTTTTCAAAAGTATTTGAGAGCTGATGAATGCCTGATTTTAGTCAACCAATCAAATGCTGTCTGAAAGTGCAAAGCTTGTTAGTTAGCGCCTTTTTTTTTTCTTTTCCCAACTGGCCCATATATTAACCACCTCTTATATTTATGGAACAGCAAGGTAGACAGAGAAGTAAAGCCACACAGTCTAATGGTCAGCACATCTCACCATCAAAGAGGAATGCAGCCACCCCTATGACATGCAGACACTGCGTCAGTTCAATGATGCAGATACTTGTACTTCAGCAGTACACAGAAGCCATCCTGGCTGGTGTGCCATTGGATTGTATGCTGTATAAAGTAGTTTAAAAACAAACAAACAAACTTAGATGGCAGCTGTCCTACCTCCCCAATCCACCCTGCTCCAAAGAACCAGTTGTGAATTAAGATATTCATTGCTACTTCAGTGTCCACAGTTGACTTCCGCAAGGCTAGTTAGCTCTTACCACGTGGGTACTGCACGCTAACCCAAAAATGTATATCCAAGATGATACAAAAGCTTTGGCATTACAGTTACAACAAAACTCTTCAAAAATAGTAACAGCTTCTGCAACAGTGATGTCAACATAACCACCAAAATAACCAACCATGGATTCTACAGAGAGCAAACCCTTAATCAAAGCAATCAAAGCCCTCTGAATTGCATCCTCATCCACTGAGGTAACTGTGGCTTTCTACACACTGAGTGTCCTTCCTGAGCAATGAATTGCAACAAAACCTTGATAAGCTTGAATATTATGTTTGATGGATAATAAACATTAGACTGGACAGATTTCTTCACAAATGCAGATGCATCACTTAGGCCCCTCCTATTTTTCAGCTTTCAGGTAGAAAAAAAAATTGTAAACTACGTCTTTACTTCCTATTTAATCATGTTCTCTTGCTTTCTAAGCTTAAATAATGCTCCTGACAGTAGTACGTACCACCCAATCCATATTCTCCTACACCCTGCTTATGATCAAGGACTCTCAAAAACTGTTCATTAGCATTAATAGATGTCATTAGCAAAAGTATCTGGAGGCCTCATATTAATCGTTATGTCTTTGCAGTTTGCATGGGTTTTTCTAAATTAATTATTACTCTGATTCTGTTCCGTATCAAACCAGAGCTGCCTCAAGGATATAAATCAGGCATTCTGGACACACCAACAAAAAAAGAAAAAGGCAAGTTCTTGGTGCATAAAAAAGTATCAATTGAGAATACTACTGTTTTTCTAAAACACCCTTTAATTGGAGAGTTGATATACATTACTGACTGCATTATTGAGACACTTTAATCTCAGATACTATAGACCTTTGCTAACGATGGAACAAAATAGGGTAGTAAGTTTATCATTTAAACAATACAATGCCCTGCCATTTCAACAGCTGTTTCAGCTATTTCCTCTGCCAACTCATCAGAAAATGTTACTTAGTGTATTTCAGGGCTTTTAGTAGCTATAAAATCTAAACTTTGGTTGTGCAGATCACTATACTTGATATATTGGCTTCCAGGTGGCCAGGAAGAAAGGATCACTTACTAAATACCAAGATAATTCAATTTAGACTAAGGAAATAAGCAACTGAATTTCTTTGAACTTATGCAGAATAAAGGAAATCAAAGCTTGAAGATGAAGCAGCCGAACTCTCCTCTGTTCCACTAGTATTCAAAAGGAGAAAGGATGTAAGAGTTAGAACATGGCATATCGCTAGGAAAAGAAATGCTCAACAAGGAAATAGTGACTCAGAGTGCACAGACACGTAACTTACATAAACGGCTAAGAATTACTGAAAACATTATTCTTTTAAAAAACCTGAAATTATTAAAAATCCAGTATCTGACTTCCAGAAAAGAAACAAACAAACAAAAAATTAAAACAAAGAAAAAAAACCCACCATAGTCCCCAACTACCCGTGTAAAATGGAAATGAGCTAAATAAGTTTATCTTTCTAAAGATTTTTAGAAACACACCACAGGAAATCTGCCCAAAAAGGAAGACTTTAATTTTGTATGACTTCCATTGTTTAATTAGAGTAAGTACTCCATAACCACTTATACGTTAAGAGCATCCTGGCTTAACAGTGTAGACAGGTTGAAGAGGGTTCTCACTGGAACTAGACACAGAGAAAGCAGGCTCGTATTTTAGTCTTAAACAATTTACTCCCTGACAACTGAACATAAGAGATGAAAACCTGTTGGTATTTTTTCTACGGGAAGTTAGAAATGGAATTGCTATGATAGTCCAGCTTATTCAGCACTCCGATTTTCACAAATGCACTGCAACAGGTAACAACCAACGCTGAACAGCACGGTTTGTAATAGAGACCAAAATTTCCCATCTGCAGCCTGTTCCCTAAATACCTAATTGTTACTAACAGTGTAATGAAAAATTAAAAAAATCAATAAATTTCAAGGAAATTCCTGCAGTATTCATAGTACATTATAGCCGTAAAATTTGGGCACCTTCCTTTATACAGACTGCCAGATTCCAGCTATTGCAGGCTCACATAACTAAAGAAGCATCTCATGAGGGTTCTGCAGAAGGAAAGCCAAATAGAAGTAATGAGGTAATAATTTTGTAACTGCACAGTTAAAGCCACTCTTTCTGCGTATTACAAAATACGGTATTTCCAGTGATCTGAAAGATCCTTCTGCACTGTAAAGGGTAAGGATTAACAGCAGCACACAATCTGTATTTTAGAAGATGCCAGGAGGAGCTCAGTAGTACTATTTGTAAATGTAAATAAATGGGCTTAGTATCATAAATATTAGCAAAGAATGAGAAATAATACTGAAGGGCATATAGAAGTATAAAGCAAAAAAACTCGGAAGAAAAGTGCATTAGAAACTAAGAAATGAAAACAAAAACACCCTCTGAAGACTTAAAGCAGAAGAATGAAAGGGCTGCAGTCTAGAGAACAGAGATCAGGGTTTGCTGGCTTTCTTCAACTAGAATTCATCTCAGGTAAGTGCAAATACAACCTATCTGGAACCTTACTCATTCTGTTCATTAATACTTATGTCAATTACTCACAGTAAATTAATTTTTCATAATGCACTTTCACTCATATGAAGGCTCTAAGATTATGTAAGCCTTCTAAGTCAAAGGGGCACCTCTTCACAATGAAATGGTTTTCAGCACAGATGTATTGTTTACTAGTTGAAGCTACACAATCCCAGGAGAATTGAGAAGTGAAAGAGCAGAAAAGTGGATCAGAATATGAATTTTAATCTCCTTGTGACTGTACTTTGATTTAATAAATTGCAACTGAGGGGGTGGGTTCTTGAGTTGATAAAGTATGATGAGGGCTTAGTCTGTGACTGAAACAAATGAAGAACATTCAAGATAGAAACATAATTTCAAGTTTTAAATCAATGTTACAACCACCTAAAATATCTCACACTCTCTCTCTCCTCCACCGAAGTTTAAGAAAATTTATCGGGTTGTAAGATCACAAGTGAAAGAATTAAAGAGTGAACTAAAAACAGTACTCGAAATACAGTAATTCATTCTAATAACATTTTAAAAACAACGAACAAAATATACACATGCAGGAAACTGCATCTAAAATCTATACTAGAGGAAAATACAGGGTTATACCCAGTCCATGAACTGCCTATCATCAGGCTTTTGCATCTCAATATTATAGCTGTTCCTTACCTTGATAGCAAAAGTGTAATGAATCTGGTGCAATATTAGGAGTAATGGGAAGACTCCAATTAAGTTAATATCTTTACAAGAATCCTTACTGAAATGCAGTATTACAGAAACTGTGCATACAGCCAAAACGCACTGAAATAAAGTTCAAAGCTAATAGTGATTCTAGTAACTAGCATATTACACTGAAGACATGTGAGTTTTGAAATCTTGATCTCCTGTTTGTATCCTATGATTTACTTCTTTACATTTAGTTAGATGTTGTGCACACTAACTCCAAAGTGCTAAGATTTAGTGCAATCAAAATCAGCATTAAGTTGTGAATAACCAATCTCTCAATTAGCCTGAGTTGTATTAAGAAACTATAATAGCTGTAGGGTTATTTTAATAACTGAGTCCCTACTTACATAAGGTACACTTACAACAGTGGTAAAATTCAGATTAAAAAAAATATACATATATGCAAGAATTACATACTGTACAGAGGTCTTTGTACTGTAACTTCTGAAACTTGGTGTCTGTGTTTCCTGCACACAGCTCCACATATCCAAGGACTACTTGAAACACAGTGTTGTGAATGGCTTGAGTGAAGTGCATATGTAACTGGTCCATTGCTGTCTGAAAGAAAAGGAATAACATAAAATCAAATAGTAAAATTCAACTCGTCATATGCTATAGCCTTGTAATGTAAGTCTTTTTCAGTACTGAACACAGGAGATTGTAAGCATGGCCTCCAATCTTTGTTTCAAAAACACGTAACATAGGACTTGGCAATATTACAATATGGCAACGTAAAAGAGTTCACATATTACCCGTAAAATCAGTTTCCCCTGCCATCCTCCCTCTATAATTCATCAGTTTTTTTACATTATCACTAGTAAATATTAATTTTACGTGTATATAATATATTTAATTGTAGAATTTACTCATTCATTCATTTACCCTCCCAATCACTGATGAATGTTTCAAAAAGAAATGAGTTGAGATCAGTGCTTTTTTTCTCCACTGGAAACACTTCCAACTAAAATAAAAATATTTCCTTTGCAATTACTAAAACTAAAACCACAATTACAAAGTCTTCAATCCATCCACTTGCCAAACTGAGTTCCTCCTTGAATATAAAGTAAAATTAGGTGTTACAGAAAGGCATGCACACCACATCCATAAATTTCTTACAAAAACCCTCTTTGCAATAAAAGCAAAATATTACATTTGTTTAACAAAACTTACTTTTTCCAGAAAAAAAAATATCAGTACATGTACTAAACACTGATGACTATATAACATATAAGCATTGCCATAATCATGCCCGAGTTTCAGGTCAGGCTGTTTCCCTGATCCTTTGTTACTAACCTGTCCATAACATTAGTCCATTTCACACACTGAATTTTCTCAGTTTCAAGATATGCTAATAATTGGTATATATAATAGATTAAAAAAAAATTGATATGCCAGGATGAAGTTATCAGATTCTGCAGATTTGAAAATGGTCAGTTTTGCTACTTCCTATTTGACATTCTTAGCTACTGACAAGAGCCGAGAACTCAATTACCCCCATAAGAAATGAACAAGCAATTCTGCTTCAATCCTATCGCAAATAACCGATCTTCTGCAGCTAGTCCTAACTTGAATTAGTCAAAGAAAACAGAATGACAAATGAAAACATGAGAAGTACTGAAGACACTGAAGGTTCTTCTCATTTTGTTTAATGAGGAGGGGTCAAAATGGGAGATAATTCAATAATGATGCAACTAAATTCTTTTCAGGACAAGTTCAAAATACATACTTTAATAGTAATAAAAAGAATGTCAAAAACAAGTCACTGTCATGAGAACAGAGCAGGCAAAACCATGCAGTAACAAGTAACACTTTTGTTTTGTTCAGAAACTTCATTCCTCTGCAACAAAAAGTCTGCCTTTCTCAACACATGCACTAGGCTTCGGAGCAGTGAATGCACTATATCTACTTTTCTTCAGTAAATAAAGAAATTGCATACAGTGCACTAACAAAGGAAAAGTCTTATTAATCTTCTCCCCTGATTTCAAGTTGCAGTCTTTAGGCACTCCAATAATTTTGCACATTGTCAAAGTATGGGAAGAGAAATCCCTTTCTATCCTATTGCAGAGCTACATTGTTATCACAGTCAAGCCACGGAAGAACAACCCTACTTTGCTAGAAAGGTTCTAATTAGAAAGAAACAAAAAACAAACAAAAATTTAAAAACAAACCCGAAAAAGGCATTCTAATGTCAGCCACGCTTCTGAATACTGGGAAACAACATTAAAAAAAACCCCAAGCATAATAAAGAACGAATGGGGTTCTTGTCCTGTCTTCATCAGGGGACAGGCACTTTGACGTGATCTTTAGCAACTAAAGCTTTCTGGAGGAATCTCTTCTCTAAGCAAAACAGCATTGCTGCACTGGCACCACCATGTTTAGCTTCACTATGTTATGAACACCGATCACTGGCGAAAGATGCCTTCAGCACTTTCTCCTCTCCTTATCCCCGTTTACTTCACAGGAGCTTGGTACTGGCTCCCACACATCGTATCTGCTTCAGAAGGAAACGGGTTCACTGCCTTCCCAGAGAAACCATCCTAAGCCTCAAGACAGTGCACCAACAGAAGAGAACTACATCCTACTGGAGAGTTTAGACCTACTCCTATTTACATATAAAAGGCCCTAGGCACACAGAGATACAACTTTTAGGACATGTCCACAGTATAGGTTTGACATGCCTTGTGTCATATTTTGTTGCCAAAAAAATATCTCCTCATATCTTCATTCCTGTCACATTCGTACAATATAAAATGGGAACGCACGCATACAAGGTACAGGTTGTGCACAACTCAGTAACAGGGACCTAGCTATGAAAAATAGTACTCACATACCCAAATACAATTAATAATGCAAATAGCATTATAAATAGAGCTGAAGTTAGTTATACCATGTCCAAAAAGCTACATGTTACAGCAATACACAGTTTACCTTTAACAGTTACTGTTAAATTATCTGAGTATTATAGAAGTCTTTGTATACTCAGCAAGATTCATCAGCATTAGTAAAATAAATTTCCATCAGAGTACTCAAAGCTTCACCCTGATATACCACTGTTCTTTGTCACTTACTCAGGAGATGAGTACTAACCTGTGTTTTTCCAAGCAGCCTGTAAGCCTGCTGAACCTTTGTATAATGACTGATATCAAAGTTCTTGCATATTTTGGAGAGCGCTACATCCAATTGTTCCTATATAAATGAAGGAAAAAATGTGTTAAACACTTAATAAAAACAGGCCAAGTAATACATTACTTAAACAATAGCAAGTGCAAAAAAGATGCTTATTTAAACAATCTAATAATTATGCTTGTACAATAGCCAAGACTGTACATCACTGGACTATTTTGAGGTGCTCAAATGTTACTTCTTGCAGCCTGAAGTACTTCAGTCTGAAACTTCTGTCAGCCAAACAGTTCCACCATTTCGAAGAAGAAGCACAGTAAAAAGTACACTACTTCACTGAAGTCAAATTCAAAGTGACGTTTACTTTGAGAAGGTCTAGCACCACAATATGGGAGAGCTGGGAGTTCCAGCTTGGTCTACTCCCACTCCTAAGAAAAACCTAGATCTGGGGAAAAAAATGAAAATGCTCCACAAGTGTTTCAGCTCAAGTAATTCAATTATTGACTTCTTAACCCTCTGACAGCCATCTATTAAATGGAATTAATACTATCTGACTTAAAAGTTCATTGTGAAATAAGTCTTTTATGGAGTACTATACCAGCAGAATGATCAGTACCATAGGAGAAGAAAAGAGAGCACGTGCACACACACACACACACAATTACTAGTTCTGCCATCAAAGCTGTGTCTGAGCATACTGAACAGCTTTGCAATAAATGAAGTTCATCTATTATGTGCACTGAATGAAAAAAAAAACTAAAATAGGATCATATACTTAATGACTAACTAATAAGGCTTCCAAGAATTTGACCATGTAGCTTAATAATGTAATTCTCACTTAGATGCTGTAATATATTCAGAGATACACAGCCTAACTCTAGTTATTTTCAATCAACAATGCAAGAAAAGAAAACAGGAATCAATAACATATGATAACATACACAGCTAGCAGATATTTTTTCTCCTTGCTAGTCACTAAAGCCATTTCAATTCTTACTATTTAAGGATCTTGCAACGTAGTCTTGCTCTTGCAAATAGAAACCACAGGAGATGGTTGTTTAGTCCCTATGTACTTACTCCACTGGAAAATTTTTATGAATTACTTCATTATCCACAAAATATTTATGGATTTTAATCCTAGAGATTTGGTGGGGTTTTTTTGTTGCTGTTGGGTTTGGGGGTGTGTGTTTTATTTTGTTGGGTTTTTTTAAGCAGATCAGTATTTTCTTTAAGCACAAACAAGGAGACTAGAATACAATCAAATACTGCATTTTTTCCTAAGCAAAATGGTAAACAGACAAGTAACCTCAAGATTCAGAACTTCTTAAAGGGTTACTCAGCAATTTGAATTTCAGCCATATACTGATTTAAAAAAACTTTTTTCCTTCTCTTATTTCATGCAGAACAGCTGTGCGAAGAGAGAAACAGGGATATCAAACAGCCCATGAACAGAGCTCTTAAGCAGAGAGCACATTAATATTTTCAGCTACGTTTTTCAATGGTTCCTTCCACTAAAGCCACCTTGCATTTTATTTGTAACATAGTATAAAAGTATGGTCAATGTTAAAACTTAAATAAAAAAAAGAAAAAAAAAAAAAAAAGATGAGGTTAATGACTGGCCTCTGTGAGAGTGAGAAGAAAACAGTCATTTCATTAGCTTTTTTTGAACCAGCCATGCTCTGAATAGAGCATATATCAGTGAAAGTGTAAAAGAACAAAGAAAAGCTTTGCAAGAAAGCAAAAGTACAAAGGCATAAATGAAGGAAATTTAACAAAGTTCTGACTGTACAGGGAATTAAATAATGAGGTATGATAATACATGCGCTAATCTGACTTTCTAAAGAGCACATGACCAGAGGTGTAGAGAGCTGCTGGGACAATGAATTCAGTTTCCTGCTACGCTTACATGTGTAGGCATTACATGCACTACATATACATTATATATATCTACATTACTAGACTTAGAAAAAGCTTGCCAAGTTCCAGCTCAAAATTACCTAGTAACGGAGTTAAAAGAATTCCTATCGTTCATGATTTTTTTTTTGCCACCAACTTCCAGCAAGACACTTACCATTTGATATTCATTTGCTTTTGCAATACTATCTACCAACTTAAACTAACCTTCTGTCTTAGTCGCATCTTTCCCAGCTATTCAAGTCTAAATTCCTATGGCTTAGCACTGACCCTATCCAGCTGTTTCCAGTTTGCTGACCTCTAAAATTCCCAGTGAAACTGAGATCTCTTGTGGAGCTTATACAAACCTGCTAATTTTGTATAGTAATACTGTAATACCAATGCTGCTAATTTTCTTTTCACAATTATTTAGGAGTAGTCTAAAGAATTCACAGCAGTTCATGGACTGAAAACCACCGTGCATCTTCACTATACAGGGAGCATATCTTTGCTCCAGTACTTCAAATGTTACGTGCCTATTTTATTTGACTGCTTTACCACTTGCAGTGGGCACAAGTAGTGAGCTGCCTCATAAGTTTGATAACATATTACAGAGCATTTGAGTCGACTGCAGCACAAAAGGCTACATAAATAGCAATGACTATAGCATTCCAAAGACGGTATTTGAAAGAAATGTGCACGTTCTGCAATTGCTAATAACATTGCATTAGAAAGCTCTAGTACCTAGAGGTTAAACACTAACGTATACAATATATTAATTCTCACCTCTATTTGTTCCAAGGTGTCTTGCAGTTTTGAATTCAACTCACTATTAATGAAAGAAAAAAAATGTTTAAAATCAAACTACTGATCATATTAACATTTCACACCGTTTCTTGTTTCCAAACAACACATTAGCCTGCTACCGAGCCACAATATAGTAATTTATCATAAATCATTAACCTGCTGTTACTTTCAGTTACTACTGAAAGGCACTTACTGCAGCCATTTGCAGTATTCCTAACACTTCAGATTAAAATATCTGTTGCAGCAGCACATTATCCTAGGTTCACAATGCAACAAGAGCAAGATCCTTGTTCTGTGCACAGAATCACTCCTTCTTTCCATCTTTAGAACTAGGTACAGCATAGACCATCACCCCCTGTGTATAAACATATAGTTGGTTTACATGTTGAAATTAACTGGTCTAAAACATAGAAGCTGCTGACATTAGCAAAAAATGATGCAATGCATCACTCCTCTGACAGTGCTGTCCTCCCATTCAAGTGAGGGCTCAAGCACCAATTTTAAATACACACGTTCATAGTTTATTTATTCAACCAAGCTATGATATATGGAGGTGTTTGGAAGAGTACAGCCTACACTTATGCTGACTAATTTAGGAAAAGAAGGTGTGATCACAAAATTTCATTAAAAAAGTAACTTTGATCAAGTATTGAAGTTTAAATGTAGAAATGCTGTGTCTAGCTAAATCTGTATGTATTTTCTAAGCCAGAATTATAAAGGTAGTGCTCGGACATAATGGCTACATGATTATGATGAAAGCCCATTTACCATAATTGAGAATTTAATTCAAAGCATTCATTTCATTCATAAAAAACATATTAGAAGTCTTTTTTTTTGCATCCCCACCCATACAAACCTAAATTAGCGCATTTTTAGGAGGCACGTTGCTGCAATGTAACAGAAGTAACATTTCGACCCAAATGCAATAGACAGAATCATCCTATTATCTGACACTACATTTTCCTACAGGTTTTTCAAGGGAGTCTACTCACATCAGAACTGATCAACAAGCAGAAGGTAAAATACTTTGATTTATATTTTTAAACAAAAATTAATCACATAATGCAAGCATTCCCTAGGAAGAAGACAATGGAGAACAAAAATAACAGACATCCAGCCCATTATTTCAAAGGAGGATGAGCAGCCACTCTTAAAACCAAAGCAGTCTTAGCAGGGAAGCTGAAGTGCTTGCCTCTTCAGATTATGTATACACCAAAATAAAAAAATTATATGCTTCATAGAAAGGTTTAAATCCCCTGCTGTTTAAGAGCTACACCCAATTCCTACCACCATCTAGCAAGAAAAATATGAAGAATGATTGTATAAAGGCAGGCGCTGATTCTTGTCATGTGCACAGCGGACAATCAAAGGGATACTGTGAAAATCTCATGGTAAGGTACAGAGGTGATGCCTCATATAAGCACATGTTACAGATGCTAGCTCATGTCTGTTTTCTTGACTAGCTGTTTTTTACTGCAGTCCTAAAGAGAAATGCAAAAGATCACTTATTCATTTAGCCCAATCCCCTGCTAGTGAGACATTATTCCATACAATACATATTCTCTCAGACTTCTGAAAGTAAAACTGCAGAGAGACTGAAACGTATGCACTGGGGCTGGGATTTACAGCTAAAAAGTCCTTCTGCTCTCACAATGCAAACAAAAACAAGCTCAAAAAACTCTCTCAGAATAAAGTAGCAGTGCTGATTTTTACTGTCATCATCCTTTCTTTCAAGAAACTGTCTTCTTGGATGCAAGGATATCCTTTTGAGTGCAACAATGAAGTAAATCCTTACAGCTCTTTGCCATGTATCTTGTCAGTATGCTATCAGATTTAAAATAGTATGACTTTTGCAGTTAAATATTCCAAATGGCAAAAACATGAACTGTTAGTTTAAGTTCCAAATTTTGCTATACTAGACATAGTCTAGTGGAGATAAACTTTGAAGCTGCAATAAAAGCTTGAAGTGATTCAACATTAAACAGAAACTTCCATATTATTTACACAAAACAGAATTTAATTCAAAGAAACTGTGTAATTTAACCTAAATCTCAAAAGAACAAGGTTTTCCAGATGAGCACTGTAAGATTCTAAGAAAACAAGCTGCCTTTTCAAGCTGGATAAATGTTGTTAATTTCTCCAAAAGAAAAAAATGCAGGAGATATGCAGAATAAATCAGATTAATGTTTGGAGCCACAGAGCATCTGAAAGAGCAATAAATACTAAGGAGAGCTTACTGAACAGTATAAACGAGACACAGGTATGGAAGACTGCAAGACCCATCTCTCTACAGAAGGTAGAGTTAAGCAGAGCAAAAGTTGTTCAGGAGTCATCTCCCCTCTCAACAATTGAATTGTCAAGGACTGGGGGAAATCGCAGTCATTTTTCCTCATTCAAATAAATAAAGAATAGTTTTCATTCACTACTATATAAGGAAGGGATTCAAAATTTTAATATATGTAGGCAAATGTTGGCTGTACAGTCAATTTATATCCACACACAAGTTTTATCGAACTAAAAAGAAAGCAAAAAGAAGCTTTGAAATCTGACTTCAGAGTAGAGAGGGACTTATCTCCAGGTACAATTTCTAACTTCATACACTTCTTCGGTGCATCTTCAGATCCTGAAACAACTATACCTCAAAAAGCAGATCCTAAACTGAAATCGAGGATTATGGGTAATTACTCTGAAGTTGCAACAAAGCATACATTTAGAGGACAGAGGGAGGCAAAGCATGTGTTTTCATAGATTTTGGTCCTTCTAAGTCAGAGAGCATTCTGACAGGAGATCAAACAATGTCAGAATTTTACCCAAAAATCTAAAATTCTAATTAAAAATAACACAAAAAGAAAATCTAATTAATGTAATGAGGATCTTAGAGGATGAAACATCAAATTTCATGTCATTTTACTCATTTATTGTCACATCTATTATGACTTTGAACTTAATGTTTACCCAATTCTTTTTTTTTCTTTTCTTTCTAAAAAGCAATGGAAACATCAAGTCTTCGTAAGCTAGAAACTGCAGATATTTGAATTAGTTCTGGTTCTGAAAGCAATTTCTCCATGACAGCATGAAGCTCTGCACTTGCTAATTTCATTGCCAAGAATCAGAGTAAGTTACCCTCCAAAGCCATCTTGCTGTAGGTAAATTAATTCCAGAATATAAACTTGCTTATTAAAAAATTAGGTCAGGTATCTCTAGGCTGCAGTTTGTAGCACAGTTATAATTCAGTCTTAGTTGAAACTTTACCTGCCAACATACTACAACAGTTACAAAACAATGACATAGTCCAAACATAGACTATATAGTGTTATGATTGTGAAGACTGGTTAGCAGTGGTACAGGGAGGGGGGGAAACTACTGAGGATGCTTATGCTTTTATAAATGCCTCAATTTTAATTTTCTGCTTAGAAAAGTAAATGTCAGTCAAAGCTGCTGTAGAGAATGAGAATTAACGATCACTGTTTTATACCATTTACAAGTAAATCATACAGAAGCTGAAATCTGCACAATGTCACCTTACCTTATACAACTGTAGTGTTTGAAAGTGCTGGCAGCTTTCTGGCATTCCAAGCACAGCTGAATAGCTCCTGGATAGTCCTCTTCCTTAGGATAAAACACAATGGAAAGCTAATTTGGCTTTTGAAGCAAACACTGCAACACCCATTTTTGCTTGCACACTTATGTATAAACATTAAGAACAAAATATTTTGCCTCTTACATTATACAGTAAAGTTAAAGGAAATGAGAGAGGGTCTATTGCAGAACTTAACGTGCAAGCAGTTTAGAATTAGAAACAGACAACATGTTAGCAACATCTGAAAACACTATGTATAACTATTATGCAAATGACTTGCTGTTTTGTTTACTTATGCATTCATACAAAACATAACAGAAAGTTTTTATTACAAACCAACTAACATTTTCCCAGTTAACTTTCAAACCTTTGTTAATACAGTATGATCTATTCATGAGCAAGGAAAGAAGTTCAGGCACTGGCAGGCTGCTGCCATAGTTTACAAAACCTAAAAAGAGACAAGGGAGACACTCCAACATTATGCCCAAATAAACACTATTTAATGTGACACATTCTACAGCTGATTAGAAATGAATTTAAAGACATCTGGCTCACACAAAGGCCCAGGACAAAAAAAACATAGTTCAGAAAAAAGAATATGGAAATATTGTCCTAATTTATAAGAAGAATATCCAATAGGTAAACAGATCAATTATCATCATAAAGATGCCAGGACAAAACCAAAACTAAAAAATACACACAAAAATGTAAAACTCCAGGATCTTGCCAACAGAACATGGGCAGTACCTTGGGTATAACTACTATTTTTGTGTTCTATTAGATATGAGGCCAGAAAGGCTCTTGGAAGAAGGAAAACCCTCTTTGATAGCTAAGAGCTTCCCTTTTTTGTCCTAATGACATCCATTATATTACGTGCTTCAGAGAGCTCAAATGCAAAGCTGTTACTGGAATTTCAAAGTCATTGACTGAAGAGTAAAAATGCAAGGGCAATTTATATTTGGCAATTATCATAAAGGAGCTTCTGAAATGAAATTGGTTTTAACAGCAGCATTCTAATGCAGATCAAGTTTAGCTAAAAACTCAAAAAAACTCCACACACGTTATCCATTAGATGAAAACAGAACAGTGCATTGGTCTAAAATGATTGCTGCATTCACAGCTCTTTGCATCTTTCTCCATTGGAAACCTGGTACTTGCTCCATTAAGTCTAACAGAGCTCAAATCAGAAAGCCTGCTTGCATAACATATATTACTAATATATTCCAGATGCAGCTCACCCCTCTAAGTTATTATAGCTTCGTGTCTGATCTTTTTTTTAATTGGGAACCCTATCTAAATGTTCCTCTGTGAATGGCTACTAATAGCTCTCACGGATGTTCCAAGCTACTAACTTCTTCTTGGAGTAAAGACAGTAAATTGGCCAATATCTGGGATACCTTATTGGGAGCAGACACTGAGCACAGCTCTAAAACTGCACTTAGCCAGAAAGGGCAGTTCCAGCCCTTAACGTTTAAAAATCACTGGCAAATTGTGATAATCAGACATTAGGGTCTGTGTGTGGATGCAACACCCACACCTCTGTCTCAAGACAACTCCTACCAGTATACAGTGAAGAGCTGATTTCCTGTGCAACAAAATACAGCACAGAAATGAAAAGCTAATCATTGTACAGGGCTTACTGAGCAGAAGGCAATGTTTATGCAGCCTGTAAATTAATGCATTCTTGCTTGCAAAGATTAAGAAAGTGTGCTGAAACAAGGTGTATTACCCAAGATGAAATTAAACTCAAAGAATCTTAAGAGTTACAATTATTAAGACTCAATTTCCAAATTTAGTAACTAGGGATTATCATAATGACGTTCCATCCAGTATTAGCTGTAAATATTTGGCAAATTAGCAAGTCAAAATTGTTACACTACATGATTAAAATATAGTTGTCAATAAAATCCTGAAGCTGCCTTTCATACAATTTAATCACCTTAAGACAAGATCTTATTTTTGCTCTGTGCAGTATCTGCTGCATTTTTAGGCAGTATATATACTGTATCAGTAGAATTTTCAGTGTCATGGCCTGCATGCTGCAATGTTTTCTACAACTGACTATTAAAAGGCTAACCCAATGAATAAGGAGAGAAGCTACTACACTTACAAATAAAATACTAAGTAGGGAGCTCATATATAAATTTGTATGGTAATATACCAGTAGAAGTACTTTATCCAGACCCAGCATATCAACAATCAGCTAAATCTCACCTTCTTTTTTCTTCCAAATATCAAGCTAAGGCCAGAAAAGAAGTATAAGTTGGGGGTATGGAGGGGAGTGAAGACTCCACAGCACTCTCACTGAACTAACCAAGCCTCAGTGCTCAGATCTAAAGGCAGGATTGAGTATTTGACAGAAAACATTTCCCCACCAGCACAGGGGCTATCTAATTTGACATGAAGTATTTCTCACAACATTTAAAAAAAAGAATAAAAATATAATTTCACCACACGCACACACCCATAGCCTGTTTGCAAGAGGAAGGAAAGAAGGGACAAAATTAAGATGACTGACAAAAGTAGACTTAGAATAGCTTCAAATTATAACAGTCTGGCAGGGACTTACCTCCAACATCTCACTCAAACGCACATCAGTTCTTTGCTAAAAATAAAATTAAAAAAAACAGTGATAACTACACAGAAATGAAGAATAATATTTTGCCATTGAACAAAAACAACTGTACATACCAATGTTTTTATTGTTCTCAGAGACTTTAGCAGTCCAATAAGCAACTGTCGTTTCCTTTGATTTGCAAGAAGCCCCAAACTAGTTTGTGTGAAGCCTTCCTTTGCTATATTCAGGTGTCTGCAAAAGTTAAAAATGAACATAATCTTCAACGATGTGTAAAAAAACCCAAACTTATTTCTAATAAATTCTAACACATCCATCAAAATACATGCTAGAAAATAAGATTATCAGCATTGTTAGGGAAACCCAGAAATTGACACGATACCAACAGACTACTAAGAAGATATGTTTTCCCTTCTGCAGAACTTGTCTGTGAATTAATGGTGTATCTCAAAAGGTTCCTGTTAAAGAGAATTCCCAATTGAAAAAGTGAGAGCTGCAAGAGAGAAATCAGCTGGTATTTGTTTCAGTATCTTTAACTACTATTGCTAATTCCATTCAGCACATAAATAGGAAATATCATCAGCAAGCAAACTTCCTGGGTTTACAACTTTCTTCTCAAATACTTTTTCCCCCTTTCAATCTCTGCCATTATTTAAGCAAGATACCTTCTTCCATTTGTGCAAATAACAGCTGCTAACTGAAGGCCAGTCTGCAATGATGTAACACGTTCAAGTTCCTACAGAGAGACAACAGGTTAAATAAATATACAAGTTAAAGTTGTATACTTCACACCAGTGAAGACTAGTGATTAGTAGGTTTCTCTTGAGATGTTATAATGACTCTGTAGAGTTACTTTATATATTATTAGTTTCATTTTATATATGCTAAGCACTGGAATGTAACATTAATATAAACTATTTTTTAACATACAATTCTCTTTTGAAGAAAGATACTTGAAATCCATTTGCACTGCAGTAGGACCCTCTACATTTATATATATCGTACATTTAGCCTAAGAATCTCTATGCCATTAATGCACCACAGCAGAATGATCAAAGCTTCAGGGACAGAAGCACAGGGTTTAATTTGCATTAATATACCAGAGAGCAGCAAAACAAAACAAAACAAAACAAAACAAATCATGTTTCACACAGCATTTTCTTGTTTAGAAGCACTTCTGTTCTAGCAATTTAATAGATGTCACTTCATAATGAACATTAATGGTATCCTATTGAATTTCAAATGAAAACTCTCCAGCACAGGTGACCTGAATTTAGCTTGATTTTGACTTAGTGAAGTGCCTAGTATAATCTCAACTCCTTTAAAAATATATATATATACCTATTAGGATTTCTTTTGTTAGGAACAGCACTGCAGAAAAGTGAACGCTCTCCCCACGCTAAAGAAAAAAAAATATTTTTTTTTTAAATACTACTCATCATTTCAAAACGTATCAAGTGCTTTCCATGGGGAGAAGGGAGACTTTCACTTTGAAAACCAATCTAATTCTAAAGATATGACAAGCAAAAACAAAAGTTTAGTTCAGTTTAACATCAGCTCCTGGTCAGTCTCCAAAGATACAAGTAATTCTGACAAATCACTGAGCTGCATCTGAACCAAAAACAGTTCCTCCTTTATAGACTGTTGCTTCCAACGTTGCTTTTGGAAAAATGACAGCTTAGTTGCTGATATGCATAATATCTTAAGAAACCAAATTCAAAGATTACTTTCCTCAGTACCTACTTCTCACTAAAAACATACTTTGCAAATGTCAGAGCTATTCAAAAGGCCATTGTTCCCTTTTTCATGAGGAAACGCATACAATAAGGAGCAACTCCATTCCAGTCTTGCCTCTTGCAAAGATTTTGTAAAATCTCTCCTTTGAACGTGACTGGATGGAGAGGCATGGGAAGAAAGCGCAGCCTAATGGTCCCCAGAGAGGGAGTCTTCCATCCAGCATTTAGGGCTGAATACATTTTTTCTCTTCTCAAAGACAGTCCTCCACCCATCGCTTGTTCCTAAAGCATGCCTTTCCTTCTAAGGAGAAGGGAAAACTACAAATCCCTTGCCTTATGTCTGTGCCATGCCTCTCAGCCCATAGCAGTGCCTGTTAGACCAGTACTTCATACTAGGAATGGGGTGCAAACCGTGACTTCCCCACACTTTCCTTTGCACAGTGGAAACAATGTGTCCAGGAGACAAACAGTCAACTGCATTTTTGCTTCTTCTAATGACCTGTTACTGTAATTGGACACTGAACTGGAGCTGCCATTACGGAGTACCCACAGCACATCAGGGTGGTTCATTTCATAAGCCAGTGGGAAAGTGAGTCCTACGATGCCCACCAGAAATCTCTGATAAGAAAGTCTACTGACAAGAATAACTCTGTGCAAGCCTGTGCCCATGTGTAACACTGAAGGATTATTGACTTAATCAGGCAAATATGCATTTGAGAAATGCTTTTAAAAGATTCTTACTGGCACAGTAGATTTTTAACTGTCCCTTTGGAATATCTGAAAGAACTTCTTGGTATAAAACACGTGCATCTCACTAAGATGCTGCTGGATAAGAATATTAACATTACACAGCAAAATGCAATAAGCCCATTCTCCACAGTACTATTGTGCACTGAGAGGGGGTTTTCAAAGTGAAGCTGCTGGATTCAGAAAAAGCAGCACTCACTCAACAACATCAATTCCGAACATGCACAACAGCGAAACTATACCAGAAGGATTTGATACCATACAATTACCCTTTCTGCCCCCCTCTACACCATCTTATGAAGACTTGACCACTGTAGCATTTACCCAGCCTCCTTATGCAATAGCCTCCCACCTGATTCCTTTAACTAAAACTGAAATAATATCACCCTTAAAGCTTTTTTCTTCCACCAGCTATTGCAGGAGATGATGCAAGCAATGCTCACCCCCCCATTTTTCTTTACACAGCAGCACTCCTCCTTCTACCCAGCAAAATGCCAGAGCAGATGGGACACTCGCAAGGTCACTCAGGCTGGATGTGTGGGCCATGAGTGCTAATGAGCAGAAGAGGAAGTTGTGCCCTCTGGATGAAAGAGGAAAATAGCTCCAGCTCCATGACATCTTCCGTGGGTTAACACCCAGGGGGTATAAGCCTGCAGCAACACTGTATCAGCTGAGAAGCAGGAGGCAAGGAAGGGAGGGAGGTAATAGGAAGAAGGTTAACAAGGAAGGAGGTGAGAGGAGAAAGGAGAGGAGGAGGAGGGAAAAAAAAAAAAAGGAGAGACTTCTGCCACTAAATGCAGCCATCATTGCCCTCCCACACTCTCTCCAGCTTCTTGACCAAAATGAGAATTGCCATAATCACTGGTATGACAATGCTTACGCAAGGAGCTGTACACACACAGAATTATCCATCGCAGGATAATTCTCAGACTACTTTGACAAAAATCCCAAGTTTTCACTTTGCAGAATTGTCACTGTTGTTTCCTGGAAAGATCAGATAAAATCAGGCAGACCTGACCAAATGTATAGGGGCATCATTAAAAATAAATGGGTGGAAAAAAAAACACCTTCTCTTCAGAGAATCATTATGACAGCTGTTCCAACTATGTTTTGGGAGCAAGGAGAGAAGCCGTGCCAATATTCTACTGCAAGCAGCTAAAGCAGTTTTGCTTTGTTTTGCTCTCAGAGATGCTTTATTCTCACGACTGCCTGAGATTAGTAGCAGGTTTCTGGTTAAGTGCTCTTAAGAAAAGTCATTGCTGTTTTCTCTTACGGACAAAGATCTGAAACCACTCCTAAACACAGGCACTAAAGAAGCTCCTGTTCAAGTCCATTACAGGTATTAGTCAAGCCTGTGAACTCATGTTTTCAGAAAGCCTTCTTAAAATGGTTATATGCCGAAGCCTCTATCATCCTAAGGGCCTCTGGCTCAATACGCCCTTGGTTCTTTTCCCTCTACACATACAGGTTTATCATACATAGACAGCTAGTTCCAACCAGGCACTAGCATCTCTACTAACAAATTACTAGATTTAGTCCCCAATGAAACAAGTGCAGCATTATAACAGCACAATAAGGAGTGGTTTACTATTAAAAAGTGACTGTTAGTTGTCTTACCTGAACATATGCAGGCTGTTTTTCAAGAATCAAGTCTGCAACTTTCTTAGATACCTTAAAAAGAAGAGTATTAAATGTGATACATAGCAATCTCAATTAAGTAGGCCATCCCTATACTAAAGTCCTACAACAAGTTTGTGATTCTGTATCATTGAGTTCTGTAGTTTTCAAATTTATTAATAAATACGCCACAACAAGGTAAAAAATCCTAAAAATGACAATCAGCTTTCCTTAGGAGCAAGATAAGAAAAATGTTTACAGTTCCATCTAGGAATTAGTGGGCATTTTTAAATTTAACCCTTGCCTCTCTGCTTGTTAAGGAACACACTAGAATAGAAAATAGAAATAGTATGGGACACTGCAAGTGTTTACATTCTGCTTATGCTACTGCTAGAGTACAAATCTAAGTTAACCATCTACCACAGAGATCTAAGAAAGCCGTAAGGACACCTACCTTTCAGACTGATATTGTATTAAATAAAATCCATGTCAAAATGAATATTCACTCTGTGCACATTATACCCTTTAGCACACAGAACATGCGTATTTTAAAATTTTCTCCATTGTTCTGAACTAACAGTAAGTGGAATGCTACTGAGAGCTGCTGTCTGTACTGAATTTAAAAATGGACATTGCTACCTTGATCAGCCTTTTGTGCGCAAACACAGAAGCTTAAAAAAAAAAAAATCCAACACTAACAGTCATATAGACACAAACTTGAGAATAGTATGTTTTGGTTTGGTTTGTTTTTCAGCAGGGACTACAAATATTTAAGAAGAAACAGTTTGAATCATGACAAAGAAATTATTGGTATTGCTCTATACTCTTCTTGGGGAAAAAAACTCCCAGAAATGAAGATAAAATAAAACCAGCTATGACAGTCAGCCAGCCCACAATGCACTACTGGGAAAGAGAGATGAGGATGTTTTTATATATTTGACTGCTTAGTCAAACATAGCACGAAGTTGGGACCTTCAGTCAGCATTCCTGTAACAAACTTACAGTGGCTCCACCAGGTCAGTTCCCATCCTCTGGAAGAGCACCTGCACACAAATGGTCTTCAAAGTACTCCAATACCATCAGCTGGCAATCTGGACAAAGGGCATATATCTAGCTATACTTTCCTCCTTCATATTAAAAAATGGCCAGAAATCACAAGACGATTTTAAAACCTCTTAGTTGTTCAATACATAATAAAGCTTTCTTCTGCAGGACAGCGAGAGAGTAACTCCAGAGCAGGGTGGGGGCAGGAAAGGACGTTAGCAGGCCAAAAGCTACACAAGCCTACATGACCTTGGGGCTCTAAAGAAGTTTTGTTCACTGCACAGTCTATATGCTGTGAAATTTTCACCTCCCTTTTCCAACCTGTTCTTCCCGCTAGCCCTGTACCTGTAAAAACTTTAGGACAGGGATATACCTGCTAGTCATGCATTCCCCTAGTACAGATATAACTGTTTGATTTTCACTGTTAATGGGATTCATCAAGCAGCAACACATGAATAAAAGATGCATTTCGTTTTCAGTTTTTACATTGCTTTTTTTTGTTTCGCAAGTTCTCAGTTACCCTTGACTAATAACAACCTCAACACTGTCAAGCATCTGCCACAGCCATATTTTTTTTTCTTTCTTCCCCTGAACTTAGTGATACTACTTTTCTGAGCTTCCACGCTATTCTCTTTCCCTTCTTTTGGATGAGCGATATTATCCCATTATAGGGATAGGTTGGTTGGTTAGATAGGTTGGAAAGGTTACTTCCATTCATTTCCAAATTGTCCCACCACTTTTGGCATCTTCCACACAATTGTGTTGATTTACTTTTTAATTCTTAACTTTTGGAATCCAGAATTGCAATGGTTAGCAATGAATGTGGCTGCAGCTATCAATGCATGCAATGTTCTTTGAGGGGACCAAATAATTTTCTCCAAAACAATTTTCTCTTTCCTAATCACATCAGAAAAAAATATTTCATCTCCTGAAGAAAAAAAAGATACAGCTGAGGATATCAGTCTACTAATTAAAATGAAGCCAAACAGACATACAACTAAAAAGTCTCCTAACTCAAATTGTCTGTACCAAGATGATTAGACAAATTAAAGCTGTCACGATACACATATTAAAGAAATCTTGAGTGAGTTGGAATCCATCCAATGGAATGGAAAACTGTAATGGGAAAACTACAGAAAATACAGAGTCTATAGTGACCCAGAAAACAAAGGCATGACCAAGATCAGCTGTGCAAAAGCAGATGGTAACAGTCAGTGAGAAGTGGAAGATCAGAGCTCTTTTACCTGTAATTCACACTCGTTTGAGTGCTTTGTGTTACAGAAATTTAGAAGTTGGAATTATCTCTAAACCACTATTGTAAATTCCTATGTCAGCTATAGATACAGGCACTGAAGTGAAAAAGGCAGTATTTATTCTTTTTCAAAAGCAGAGGTATTGTGTGATCTGTCAACAGACTTCTTGAGTCCTCTATCTAATAATCTATTCACAATCAGCATTAAAATATTTTTAGGACTGAACCAACAACGTACAACATTCTGCAGTACTGTCTTCCATGAAGGACACTAATGTCCTTTAAGACAGACAGTAACCTAACTGACATGTCACAAGATAAATGGGCAATAATTGAGACAGGAGAAGAAAACATGCAACAGTCTCTCATGCTCCACCTGGAAATATGACACAGGGACATAATAAACAGCATACAAGAAATTTTAGCAACTTGGCACATGCCCAAGGAGGAAAACAAACCCAAGCAACAATTCCTTCCTGTAGCAGAATCACATTTAGACTAGATTACAGAAGACACAGGAAAGGCCCAATCCTGACTGGGGTGGATGGTCAGGGATGAATTGGACACGTGTTTCTTGTCAAAGGTTTTGGCTTTGATAGTTTTTGTTTGGGGTTTTTTTTTCAAAAAGAAAGACACATCTGGGCCATATTTCCTGGAAACCTCGTGCTCAGTTCTCACCCCTATTATTCATTAGCTGCATGCACTTTCCAGTTCACATGTTTCAGCAGCAGCTGTGCACTGAAACTACTCCCCTCGCTGCAGCCGGTTCCTATCGTGCAGGCAGAATGGCTAAGACATTGATAACAGGTATTAGGATTATCCAGCGTATCTCAATGAAGTTGTCTCTCAGCCTTGAGTGTATTTCCTTGCAAAACTAGGTCACCACCAGATGTCCTCTTAAACTTTAAAAAACAAAAAACCAACACAAAACCAAAAACTACCACCCACTTTCAACCTCTTTCCTCATACCTCTTAGTGAGAAACATGGAATATTCATTTGCTCAACTTCTCACTAATACTTTACAAAATTTCATAGGTTTATTCAGGGAAAAGCATTCTTAGGCAGAAGGAACTTGTTCTCTATGTATTATTAACAATCCAATATTCTCCTTCTGTACATTTCATTCATTTAAAGACATGAATTAGGATTATTACTGTTATTTTACTTGCAGATACTCTCCAAATGCCACAGTTAATACATTCGTCTCCTGTAACTTATTATTCATCTTTAAAAGAGCAAGGAATCAATAATTAATGTATGAATAGAAGATAAAAAAGCCTGAAATGTAACAAGTACCTTTCAGAAGCTGCAACTCCAATTTCCCCCCGTTACTCATTGTTACATTTCATTCGTTTTATTACGTAATAACTCTGTACCAGTATTCACTAGAAACCCTTGTGGACGATTAACAAATTGGCAAATGAAAAATAAGAGAAAATAGCAACTCTAAGGAAAGAGTTTTTAAAACATTTAATGCTTTACATTGCCAGAAATCCCTCAAAAAAAGAGATACTACCGCACTATTCAGCACTGTGTTGAACATTAATTTTCTTGCAATACATAGGAAAAGCTGAACATTCAGAAAATCAAGTTTCTAAAGAAATAGTTAGCATATTTGCTCCTTGTTACAATACATCACCAAGATTTACTTCCATGGTTTCATATGATTATTGATTTTCATTCATATGATTCACTGATATGATTTTCCACTATAAAAGCACACAACATAATATTAAAAGAAAAAATGCTTAATATCTAATGTGTTTAAGAAATCAAAACTTTCAGCTACACTTCTGGCTATACTTTATAGACAATACAACAAATTGCCTGAGGGTACAGAGGAAACAACTTTACTTACAGCAGCTTGCTGTTGTTTTAATTTGTCTGTGTACTCTTCCAGTTCTTGAAGACTAAGTACTGGAGGAAGCCTCTGCATGTAAACAATAAATTAAATTCAGTGAGAAATTAAAGGACGTTAAATACGTATGTAGTATTAACTAACCAATCAATTCCGTTAAAGAAACATTCTTATCGCTTCTGCAATCTAATTTGCAGAATTAATCCATTATTTCAAATGATGGATACTGAAATAAATCAGTGTTAAGATAAACAATGTGTTGTCATAATTACATCATATAATATCATCATTACCTCAAAGTCACCTTATTTTAAGCCATGTATGTATACACACAACACCCCTAACCATTGAAATTATTATGTCTCAGTCAGTTTGCTAAAAAAATACCCAAAATATAGAAAGGATTTTTTTTTTCCCCTCCAACTATTTTGGCTTTTTCACAATAGTTTAAGTTATGAAGTGCCTGTTAGCACAACTGATATTAATTCTACTACGTTAAAAAAAGAGACTCCATACCAATACTATATGCTAGAAGCTCCACACAACCTCAAGATGAGGCAGGAGGGTACAGTTTTGCTTTAATACAAGATATAAGAAACAAAATGAAAAATAGCTCATTGAAACAAGCATACTTTTGACCCTCATTTTTTGTTATATTACTGTCTTTTCTTTTAAGAAGACAACTTACCTCTAACTCATACTTCACAATATCAAAACAATACTATGTGCTAGAAGCTCCACACAACCTCAAGATGAGGCAGGAGGGTACAGTTTTGCTTTAATACAAGATATAAGAAACAAAATGAAAAATAGCTCATTGAAACAAGCATACTTTTGACCCTCATTTTTTGTTATATTACTGTCTTTTCTTTTAAGAAGACAACTTACCTCTAACTCATACTTCACAATATCAAAGGAATCATTGGAAAAATAAACCTCTTCAATGCTGTTAATTATTTCTTGCTGAGCTTGAGGATCAGTTGGTTCTTCACGTAGTTCTCTGAGCTCCTCCTTCACAAAACAAAAAAGGATTTCCATGATGTAATATCACATCCTAACAAGAACAATGTTTTACCAAAACAAGTATTTTCCAAAAGCTATTTACAACATTAGTACAATAAGCAATGGCAAAGAACAGAAAGATCAGTACACTGCAGCTTGTTCTTCCCATTACAAACAGCAAGATATTTAAAACTTTTCAAAGAACACAGTGCAGATTTCAATGTTGCAGATCACTTAAACACTTCTTCATCAATACATTTATGGCACAAATGCATGGTGAGTCCACAGTTTTTTCCTCCTGAAGTTTAGAAATTTTCATAATAAACTAAAAGTAAATTGGCAGGCTATTTCTCCAGAAGCAAAAAAAACCCACAAAAACATAACAAATAAAACCTGATTTTTTTTAAACCAGAAGAACCATCTTTGTAAACGTAAGGTAGACAGTGTTACTACAAACGTATAACTTTTCAATTCAGCCCCCAGAATTCACTTTTATTAAAGTCATGCCATTAAACACTTGAATTTTTTACAGGCAAAACCAGAACAGATCTGCCGCCTTTGCACAAAATTAAGAGATTTCAGATTTCCCTCCGACTAGCAGGGTGATCTAAGCAGACATGTGCTGTCAGCTTTCCAAAAGCTAATACTCAAGAGGTAAGCATCCCCCTCCTTGCTGTCACAATCTCCCCTGGAAGGTCTTCTCAACAACCCAGCTGCTTCCGCTGGTCGCAACAAACCGAGGACTGAGCCTGAGCCTCCTCCTCCCCTCAGCCTCCTCTTCCCCTCCTCTACTGGACATTTCAACTAATAATAGCCCTCTCCTAGAGGCTGTTCCCACTGAAGGGATGAAAATCCTTTATCAGAGACTCAAAAGGGAGAAGTGCCAGGATATTCTTTCACCAAAAATCAAGATAAAACAGATCAAATTGTTCGATATTGGAATTTAACCCTGGTGAAGCGATCCAGTGGACTGAAGTGTCCCGTAAAGACCCCAAGCCTCCCAACAATGCCGAGTTGTTACAGTGGTACATGGTGCCGGTATTTTCATCACCGAGAGCTCAAGGGCTTATTTCACTGGCTAGAGGCATCAGATTTTAGATTAATTGATGAAACAAGCACTAACTTGCTCATTTTGTACATCCATTGAAATGAGGTCAATGTGTACACGTTATGAGGCAAAGCGACATTTTAAATACAAAGCAAGGTGCTGTTTCTCTACGCAATTAGAAGCAGCCAAGGGGTGACGAGTGAACAGTTTGGAAGAGCATCAGAACGTGCCGCTGCTCCTCTAAAATACTTTTGACAGGAAAAAGAAAAAAAAAGGGGGGGGGGGGGGACGAAAGCAATGGCTCCGAAACAGAGAAAACCGGATTTCAACTGGATTTCGTGTCCCCGAGCGGCAGGAACCCCTCGGTGACACGAGCGAGCACAATCGAGGCCGAAGGAGAAGGCGGCCGGGACGGT
>NW_008795018.1:9591062-9601323 GCF_000699145.1 Aptenodytes forsteri
GTGCTCAGGCGCCACCCGCTGGAGCGCGGGCGAAGCCGCAGCTGGAAGGCGGCTTCGAGCCGAGATGGGGCAGAGGGTAACCCGAAGAAAAGCCATCGAGGAGCCACCTTCTTCCTCTCCCGTGGGGCCCCAAGGGCCTCAGATCTCCACAGACGGACCGTCTCAAAACGCCGGATTCAGTCACTGCCGCCAGCGCTTCCCGCCGGCGGCCGGCTGACGTGCAGCGAGATGGAGAAACCTGCCTCGCACCACGGGGTGAACGCAGCAACCTACCTCCCAACCCCACGCACCCAGCAGGAGGCTGTGCATGGGAAGGCATGGACGAAGGGAGCGCACCAACAGACGTGAGAGAAATAAGGAAATAATACACATAAATAGCAATGTAACAACAATAAATAACAATAACAAAGCAAAATTATGCTATTCTTTAGACAAACTCTTACAAACGGGTTTTGAGCACGAGCACACATCCACAACGCCACAAGCCACAACAGCACCTTGCTCAGACAAAGGCAAAGGCTGGGTTAGCTACGTGGCACTGACTGCAGATGGTACCAGCCTGACAAGTTTGCAGGGAGCTGGCAGGGAAGAGCCTGCGGCACCACACCGGCACAGAAGAGAGGCAGGAGTCCATGCAGGCAGACCTGTCCCTTCAGCTCCAGCCACACAATTCACCCCCCGGTGACACATTTCCACCTCACGTTTCAGCTTTACTAAGAGCATGAGAAACAGAGGAGAGGAGGGCAGGTTACAAGGGATGAGAATAAAAAGGTTCTTGAAAAATAGTCCCTTTAGAGTCTGTTTCAATATTTTAATCTATGGTTTTGAAGTTTCCATCACATGAGGGTGCATGGATTGGCACAGGACGGACACATTCAGATTCAATGGCATACTGTTCTTGCAATAATTTAATTTATAAATCAATGAATCTATTATCTAACCATATGTATTCCTGTCCTTTAAAACAAACAAAATTTATTTCCCTCTGGACTCCCTAACAAATGGCAGCTTTATGCTGTACATCCCTCTATAAATTAGCTTAACATCTTACAGTACATTGAGTTTTAGCTATATGAAACTAAAATCAAACATTATCCAAGACAGGCAACAGGGTCAGCTTAATTTGTCCACTGAACCATTGCAAATGGAATCATCTAATTTATCATCCGATATTTGGCTACAAGTTCCTGCACGGTTGTTTGTTAAAAGAAAAAAGAAGAAAAACTAAACCCAAGAAGAAATCTTTTGGATCATTTGAATTTCTAGACCTACTGATACCTTGTCATATTGGTGAAATGATATGTCAATGCCATAGGTCAATGGTGATTGACATCCCCTGAACCTGAAGATATATTAAGAAAGCCATCGTTGGCACATATTCTAGATTTAGAACCACATAATAATAAATTGGGAGGGTTGTTTTTTATATTAGCATTTCAATGAAACCTAATCAATTACCTTTTTGTCTTTGTAGAAGACCACAGCACAACAATAAAGCTGATGTTGATGTGGCTAGGAAGATTACTAAGAAACCATTTTACCCTGCCTCAGAAAGATCATTCATCTCAGTGTTTCTTGCCAAAACACTACCTAGGAAAATATTTATTAAATGGAAAGGGTCTTTCTTTATCTTGTTCATTCTTTCTAGAAAAGCAGTCTAGTAAGAACAACTCTCCAGGATAAACCTATCCCATATAAATTACGCCAGCTGCCACCAGACTTTATGCCATGATGAACTGCAGCTTCCAGTGCACTATGCTCCACTAGTTTCAAATAACTAACATGCTCAAGGCCAATCTATTCACTCACCACTGAAGGAAGCAAACGTCCTTGGCTAAGATTTATTTGCTGATATTCGATTTTCCTCATCCCTTCAATTAGAGATACAAAAAAATTTTACTATATACATATGAAGCCCACAGTTTCAGGGCCCTCAGGGAAGGCCGGATTTAGCACTGTGGAGCTAGTACTCACACACTTTGCAGAGGTAGAGACAGAAGCTCTATTAAATCCCTCAAGGCACTTTTCCACCTTAAAATTTTTCTATTGCCACTTAAATATCTGCCTTTGAAAAAAAAAGTCAACATTAAAACACACTTGTCAGTAAATTTTATGTAAATTTTATGTAAATTCAGCAATTCCAAGTGCTATTCTGAATAGAAAAACCTATTAAAATTGGGACGGAGGGAATCATATGATGATAATCATAGAATCATAGAATCATAGAATCATTGAGGTTGGAAAGGACCTCTAAGATCATCGAGTCCAACCGTCAACCCAACACCACCATGCCCACTAAACCATGTCCCTAAGCGCCTCATCTACTCGTCTTTTAAATACCTCGAGGGATGGGGACTCCACCACTTCCCTGGGCAGCCTGTTCCAATGTTTCACCACTCTTTCAGTAAAGAAATTTTTCCTTACATCCAATCTAAACCTCCCCTGCCGCAACTTGAGGCCATTTCCTCTCGTCCTATCACTTGTTACTTCGGAGTGGAGGGAATCATATTATGATAATCATGCACAGAACTATGCCATTGCTAAACTGAATCAATTAGGAGATCAGGAAGAGCAGCACATTGCCAAGGTGGACCCCATAGTATTCATTTCAATCCACCTGCCCAGGTTAATACACACGTTCAGCAGTAGGAACTCTCCAAGCAATAATGGGCCAACACAGCCATCTAAGATGCTGTTTCATGGGCTACTCATTTTTCCGAAGTTTTGTTCAGCAAGAGACTTCACCTTCCTACATAAAACTTGCGTCACTTGTAGTGCCAAATGTGCAATTTTTTTTTGCCAGTTCTTCAGATCATACTTTCATGGAAAGACAATTTATCCTATCAAACATGCTTCCTTTCAGGTTACAATTAGTGCAGCCCTAAGCAGCAGGTCTCTCTTTCATAATGCCACCTAAATAGATCAGTGAAAGGCAGTTTCTGGGGGGAGAAAGAAAAAAGAAAAAGAAAAAAAAAAAAGAAAAAGAAAAATCCTATCTGTCTGACAGCTTTACATATTTGAAGAAACTACTGCTAAAAAAACCACAGTGTTTGTGTCCACACTCTTCTCACATCATTTTGCCTTCCTGTTCTATGGAAATAGAAGTTTATAGGTCTAGGAGCCTGTGGCAATTCCTTGAAATATATTTCAGAAGAGTCATTTCATTGCAGACTCATCTGAAATGCAGTCCAGCAAGTTTTAGGTGACTTACCCAGCTACTTCCCAGTGCGTCACACTCCCACTCTCCTTGTATTCTACACTGCCTGTAACACCAAAACCAATATTGCTCTGTTGAATGAAGCATTACTAGTAGAGAGTTGAAGCAAACACCTTCTGCATTCCAGTCACTATCAACTGAAAGACTTGGGAAGCAAAGACATTGAAAAAAGTTAACTGATACTACTCAGAGAAAAAAAAAATCTAAAAAGTTTCTAATCTGATTAGAAGCTGAAGGTCAGCAATAGCCTATGCACCTCTAGACAGAGAGTGCCAGGGGCCAAGTCTGCGCTGTATTCATTTGGACACAGCCTCCCGCTCTTTGTCATGAGCCAAAAACACACCAATGAACACGCTGTCAATTTATATCCCTCCATTCTGAACTTGGATAGCACCTATGTTAAAAGCTAATCCTAAATACCAGGATGAGGGCCTTGCTCAACAGATTCAATCAGCAGGTACATTGCAACATCCTACCACCTTGAAATAAGTAATGTATAAAAATATTTTTTTATATAAATACACACACAATCTTTTAATTTTATCTATATAAAAAGATACATTTATATATTATATATGTCTCATAATGTATGTATAACTATATCTACAAACTCACCTCAAAACTTTTTTTTTACTTTTTTTTCCCCCCAGCTAATCCACAGCTAGGGAAGGCAATCCCACAGGGAAGTTTGTGGTATTCCCTTATCTTTCACGTGAAATGCCCAGAACCCTCTTTTGATCTTTCCTTCTTCAGTATGTATACAGAGTACTTATTAAAAAGCCCTCACTCTACCAAAACAAACATTACACTGTGAAAACAATCCTCCTGGTGGAGAGAACAACAAAGCCTGATCCGTAGAACAGATATTAGTCACACCACCGCTTAATGCACACTGAAAAGCACTCAGCTACTGTTGGGGAAATAGAAACCCACACAGACTAAAGAAAGCCACACTTCTATATCTACAGGAAAAGCAGTAAAAAATAAACTTTCAGTGTTGTTTACCACCATAAGCCACAAAGTCAACTAATATTTGTATATTGCATATGATCTGATTATCAAGATAAACATAATTCAAAGTCAACTCATTATTAATCCCACACACTTGAATTCAAGTGTACAAAATACATATTTCACCCTTTTGTGACAGAATCTACTAAACAATACTCTTATCAGCTTGGGAAACAACAAAACTGACAATAACAGAATGGTTCAGAAAGAATTACAGTTCCCCAGGGCGATCAGGGCACACAGATGAAGTAAGGTATCTCAATCAAAAAAGATATGAAATCCTTTTCTTTCTCTTTTAGACTTTCTCTTCTAGAGATCCAGCCTTGCAGCTCAGATTTGCCGTATCTACAGACTGTATCACAGACTTAAACTATTATACACTTATTTCTCTGTGTGACCGAGTTGGCGGTATGAGTCTGTATTACAACAGAAAGTAAAGCAAGTTTGCTGGTGATTCGCCTTCATATGACGGAAGCAAACTGAAATTTTTCAAGGTAGTTGCAGAACTTACTGGAGTACTGGTTAATGCGAGTGCATAAACTCCGAGGTATTCACTAAAATATTCACGTACCAAATCATTTCACTGTTTAAAAATAAAAAATAAAAAATTGCAGAAGACAGTCATCACTTTAACATGCTTGCCAGCAAGCCACCAGTCAGCAAACCAACAACTTTCAGATATCAAGACCCAAACGCATTTTGCTGCTTTTCCCCTCAGGGGATGCAACGTCAATGCATTCTTCTTCCTGTGCTCCATATTTCCCACTTGACCTCCAAACTAGCATGACAGTCCCCCACTTCAAAAACATGGTTTTGTCCCTAGAGTTAGCATTTATCTATCAATGGCTTGTGCTCTTTCCAGTAATTCATGCTGGCTCTGCAGCCTTTCATTCTGTATACCTCTCTATAGCTTTAACTCAGCTTTTGAAGCTTTCGGTAACACTTGCCCTAAAGTGGAACATTCCCACTTTGAATGTGGAAGTGTGATGATGACAGTGCAGCAACTTAACCATTCTGTCATCAAAACAGTATTTGGCTGGTGATCTTGAGACTTTTGTTATTCAAGATATAAACAAAAACAGTTACTAAAATGTGGCAGCAGAGAACAACATATGCTTTCAAATAGCAGCCTGCAACAGTATGAAGTTACGTTTTTACTCATTGCCTTTAAAAATCTGCACCTCTTCTTTAGCCTTTACTTTTGCATTCAAAAGTGAATTCCCTTTACCAAACTTGTGCATTATTATAAAATAACTATTGAGAGGCATTAGCCTCAGTTATCCAGCTGCTTGATCCTATAATTATAACGCAATTCTGATTTGTGACATCAGTACGTTGCCATGGCATTGAATATAGCTTCAGTTCAAAACAAATACCAATATCCAAAAGCTCAATGACTTTCAACTTCTGTGCAGTACTGAAACATCATCTCCTTGACGATTACTCATACCACAAACACAGACATCTCCCCCTCCCCACCCCCCAAAATTCCTGCTTTCAAGAAAGGGTATCTGAATCTATGCTTACAGTGACAGGAGACATATTACAGTGCCTCATCCAATGTCTCATCATTTGAAAAGTAAAATCCTACAATAAAGGTTTTAGCAAAGTTAAGGAGGCATGACAATATAAATCCTTCCTCTAAAAGAAAAGGGCTGGAAGTAAAGTTACCATGACAAATGGCTTGGGACCATAGCCAGGAGTTAAACTGATCAAAACACAGTAGTTTAATACAACATTCTCTTAGAATCACAGAATATCTCAAGTTGGAAGGGACCCATGAGGATCATCGAGTCCAACTCCCTGCTCCTTGCAGGACTACCTAAAACTAAATCATATGACTATTGTCCAGATAATCAGATAACCAGGCAAATTTATGAGAGTTTCAGAGACTCAATACAGCTCATTGAGAAGGTAAAAGTTAACGTAAGCAACTCAGAATCTATATTCTGAATATACAATGTATATTCTGAATATAGTAGTTATTTTGAGAACTACTCACCTAAAACATTTTGGAAGGAAAAAAACATATTAAAAAACTGAAAAATATAAAAGTTTTATTCTGTGGCACCGAAGAGAATAGCACTCTAAGTTCGTCAACTTTAAAAAAAGTAATCAGGTGAAAAGTCCTAATGTCAATGCAATCTTGGCTTTCCAGGCACAGAATTCGTAACTGCAATGAGATTCTGTTTGCAGAACAGTTGCAGATAATGTAGTCACATTACAAATGTTTGACATAAATGTATGAAAAAAATACAAATTATTGAGAGGTATTTGTTTTCCCATTGCTATTGAAACAAGGTGTAGGCTTACCAGACACGTAACATCTAACTATTATAGAATGGAAATCCAGCTGAGATACCCTACATCTACTTTTACCTGGATAGTCAACTTGGCAAAAACAACAGTTTGAAGCTGGATGCTCAGTGGGTGGCAGGAATCTGCAATTTTGTAATCTAAGCCATGGAGATGAGATAGTTCTTTCAACATCACTGCAACTGAATACTTTCACTCTTTGAAATCAATATATTGGCCACTGTTTAACAGAGTATTATGCACCAATTCAGAGACCGTTACTTGATTTTTTAAATATACAGTAACACTGATTTTCTGGTCTGCCTCAGCACAAGCAACATATTACACAGTATTTATCTAGAGACAAAGAAATACAAGAGGGTTTTTGTTTTGTTTTTTAAACTATTGTAAAATAAGGCATCCAAATTCAAGTCAGTAATTTAAATATCTCATTGGTTAAAGGCAAAGTCCAAATTAGGGGAAAATAATAAACAACATCCACAGCAAGTCTTGTGAATCATCCACTCAGATCAACAGGGTATAAGGAGCAGCCAAATATTGTGACAATTGTTCCCTCACACCCAGATTATTCAGCATGATTTGTGAGACAAGAATGAGCTGGCATCATTTAAGTAGTGAGACCCAAAAAAAGCCAAAAAACTATTATCATTCTGAAGCTATAACATTTAAAGTAGAACATTAAAGTTAATTATATATGCCAAAGATTAAAACCATGAAACTACAAAATATACTTGCAGCACCAAAACCATGAAGAGACTAAATATCAAGACTAGAACTATACAGGCTACCCATATAGCATCTACTTTCCAAAGTGAAAAAAAAGGCACTTTTCTTTTTCCTTCTTTTTTTTTTTTTTCCTTCATTCCAGCAGGAAACCTAGATAATATTAAGATCAGCATCCAGTGACAACTCAAAAGTTCCAAGAAAGAAATTTTAATGGAAGTTCATTCTGAGTCAGTGAACTGTTTTGCCTCACAGCTCTTAATTCTTTCATAAAAGTACTTTAAAAGATTTTCAGCAAGAAATAAAACTGTCAAAAAGAACAACAGCAAATCTGGTGTTAAAGAAAAAAAAACTAAACAACTAAGTGTCATCTAACTATAAAATGAAAAACTAAAAATGAAGGGGGTGGGAGTGGAGGGACTGTGTATCATACCTTACTAGGAATCCGAAAGCTTTCAATAGGACTGAGGTCATGAACACTCTCCTGAGGACTTCTTAGACCCTTGAAAAGAATTTTAATAGTCAGTTAAGATTGATTACTTTATGTACAGAATCATAGAATCATTAAGGTTGGAAAAGTCCTTGAAGATCATCGAGTCCAACCATCGACCCAACACCACCATGCCCACTAAACCATGTCCCTAAGTGCCGCATCTACTCGTCTTTTAAACACTTCCAGGGATGGTGACTCAACCACTTCCCTGGGCAGCCTGTTCCAATGTTTAACCACTCTTTCAGTAAAGAAATTTTTGCAATCAAACTGCACAAGTCTTACCTGGTGTTGGATATATACCTACAAGTCATTTAATAAATTACACTGACATGAGGCTGGAAGGTTAAGACCTTATTCTATAAACATTTAAGCAAGACCATTGGTGTATAAATTATGCTCCTCAAACATCTAAGCATTTCAACTCCAATATGTACCTTTTCAGTACAGTTCACTAACATTCTCTTCATAAAGTTCACATATCCTCCTCTCAACTTCCAGATGTTATTTTAAATTTAAAAATGCACGTGTCCAAAAAACATAACATACTTCATTCCACTAACTTAATGGTTTAATGGAATCAAATAGTCGAATTCAAGTTAAGTGCCACCTACTCTGTAGCAAAATTGTATTATTTTTGCTTGATGGCATATTTGTCTATTTACTACATAACACTATTAGGACCAGTTTTCCTTATGCATAACTAAACTGAAAAAGATGCATAATCCATATTAGCTGTTTTATATAATTATGACTCTTTAAGACACATATAGCCACATAAATAGAATATGTTCTAGTAGACTGAAGCCTTGTACAGGAAGCGTCAATTAACCAGCTGAGTATGTGTTTGCTGAATATCCAACACATTCACAATTTTATGAAGCAATACCACAGAACATGCTGCTTAGTGCATTTTCTGCCAGCTCCCTAGGCAGAGGTGAATCTAAACATTCAAGTTTCAGATACAGTTCTGACTCCAGCTTCCCTTGAGCCTTCAGGGTGTTCACGTGAGCCACAAGTTTCAGACAGATTTCCCTCCTACTCTTGTGGTTGATGCTAACAGTACTGTTTCCAAGCCCCTTTCAGGCCCTGGGTACCTACACTTTCTTTGAAACAAAAGGACCTATGCAATTACTATGTGAGTTTATGATGAGAAAAGTTTGTATTTATCCTTTGAGATTGATAAAGTGTTTTACAAGTTCATCATTTTTGTGGTAACTACAACATTTTACAATTGTTTCATCTTCCTAGGATGCCAAACCTCTTCATTTTGGTTTTGATTCTCAGATTTCCTTGTGCATCATTTCAAAACATCCTCCCTTTCCAGTTACCACCACCAAAGGTGACTCACCTCTATGCATCGGAAATTCAAGGTAACAAACAACCAAAGCAACTGCTACAGCTTCTCATACTTCACATGAAATCTTCCACACATCCTCTCAAAAATCTGAGTACTAGCAGCTTATCCTCAGAAGCAGTAAAAAGTTTCACTTATCAAATGCTAAATGGAACTTAATCCTTCCCAAAGGCTGAAAATTGCGTAAGTCACATCATTTTCAGACCACAACACTTCCACACTGGGCAGGCTTCCCACAACTCCTCTCAGTCAAGCTGAAAATTGATCGTTTACCCCTATACTGAAGGGGAGCAGAACATTATTTTGGATATTCAGTTTCCATGCTGATCTCCATTTTTAAGCCCTGTCTGTGGCATAAGCATCTCAACTTAGGACATAGTTCAGAAAAAACCCAAAGTCCAGTTTCTGACTTTCCCATCATTTTCTATAGCTATCTAGAAATCTGATGTGGTGGGTGACTCAAGTGATTTTTTAAGTTCTCAAATTTAGATACACGGGCAAACAGGCTTCACTTTAGAGGTATTTCATATACGTGAATGACTCGAATGCTCTTCTAATCAACTCCTTTAAAAAGGCTCGCAACCTTAGAAACGCTGGTCCAAACGTAGACTAGATCTACATGATCTAGAGACAACTGGTACAAAGTGAAGTGGGCTAACAGAAACACACTAAGTACTCTAGCACACATTCAATACGTGCCCACCCAAATACTGCCCCGGCACCTCCACTGCCTTGCCTCCCTTTGGATCAAAACCGTTTGCTATCAGACAAAGACATGTTACAGTACCACGGCCCAGCGCTCTAAAAGTATACGTGGAAAAAGGAAACTGACACAGACCAGTCGTGTCATCTCTAACGCCAATTTGTCTGTTATCGCACAAGCTACGTGCTGGCACCTGTGCATGCTTCCGTTTCGTCATTTAAGGAGGAAAAAAAGCTGGATGCATGCGTACCATGAGCTAATACACACTAAGACTTTCCCCTCCCCGCAAGCAGGGCTGAGGGCCATGCCCGCGCCCCGGGGGCCCATCAGGGTGCCCGGGCACGGCCGCAAACGCCTGCCCCGGACCCCGCCACGCCCCTCGCCACCGGGTCCAGGCACGGCGCCCCCGGGGAGAGCCCGGGACCCCCCGCGGCCGGGCCCCGC
>NW_008795018.1:9601749-9611064 GCF_000699145.1 Aptenodytes forsteri
CCCAGCGAGGCGGAACTGGGCCGCGGCGGAGGAAAGGCTCCGGCCGGCTGGACGGTGGCTCCGGTGCGGCTCTGGCACCCCTCCAGAGCAGTGGAAGGAGCTCGTAGTTTGGCAGCCTGCTCTTTGAAAGCACGGCTAAACTCGTGTCGCCAAAACCCGTGCTGTGCCTTGGCCGCTTCCTTACGTTTATATCCACGAACGCCTCGACCGGCACTGGTGGCCCAGCAGGCCGAGGGTTTCTCTGGGGTTTGGGGGATGTTTATAGAGTATTTGAACATTGAAGTTCGCTTGTTTAGACTTTGAAGGCAATTCTCTGAGAAGGCAAAACGAGGCTCTGAGACAGACTAGCTAGAAAATACGCTTGGATAATGAGCATTTTCTGTTTGCATCGGGTTATTTTGGGTGTTGCGCACAAGGGCATCGGGCCTGTTCGCAGATGATGCAGTTTTGCATCGCCAAATGGGCTTGCGTGTCTCTATACTTCGGTTGTATAGATCTCAACTAAAAAAAAAAAGCTGATAACTTTTAAAAAATCTATTTTACATCAATACAAAAAAAGGAATAATTTATGCTATAATCTTTGCTTAACTGGAGACAACATTCAATAATAAGGCTACCAACACATCCACTGCAGCATAGCAATACCTGCAGAAAAGGTGGTCTTTCCCTTTGGAATTACTGGAGTCTGCACATCGGTCAGCTCAGCACGCGTTTCCTAATCCCGTTATTTAGCCCCCCAGCTGGCCGATAACTTGTTGCAGGGTATGTCAGGTAAAAGCGGGCGTGCTGCTTTCCTTTTGAACCAACACAGTGATGAAGGGAAGGCCGGGACTGGTCATCCCCTCTCTGCATTCTTTAGCAAGAATTCTTTACTTTTGGCTACCACTGGGAATATAATCCTTAGTTATTTCTGTGGAAAACCTCTAACACGTTTAGCACATAACGAAGTTACTTTTTAGTAATAACTAAAATTTGCAGAAATACTCAAAGTATTCAGAATGTTACTGCTACAAATAAAGTTGCTTTAATGTAGTTGCTTTTATTAAAAAGAAATGAGTGAGGTTTGATTAAGTCTAAATGCCATTTAACAACCAGCACAAGCTAGAATTCTATAGAAAAAAATAATGCACTTCTTTAGCATTCACTTTATTTGTGTAACTTAGTGTAAAAAATTGCAGCATATTAATGACATCAAGAGCATATCCAAATGCTGGAAATAAGGGGACGCACTTGAAAAATATAACTTTGCTAATCTGTTCTTTTTTTTTTATTTTCTTTGCCCTTATAGGGCATTTAAAACACCAACACAGACTTCATCCTGATGTGAAAGCTCCCATTCATTTCAGTTAGAAATTAATTGGAACCCATGACCAAGATTTTATTACATGTTGAAACCAAGTAGATCATAATTTCTAACTCAGGTTTTATAAAAGGTTGCAATTTGATATATCTAGCCTACAGTCAAGTGGACTAAGCAGGTTATAAACGGCAACATTCAGGAGGGGCAGGACAGTGGACCTGGGAAGCCTTTGAGGATATGCAAAATACCCTCTTCATCTACTGGCTCATGTCAGGTGGTGACATTATTTCTGGTGGGACCACTGTACTTACAATTTTGTTAACCTGAATTAACCCTCATGTTTCTTACATTTGATTATACAGAACTGCTAAGAATTCTGGAAGGATCTGGGTATTTTCACCTCCCTTAAGTAAAAATTGAGTGTTCAGCCCTTCTGGTGGGGGCTTAGCACTTGCAGGACCCTTGCAGTGAGGGGGAGGCAATTCTTTGCTACCAGTCCCTCCTTGCACAGGGCAGGATACAGTCTAGCCTAATATTTGTTAATCCATAATAGTCTGCCTAAGTAAGTGTTGTATAGTGAAAACTTAGTGTGTTTTTCTATGGATAAACCATCCCTGTTGCAAATATTGGCTGTTACAAACTGTTACTGCACATGCAACTGCGGGAGGGTTGGCTGGTTTGCTGCTGATTAGATTTGTACAGTGAGTGACAGCCTTGGACAAAATCCAAATCATACATTAATATTAGTATTAATTAAACTCATGTAAGTTAATGCGGAATAAACAGTAATCAGCAGCTAACTCAACAACTGTAGTAAGCTGTCCACTCTAGCCACAGGGTTCTTTGTTAGAAGATGCCTGATAGACACTTCACATTACATGTTGTTTAGAGAAAGGGAACAAAATCATCGCCAGGTTATCCTTATGTTAAGGAAAAACACACAGATACGGGATCGAAAGTGCTAGAAAAAAATTTAAGCAAGGCTCTTGCTCACTTTAGTATTTTTTGTAACAGAAAAGGAGAGGCTATCACTGGAAAAGATCTGAAAAAAAAATCTTCTGAATACTACTTTGAAATAAGCAGACCCATCTAGCAGCACAGTATTTTTTATGAAACTGTAGCTAAAGGATGTTAATACCTATATAACCTGTACATTGGGTGCGTTCACTTATTTTTATTAATTGAACGTACTTTGTATTCTGCGCCCCATTTATTACATTCTGTGTCATATTTGCTGTAACTGCCGGGGAAGGGTTACGATAAAGTCAGAGGCAATGAAGATGGGTGCTCATCTAACAGGTGCTCCACTCCCTTTGTTCTTTGTATACACATATTCAAATCACATAAGGCAGGGGACAGGATAGGGCCTGTTAACTCGTTGCTGATTTCCCTGGCAAATAAACCAGCAGCTGCAGGTCCAAGCCCTGGCTTAGCGCTGAGAAAAAGGTGGGATTTGTGTGGACAGGATGCTTTCATGGAGCCCTTTAGCCAACTTCTTTTGGGACTTACAGTGCAAAATATATTTTCTGCTTGTAGGTAAGAAACAGTATGAATTATATTTGATTGTCGCTGTGGAAATGTGGGTTTTATACTCCTAAATTTAAAGATATTTCTGTTGTATTGTCAGACATTTTTATTTCAGGAAAGTAGCCTAAAAACTTTTAATCAGATAGTGTCACCTTGTTTTATGAGTGGAGCTATAAACTTTTAGCAACTGACAAAAATTAGTGCTATATGTAATCTGTATATAAAACACGGGCATTGATTACATATATATTGTCACATTTTCTTTATTAATATATACATTATGCATTCTTTTTAACAAGTAAGGCTGGACAGGTTCTGAACCATCTCTTTAAAAATGCATTATGTTGAGACACTGCGGATGCATTATCTTTCAGTTCATTATGATGCCTTACAGTTAATAGGGAAAATTTATATGTAATAGTCAAATGTACTTGGTATTAAAACTAAATTAAGCTTTCAATCAACTGAAGAATGTCTTCCCATTAATAGTGCATTTGTTTGGTATCTGGGTGCAGTTTTCATAAGCATACATCTGTTACCCATGCACTTGATAAAAAATAGATGTTCTATGCACTTTGACAGGAATATCCTGTGATCAAATGTTAGATAAACTTATATTTCTACAAACTCTTGTAGTTCACTTCTTCTGTATTTAATTGTGTTTGTAAATACCAACAGAGGGAATATATAATATTACAAATGTAGTGCATTCTCTACTCATTCATGTGTAAGGACAGTTTTTCTTTTATCTTCTTTGTGAGCTTCATATACAGTCACCTACTTGCCTTGATTTTGAGCTAAATACTTTGTCAAGAGTGTTGGCTTCGTAACAATTGCAGTTTTATATGAAGATTATTGGATTTCTTCTTTAAAAATGAAAACCCTGGTTGATAAAAAACACAGTGAATATGTACTTTATCTACATAACAACTTTATTGGACATTTTTTATTAAAATCCTACAAGAGATACTGGTATGCAAGCAGAGTGCTTTACAGTACACGTTTGTTCACCAGGAAGTCTCATCGTATATCCTTCCTCAGATATACACGTTTCCTAGTATGGGAAATTTGCAGCTTGTACCTTATATCATGACAAGAATTGCGTGCACTGGGGACATGACACAAAGCCCACTGAAGACATTGACCTCAGAAGCTAAAATGAGGTCCAATAACTTGTTCTTGGGCAAAAATCCCAAACTGGGGAAGAGTATGCCCGAGTCTCTACTGATATAAATGGGGGTATAGGAATTGCAGATTCCCCGGTACATTCTATCTGTTTTTTTCCATAAATGAACATATTTGCAAAAAGTGTAAAAACTATTATCACTAATCTAGTGACATTTTACACCAAGTTCAGGGTTTTTGGAGAGCTGAAAAGCTAACTGAGCGCTCTGGTGAAAAGCAGTTGAGAATCCAAACTCACTTTGACAAGGAGATGTGCATGTTAAATTCAGAGAATCGTACAACCTCGCTGAGCAGGTTTCAGTTTATTCCATAAACTCAAAAGTTATGTCATAGTTTTTTATTTAAACTAAAGCTGCAGCCCTTGTTTTATGTCAACAACGATTCTGTTGTGCTTGCTAATACTGGTGATAGCAAAGTGAGATGGAAGCAAAGCACAGATCACTGAGCTCCAAATGGAGGTCGTTTTGGTACAACCCTTACGGTCATTATACAAAAACTAGTTTCGGAATTCCATTGTCTTGGAAAAATGTGTATTATATTTAGAAAGCTATAGAGAAAGGTTTAAATTATATGGAATTTGTGCCTGATGAGAATGAAGTAAGAGTTTGGCACATTGGCTTGATTTCACTATTAACATTAATTCAAGGATTAGTCATGAGAGTCTTCAGTTTTAATTAAAAATCAAAATTAGTCTAATAGAATAGAATCATGGAACCATTTAGGGTGGAAAAGATCCTCAAGATCATCAAGTCCAACCATAAACCTAACACTGCCAAGTCCACCACTAAACCATGTCCCTAAATGCCACATCTACGCATCTTTTAAATACCTCCAGGGATGGTGACTCCACCACTTCCCTGGGCAGCCTGTTCCAATGCTTGACAACCCTTTTGGTGAAGAAATAACCCTTTTGGTGAAGAAGATAACCCTTTCACTGAAGAATAACCCTTTCAGCAAAGAATATTCCAGACTGCAAAAGATTTGATCTCTCTCAAAGCCAGAAGTCTCCCAGCATTGCTCCCATAAAGCCCTTGCCTTCGGCAGAGCACCATTATCTTATAGCTTCTCCGAGCCTCAGCCTGCCTTGCCCCTCGCCCTGCTGGCCGCAGAGGAGCTCCCACGTGCTGATGGCACTCCACAAAATCACCCCAGCAGACCCAGAGGGAGCAGCAAAAACTGCAGTCACCCAAAGTCACTCCTGAACAGACTGCAGGGGAAAACGGGGTTTCTGCCCTCACCACCTCTGGTCTTTGCTAAAAGAATTTCCTTAACTGCAGATCAAAATGTCTTTCCAACCTGTTACACAGAGCCACTTTTCCCCATGAATCAATGGAACAAAGTTAATTTACAGTTTCTATTCCCACATTTTTTAACTGAGAAGAAATTAAGTTTTCCAGCCACAATTCTCACTATCTTACTGTATTACGGTGGTACCTTCTATACTGGTGGTCCCAGTTACTCTACTGCTCACTAGACCTGCTTGGTTTTTGCTAATTTTCTGCACAAACAGATCTGTCAGAAATTTATTTGTTATACATATTTTACAATTACACTGCAGCTGTGACTGGCTTCTTGTCCTACAGCACAATCGCTTATTGACAGCTAAATAAACTCAAAAATTGAGCAATGTCATGCCTAAAGAATGAGGAAGGATATGGACAGATCTTTTAATTGATCATTTACATATCTCCCAGTGTTTGACAGATGTTTTTGACTTCATTCAAGGAGATTTAAAAATTGAAATGTATTTGATGGGTTATAGGAAATATATTTCCAACATTAAATATTTTGTGAAGGATTTTACTGAGGAATTACGCTCTTTTTCAAATGGACAACAGCAGTTTAAATCTGATTTGTATTGTAAGGTTCACAGGGAAGGAATTAGCTTCTGAGAAATGTTACAACAACCAACAAATCTAATCTCCCATTAACCAGAGTCTAGCAAGTCCCTAAGAGTTGCGCAGAGTTAGAAAACTGTGCAAGAACAACAGGACACAAATATTATTAAAAAGGAGTAGGGGAGGAGGCTTCAATTTGATGTGCTTCAGCCATTTCAGGTTTTTGATCTAGAAAAAGTTAAGCATGTAAACATCTCTGTCCTGTGTATCCTCCACTTAAGCTTCTCCACAATTTTCCCTACGCTTTTCCTCCTTTTTTGTCCCATTCTCCTCCTGTCTCAGCGGACCCCAACTGTCCATTCCATATCAGTGTCCATGCAACCTGAAGTCCTCTGCCCACTTCCTCTTTAGCCCCTGAGAAGGTGGGTTTGCCAGTCTTTCAGTCAAAGGATTTCAACGTCTTTATACACATCACCCCTATAGTGTTCTGCCACATTTTCCTTTGGTTTCCCTGCCATACCCTCAGAAATGCTGTGAGCTGTCTTGTCTAGTTGAGTATGGTATTGCTCAGCTTTATGAAAAGTGAAGCCAGCCACAAAATTACTTTTTTTGGGTAGACTTTGTGTTGACTGTAAAACTCACTAGTTCCTGAATGGACAGAATATGACCAGAGATCTCTTAGCAATAGGGGTTTTTCCTGAAATACATAGTATCTCACAGATGGTTTTGTGGGTGCCTTCAGCGGCACGGACAACATTGCTGGCTACCCACGAGCCAGTCCCCTCCCACAGCCTCTCTGCTCTGCTACTTTTCATAGAATCATAGAATCATTGAGGTTGGAAAAGACCTCTAAGATCATCGAGTCCAACCATCAACCCAACACCACCATGTCCGCTAAACCATGTCCCTAAGTGCCACATCTACTCGTCTTTTAAATACTTCCAGGGAGGGGGACTCCACCACTCCCCTGGGCAGCCTCTTCCAATGTTTCACCACTCTTTCAGTAAAGAAATTTTTCCTTGCATCCAATCTAAACCTCCCCTTTTCCTGCCCTTCTGGAGTACCTCTAACATTCATTACTGTCATTACATATTGCCATGCTGCATCTGTTACCCTTACCCGCTTTGTGTGTCCCTACCCTGATCCCCAGTGACAGTTTTCTTTGCGATAGGCTTAAGCGGCAAACAGCTGTGTAGTGAAATTCGAAGATTCTAACCCAAAATAAATATACGGCTACCATATTATGCTACTGAATTGATATTTTTATCTTTTCCTGCTATATATCCTAGGAAATTAGACACAAATGAACCTTTAACAATTTCTTTTTGTCATAAAGACAAATGCTATGAAGGTAGGAAATTTAAGAAACAAAGTTACCTCTGCATTATATTAATCTTTAATAGCACAGTCATGTTTTTCACACATAGCTCCCTGTGCCCCCCCTTTCCAGGTAGAGGGTATATGTACTTCAGCTGAGGACTTACTTTCTTGTTACAGGTATTGAGAAGCATGTCAAGAATCATAGAATACCAGGTTGGAAGGGACCTCAAGGATCATCTGGTCCAACCAAAGATGTTTAATAGCAGGAAAAGAATGGATGGTTCATGGTGAAAACATTGCATGTTGCCCTGGGCAGTGCATTCTCTCTCTCTGTTTCCAGCGCACTCTTATGCAGTGGTAGACAGATTACTTATATCATGGTTTTTACATGTTCTTACTAATAAAAGGTTGTTTTTTTTCTAGGGTTTTGACTTAGCACTCGCAGTGTGCTTTTCAGCAATACTGAGCACTCAAAGCTGAGCAATCGGACCTGCAACTGAAGTCAATAGGAGTTGCATCTTGAACATACTGAAATCTGTTTATATGTATTTTGAAAAATACAGTCCTTAATATTTCAAATTGATCATCCAAAATGAGTGGGTATTTTTGCTGTTAATTTTCTCTGGGCTTAAATTCCTCATCTGTAAAGTTGTATCAATTATAATGGTGTTGTGAAATCAATTCATTTATGTCAACGCTTTACACCATTGCTGTACTTGTGAGTGCTGTGGAAAAGTTCACGTGGAAATCGATCACTCAGTCCTAAGAGTAAAGTTTTAATAATGTTCTATAAATCTGTCTCAGGCCTACACAATGAAAAATGATTCAGAAATAATATATGGAAAGCCGATGATTAACTGAGGAGTGGCCTTTTTGCACCCTAATGGAGGCCGGATTCTTGGAGAACAGGATTAACCATGTGGCTGAAAATTTTGCTTTTGTGCATATCAAAAGCAAACCTTAATTCTGCTCTTTCCTAAAATTGGAATACTTGACTTTTGCAAGCTTAGTAATGTTTCTTGAATTTAGTCTTACGTGTACAGAGCAGTCAGCAATAGTAACTATGTATAATTTTAATCAGACAAATTCATGGAAGTGCTGCTTGTTAGATTTTCAGTCAGTTTCTCAGTATAACTGGCAAAGTAACACTAAGAAATTTCTCCCTAGCTAAACCAACCCAGAAAAAAAATCCTAAAAATTGAGTTTGCAATCCAAGACTGTTAGACGGTATAAGACTTAGAAATTGGGAGTATTTTAAAGGGAAAATATTTTAAACATTAAGGTAAATGCACATTTTCTCATTTTTTGTCAAACTTTCAACAATAAAAGATCCTCTGCCCAGAAATTGCAAATATCCTTCCTTTGGCTTTTCATATATTTTAAAGCTGGAGCTCTGTAGCTAGATCCAACTTCACCGAGTGTTTGCCCCTTTCTTATGTGAAATCTGAGTTATAACCATACAAAAAAGTGTAAGCTTTAACCTTGAGAGTTTTTTCTCTGTGAGAACTTCTCATTTGAGTTTTCCAGGGTTTCCATTTGTGTTTTGGGTTTGTTTATTTGTTTGTTCTTTCATTTTTATGCAGGTATTTGTTCTGCCTTAAAGTTGACAGTACCATCTCATACCATCCATGGCATTGAGGGGCAACCACTCCATCTTACTGTTGACTACAATTTCAACGCTACAGCTTCTGAAATCCAGATAATTTGGCTTTTTGAGAGGCCTCAAAGTAATCCAAAATACTTGCTTGGCTCTGTAAATCAAACTGTAGTTCCAGACTTGGAATACCAGCACAAGTTTACCCTCATACCACCGAATGCATCTCTGATGATCAATCCGTTGCATCTCAGTGATGAGGGCAATTATATTCTAAAAGTCAATGTCCGTGGAAATGGGACAATAGCTGCCAGTCAAAAGATTCAAGTAGCTGTTGATGGTAAGTCAGTAAAATATAGTATCTTCATTTTGAAAAAAAAAATTGCAATAGTTTTGAAGTACTGGTTCTTAATATTCAGTTACAATAATGTATAATTTAATCCAACCATACATGAAAAATAATAACAACTAAGTTATGTTATTTTCTACTGCTGCTGGAGGGAGTGCTGCAATATGTCATCTTTCAACAAAATTAATATATTGACTAATGT
>NW_008795018.1:9611146-9645719 GCF_000699145.1 Aptenodytes forsteri
GACCTGCCAGTCAAAAGATTCAAGTAGCTGTTGATGGTAAGTCAGTAAAATATAGTATCTTCATTTTGAAAAAAAAAATTGCAATAGTTTTGAAGTACTGGTTCTTAATATTCAGTTACAATAATGTATAATTTAATCCAACCATACATGAATAAATAATAACAACTAAGTTATGTTATTTTCTACTGCTGCTGGAGGGAGTGCTGCACCTATGTCATCTTAAACAAAATTAATATATTGACTAATGTTTCAGGATCATAAGTAAAAAAAGTATAGAAACCAATAATTAATAATAAATTATAAATTCTTCTAAGAAATGTTTCATAAGGCTCTGCTGTGCTATCAAATCATGAAGATGAATTAACTTTCAAATAGTCTTTTTCCCTGAACAACTCTTCCCCGAGGAAATCTGCAACCATTTGCCAACTCAGGATTTTATTCTGCCTGCAAGCTAGAGGACTGTGGCAAAGTGTCCCTAAAAAAGGAAAGACTACAATGGGATTTGAGGGGGCAAAATTCGACCCCACCTGTAGAATGTTATTCCACTGTCTTATTCCACTGTCTCCAGTTTTTTTATTGGAAGATTTATTTGTCATTCTCATCTTTAAACAAAATTAATATATTGACTAATGTTTCAGGATCATAAGTAAAAAATTGAAGGAGTATAGAAACCAATAATTAATAATAAATTAGACAAACTTCTAAGAAATGTTTCATAAGGCTCTGCTGTGCTATCAAATCATGAAGATGAATTAACTTTCAAATAGTCTTTTTCCCTGAACAACTCTTCCCCGAGGAAATCTGCAACCATTTGCCAACTCAGGATTTTATTCTGCCTGCAAGCTAGAGGACTGTGGCAAAGTGTCCCTAAAAAAGGAAAGACTACAATGGGATTTGAGGGGGCAAAATTCGACCCCACCTGTAGAATGTTATTCCACTGTCTTATTCCACTGTCTCCAGTTTTTTTATTGGAAGATTTATTTGTCATTCCCATTCCCTATGCTGTATAGCCAGTCAGACAGAGAAGAGCTGACTGCCCCTTCGTTCTCTCTTTTGTTAGATGAGGTCTCTACTTGGGCCTACCATGTCTTTTACCTTCTGTCACTATCAAAGAGGCGTCATTGACTTTTGCCGGTGACCTTGTGTCTGTAAAAGAAGCCCAAATCTGAATTCCTAAAATACTGAAGTTCCTCTTTGTTCTTTACTCCTTGTAGTGGGGATAGAAAAAAAAGGGAAATAGAAAATAATGATCTAAAAGAATGACAAGAGGCTACTGTAATTTATGGGTTATATGGAGGGAGCCCTGTCACTGTCGGGCTTGGAATAATGAAATGAATGACGTAGTAGCACGATAAGGTTGTAGCTGCCATTTAACTCCCATACCCGTCCCAGTTTGCAGTCATCCTCACGACCGGATTGACAGCATATTTCAGCGGTGCCCAGTGTCAGCAAAGCTGCAGGCAGCCATGCAGAGGAAGTCGCGCACTGTGGCCAATGTCATGCTCTGCACTCTTCATTTCTGTGGGATTGATTATGAGGCAGGAGCTGGAGGCCATGGTATACCTGACTGCAGCCTTTGTCCTATCACCAGGAATATAAAGTCTAGTTGTATTTAAGTGCTAGAATAATTCTTACAGTCACCAGCTGAGAATATGGACTTCTCTTTTCAACCTTTAGCCACATTTAATAAATAAAATTTGAAATCCGAGTACTTTCCAGAGGTGACTGCTATTTGTATCATCTTGACAACGAAGACTGTGATATACTGGCTCGTCACTTTTATAACTCTTCATATCTCTTTATTTTACAGTTCCTGTCACAAAGCCCATTGTACATACTGAACCATCTTCAGGGGTAGTGGAGTATGTAGGGAATATTACATTAAAGTGTACTGTGGAAAAAGGTACGAGGGTAGTTTACCAGTGGATGAAAAATGGGAAGCCTCTCCATGCCGGCCCTAATTACACCTTTTCATCAAACAATGCAACACTTCTAATTGTTCCTGTTGTAAAAGAAGACATTGGGAATTACAGCTGTCTGGTATCTAACCCTGTCAGTGCAATGGAAAGTGAGATAATTGCACCAACCATATATTGTGAGTATATGAAATATTTATAATTACCTTTGTATAAATGATCTGGCTGGAAAGAGTGCCTCTAAATAGGAAACAGGCAGAAAACAGTTGAGTCAACATTATATGTGAGCTTGCATTCAAAATGAGCTTGTTTGTAACAGCTCTAACTTACAACAGTATAATAAAAAGTTACTCAGCATTATGTAGTTGTGAAGATGAGTCTCAACTGCAGAATTCAAATAGGAACTTCAAGAATTCCGCAGTACAGACATCTTCAGATCTGGAGGAGATGTGACTCAAAAAAGTGATCAGATGGGTATACATGAAAATATTGTTAAAAATGGAGACAGCAAACAATATAAAAAAGCTAAATGCAGGAAGTAACCAGGCTGAAGGACTGCTATTTGTGGTTTTCCTCAAGATCATTTCGAGTCCAGTCCTGTTTAATACTTCCATTAATGACATCAGCATAAAGACTGGGAGTATCTCAATGAAGTTCACTTGTGACATTAAACTGGGAGGACTGAATGACTTTGACAGAGTAATAGAACTGGTATGAAATTTGCTAGTAAAAAATAAATGGGCATGCACTTTTAGAGAATAAAAAACATGAACTTCTGATGATGAGATGGAGATTGATTGGGAAATAACTGAGGCAGCGAGCCTGGGTGATTGAGCTATCACAAGATGTCTGTGAACTGGCAGTGTGATTAAGGCATGAGAAAGCCATATGTAATTCTAGGGTCTGTTGGCAAAGTATTTCCAACAAGGAAATAAGGGGAATACTAATGACACACAGAAGATGAGACCACATGTAGAATACTGTGTGCAGTTCCTGCATACCCCAGAGCAATGATCTCAAACTGGAAAGAAACAGAACAGAAAGGAATGGAGAACAGACCCGGAGAACTCAGTCTGGCTTAGCAAAATCAGAGCTGAAAGGAGTGTTTGCTTTCCACATCAAGTGGGAAACATGAGGGAGCAAGAAGAGTTGCATAAAGACCAATGCTGGCAGAAGAATAAACCATAAGCTAGCCATATATTTTGACTGGAAATGAAATCACCTGAGAAACTAACTGTGAACGTAAATTGAGTTCATGAATGAAATGAGTTGGAGGAAACAAAAGATTGGCTTAATCAGCATTCAACAATTATACTTTAAATCTTAGAAAGGGCACTCTCATTTTGTTCCTTATCCCTCCTGCAATGTCAGCTCCCAGTGCCTCCAAGATCTGCAAGCAGCACATGCTGTGTATGTGACCTTGCCAGGCTCTAATCCTCATGTCCTCAGGGGTCAAACTGTCCTTCTCAGAGGAGAGCTGAAATCAGACAGGTCAGGACCTACTTTGCCACCAGCCCTGTTCAGATATAACCAGTTTACCCAATGGCACAGTGTGGATGGCACAGTGCAAGGACTGGAACTGGATTCCTGTCCAGCCAAGGGCTGGTGCTCGCTCTTGCTTTTGCTGGGCTCTGTAATCTGGCAGCTGGTAGACAGCCCATGCCCTAGACTTGTTATGATTGCACTACCAGCATATTCAGAACCTACACTTCTTACTATATCATATTTTCCTCCTCCTCCTTTCTTCTCTGATTATTCATTCTGCTACGTATTTATTTTTAATTGTAATTTGAAAGAATGGGATGAGGGGGTGTCTCGCATCTAAAGCGTGTGGGGGGGTCTAACATTGCACCAGAAGAAGAGAAAAAGACTGCCTAAATTAGTGAAGACTAACAAGGACATTGTTAGATGAGAGCTGATCCCTTAGGTGCAGCTTATAAAATTGACAGCAATGCAGACATGAAGATGAAGAAGCTGCTGCAGAGAGTCCTAAACAGGGCGGATGTGAATTGAGCTTCCATTCACATTAGACAGAGGAATCATGATAAAATGGTCTACAAGGAAATAACCAGCACTGATGGCTTTTTAACTTATCATTACCATAATAAAAAAAAACCACCAAACATCATATTCTTTCCTCAAGGTAGCACATTTTTAAATGCCTTCCTTTGTACAGTCACAGTCTCAGCTCACTTAAGTGCTTAAAGTGCTAAGAACGAGAGCTGTATGTGTATGAATGTGCTGCCTCTACTGCTTTTCTCACTGTAATGAGCTATGAATGGACCTTATACACCTCTCTCTCCGAAGAATACCTACACAAAACTTGGGGACGCTGTATCCAGCACAACCTGACAGCCTTCTTACAATGCAATAGAATCAGGTCAGGCTAGAAAAATATCTGCCACTCTTGCTACCTTTCAGACTGCTCTGTTTGTTTGTGGCACAGCCCCTTCGGCATTCACATTTCTGACCTGATGCGCACAGGATTGGCTCCAGAGCACTTATCGCACTGACGGGTGTCTGGGACACTTGCACTGACAAGGTGTGTGCCCTGCAGTCTCAGTTCTGGTGCTGCTTCCTCCCTTCTCCCTCACTCAACTGCATGTATTTTCCAGCAAATTTGAAAAATCTTTCCAAGTTCTAAACTGAAAACCTATTTTTGACCCATTGTTTAGCAGAACTTTAAAATCTCAAAGTTACTTCAGTGTCCACATTTCTGGAACCTTTTGCTGCTTGAGCGATTGTGATATACAGCTCAAAAGATCTGTATATATCAAAAACTTTGAGATTCAGTCTTTCTCCACATGTGGAAATATTGTCATGAGTATTTGTATTTTCAGAATGTACTTTTTATTTCATCAGAACTGAGCGTTTGCTTTGTGCGTAATTTAAAATTTTAAAAAAATAGTAAGAGAAAACAATGCAATGCTGAAAGACTGCAATACTTGCGCTACTATCCATATCCAAGTTAGTGATGGGAGTTGGGGTCTTACTTCCTGAGCTATACGAAGTCACATAATTTGGTCCAACCTCTGCCTGCAGGGGTGGTTTGTCTCCCAGCTCCCAGTTGTCAATAACAATCCAGAACAGGCCCCGGGATCTCTATGTGCCATATGTCATTGCTGCAGGGGAGTTACTGGAGGTGATTAAAAAAAGGTCACTCACAGTAAATACCTGCCATCTGCTTGGAAACTGTAACAGTCTCGTGGTGATAGGAGCAATTGGAAATATTCCCACAGAGCAGTAAATTGTTACTCAGAACAGATGATTTATTATTTTACAAGTCATTTAGTTAACTGGCTTTACTGAGACAAGAGGCAGATTTCTGTTGAGAACAATACCGGAAAGGAGAAGTAGAGCTGAGGGATCCATGAAGGCTGTCACTGTGTTTTTTTACTGAGAATCAAAAGTGTTTTGTTCTTTATTTCTCATTAATAGTATTCTGCTTCTCCATTAGCTATGATGATAATGCACCCCAGAACATGGCTATTGCAGTAGCGTGACCCAGAAACAAATTATTTCAAGACTGGCAGAAGCTGCTGTCATGGAGGCTGCGGCAGAAGCTGCTGTGCTGTGCTGACGGAGTTGAATTTAACAGACTAAGTGGGATTTCCTTCCTTGTGTCTTCCCAAAGCTAGAATATATTTAGTCCTAGAGAGGAAATGGTTAATTACCTGCTTTTCAGAATCATCCTTGAAGCTGTGTATATCCCTCAGCTACCCAGTGTTTAGGGATCTCTGAAGTACGCGATGCCCAGGAGAGGCAAAAGACTGATCCAGGCGAAGCAGAAGGGTTACCCGATGCTTGCGTTGACTTCATCAAGGAATGCCACTTTTCAGACCTTGCCAAGATTTGACTATTCCTTAAGAAAACCTTTCTTTGTTTTTTTTCAAACATACTTCCCCAGCCAGTGTACGTCAGTGGTTTTATAATGGTTTCTTTCAATTTGCAGCTTTCGTACAGAAGTGTATTAATGTTGTTAGGGTTATCTGTCTATGCTGCACTGTTACGATACTGATAAAAAAGCAGAACTCAATTCTGATTCTTTTGCAGACTGTGGCAAATATCCCACTATAGTCAGGGGGCACAGAGACCAGTCAGCTATTCTTACCATTAGTATCTGTTTACATGTATCAAAGGTTGTATTATCAGTGAAAATAAAAGCTAATTCTTCTAAGAAAGAAGAATTGGATAGGAGGAACCACTGAATTGCTCTGCAAAGTAAAAAAGCGTGGTCCTGCCTATAAATAGTGCGCGAGGGGTTTTACTTTCATTTATGAAAAAGTCAAAGTTCACTACATCTCTCTCCTTTCCCATCTGAAAAAAGGGAAGTCAATACCTATAACGGGCAAGCCCCCGTGAGAGGCTGGTGTTCTGGACCGTCCACAGAAGCATGCAGTCCGAGTGAGGCCAGCCAAACCAAAGCAGTGGTGATAGGTCTGCAGTTCCCAGAAATGCTTATTACAGGGTCAGCCGTCTCTTGGATACAGTAAAGCAAATGGCTCGAGAACTGCAGAGCCTGTGGAGAAGCAGCCCAGCATCTAGCATTTAAAAAATGCCTTGATTCTTCAGAGTAGCCCCTGCCATGTAGGCGGGAGCAACACTAATTCATGCTGAAGTGAATCTGTATTGCATTTCCCAAGTAAATATTACGCATGATGTTGGGCCTTCCTTAAAATGAGACTGCAAAAAGCTTACCGCTAAGAAATAAGTAGAGAAAATAAAACGTTTGACAAGTTTACTTTGTGAAATATGGACATTTGGTTAAAAGTGGACTAAGCTGAGGTCATGGTGTGATAGTCTACATTCTCTTGTCTAAGCCTTCACAAATAGAGAAAAAAACCCAGAGGCACACACAAAATGGCCTGTTTTGTGCTGCGTGCTGTTTGCCTACGCGTTCTTGAAGAATAAATCGGTCTCATGAAAAAAGACAGACAATAAATAGAAGTGTGCGTGTTAGAGGAAGGTCTAACGTCAGCCTGAATTTCCTGATGAGAAGTAGAGTCTGAAACGTGCCAGTGTGCCGCCTCATGTGGCAGGGAATTTCACATTCAAACCCAGCTACGTCATCTTAATGCTTCCAGACAACCATAGGAAGGTGGAAATACTATTTGATTGCACTGTCTACAATGGGCATAACATTGACTTACCTATCTTTTTGCTGTGCCATTCTGTGTGAGGCACTTGTCAGCAGCTTTACCGAACTTCAGGGATCATACCAAAAAAAAGTCTCCTGCTCATTCTGCATATTTTCTTCTTTTAGCTTCTGTCAATATTAGGTCTGTGCATTTTTGATTATGCGTGTAAGCCCTTAGGGAATTAGCAACATTAAAATGATTAGTTCTTTTGACTGGAAAAAGTAATTTAATAAGGCACATTTTGATTATTATATTCTCTACATTAATTTCTATGCTTAGATCCCTGTAAAAATAGATTTTAACATGTGAAGATATAAAAAGCCTATGATCTGAAATGATCTATTAAAAATAGCATGGGAAATATTCTTATCATATTTAAATATATTGTTACCCTTCCCATTTTCCTGTGAAGATTACCCTAAAAATACTTAGCTGCTCAATTTTCTGAATGACGTGACTATTGGACAATATATGCCTCTTCTAATTATATTCAGAAACACAGCTTTCTTTCAGCACAAGGGCTTACTCTTGAAAGAAATGTAAATGTTGAAATAGTAGAAGCCTACTAAAGTGGGGGGAAGGTTAAAGTTTATTTCAGCAATCATTTATGGAAAACCTTTTCTGAAGTTATCTAAGGCACACCCCACTCTATATTACACCTGTAGGATAGCTCCCCAAATAATTATTATACTGCAAAGTATTACAGTGAATGTTTATATATTTCAAGGCTAATTTGTTCACTTTTAAATGTGCAGAGAAATTACTTATGACAATAAGTTTGGCATTTAAGTAGAAAGGGTCAAATACGCCCCTGAAGAAGACCTGCTCCTTTACTTCACAGCTTTTCCAACTGTTTTCAGGTTTTTTTTCTTTTTATCGTACTGAAAAATGCATACACCTGTGCTTTTTCCCTAAACAGCAATTAGATCAATATTAAGTGGGTGTAGTCTGAGATAAACCTAGTACAGATCAAGTTATTGAACTGAAAGCCTTTTAATTGAAATGATTGAATCCAGTGTCAGCCAATCTAAAGGCTAGTCTAACTTAAAAATTCTAAGTTTAGAGATATGCTTCTATTTAAAGTTTAATTATATACTTTGATTTTAATTTTTCCACCGTGTTTCTTTTTTTTTCAATGCAGATGGACCTTATGGACTTAGAGTTAAATCAGATAAAGGTCTGAATATAGGGGCGGTGTTTACACATGGGGGAAGTTATACTGTTCAACTGCTCAGCAGATTCAAATCCACCAAATACTTATTCTATTCCTGAATATAGGGGCGGTGTTTACAGTTGACATGGGGGAAGTTATACTGTTCAACTGCTCAGCAGATTCAAATCCACCAAATACTTATTCGTGGATTCAAAGGGCTGACAATACCACTCATGTAATCAAATATGGACCCCATCTGGAAGTTGTATCTGATAAAGTGGCCCAGAAGACAATAGATTACATGTGCCGTGCTTTCAACAACGTGACTGGAAAACGAGATGAAACTCACTTTACAGTCGTCGTTACTTCTGTAGGTAAGAACATTAATTCATTGCTGTAACATCTGAGCAGAGTGTCAACCTCAGAAAAAGGAAATAATTCTTAGAGAGAGAATATATATCAGAAGTGAGGTCTTGCTAACAATGTAGTAAAGGGGATTTTGGCCATTCAGTGGGATCCGGGTTTTACTCACAGTGTGACATAGCTTGGGACAAGACCCACTAAGATGCTGAAGTTTTGTGGGAGTTCGACACCAAAATATATTTGGCCATTTGGAACTTTATCCCTTGAGTAGAAAAACTTCCTCGGTAGGCAAACTTCATCATGACCAAGTAAAGTGGCAGAATTATATCTCTCTTACTCTGTTTCTTACTTTTTGCCTTTAAAAATGATGAAGATGAATGGAGAGAATGATGCGGAAATCTGCTGAATGCCAAGGTGGGCCTTTCCTCCCAAGGGCAGGTTTTGTCCAAGGCTCATTGTCCCACAGCTTTCAGGAGCTGTGAGCCCTGGGGCCACCAGGAGACCAGTAGATGGGATAGTTTTGAGCATACATCACTGACTAAAATAACCAGGCACAGACTCACAGCAATGAAGGTCTTTAATATTTTTCCAGTGTGGTTAGGTATTATAAGAGCCTTAGTTTAGTGTATGATAATAATGCAAGCTGTGATGATGAATGGTTTTATTAGAATTTGTTCATAAAAATTATTTCACTGCCATATTTATGAATCTATTGATTGACTGCTAGGTTCTGCTGAACGCACACCTTTATTTCCCATACATTGTAACCTCAGTTCCTGTACCAGATTGCGTTAAACAGCAACAAAGCAGTTTTTCAGAAAAGCTCCAGAAGCATACAGCGAAGAACAAGATATTGAGGAAGTCTGTTATCTCTTACTAATACAGATAGATACAAGTTTTTTCAGATAAGGAATGTATGCTATTAATGTTCAACAAGATAGAATAGATTTCCTTTTAGAAAATTTAACAAAGCAATTTTGCTTGTGCAGAATGAAGAGCTCAGCTATTTGTTAGATAAACAAGGAGAGCAGATGTCCGTTGTTCAGGCTGACTTACGGATTCATCACAAATCCATGGCTTTCAGTATGCTGGAAGGAAGATGGGTTGCAATTTTACAGTGAGAATACTGCACTTTAAAACTAAACATTGTGGTTAGTGGTGAAAGAAAATGCAACCAGAGCTATGTGTCAGTAGAAATAGACATGATGTTTCTCCAGGAAGTTCATGTAAGCTATGATACATATGTGAACATTCATCAATAAGTGTTAAGAAATTCAGCTGAGATTTCCTTTCAAAGGCCGAAAAGAAGGGAAAACTCCACAGCTTCGTGTTTAGTTGCACTTAAAAACATACATTTCCTAATTACAAATATTTTGCCTAAATAAAGCTTTTTAAAACATTTTATCCTGCATATTTACGAATTAAAAAATGTCAGTTTCCCCCTCAATAGCCATTTTCTTCTTGATGAGTATTTATTCAGATAGCACTAAATCCAGATGTCAAGCCTACACTTTGCAATGCAGCACTGATTGACTCTAAGAGGTATGAATTCACACACGAGGCTAAACCTCAGAGATCCTGCTCAGGCTACATTCTGTTTGGAACTGATTAAACGTACTAAGCAAAGACTATGAATATTATTCCATATCCCTTCTCCCTGTCCCCATAATCCTAGGTACAGAGCCTGGATTGTGCCTCTCAAAATACTGGAAACCCCATTTTCAGCAGCGACAGGAACTTCGATGTTTCAGAAGACCTTACACAACTTCCCTACCTAAGGAACTGGAACTTACCTATATGGCGCTATAAACAGCTGCCTAATTAATGCTAAAAATCATCAAGAAAACAATTATATCAATAAGTTGCAATTACATCAACCATTGCACTAAGCTGTTACCCAGTTTTAGCTAAGACTAGTTAGATTTTAAAATAAGAGGATGTATCTCATTAAATACACAAGTCATTGCTCAGTTCTCAAGTTGAGTCAACTTGAGTGTGTTAAATGTGTGTAAAGAGCACGTCTTTGTTTTCTGCACCGGTATGCCTGTGGAGATAAGATTTATTGAGTCTAAATTTGAAATTACTCATTTTAAAGAACATTTTTAAGGACTCAGCTGATTCTCCAGCGTTTGGGGTTTTTTTCTGAGGAAAGCAGTACATTGAAGGAGTATGAAAGAAATTTGGTGAAACTGCAGTGATTTATTTTCCCGTATCTTCGGGACTCATCTGGTTTGAAATCCACATATTTAATCTTTGTGATAACCGCTACACACACAGCCAGCACAATGCCAGTGAATTACATGGAGGTGTAAGTAGATGTAAGTAACACTGTCTGTCTGCACAGGAGTTCATAAATGTACTGGAAACACATCCAGCTAAATAATACACATTTGAATCGTACTCATAAAGCTGGCACTGACAAATATGCAGCATTAATTTATCTGTATGGATTGTGACACGGCCTTTAATTACATGAATTCTGCGTGATTCAGAGCAAAGGAGGAATTTAAGGGTGCGCAAACAACTATGTCTGGCATTTCCTAACTTTCACATTCCTGTCTTTGCAATTTCTATCCAAATATTTTCAACATGGTTTTGTGTATGCAATTATATACATATTGTATTTGTGTTTTATCAGCAAATCCTGCTGGAAAACTGCTGCTAACACATGTCTCAGCAAAAGATCTGAGCAAAGGAAAGAAATACTTTGGATATATTTAGACATGACTACAAACATAATTTATTGGCTTCTGATGGGAGTTGATAAACAACCAGACTGTCAGTGATCTGAAAATCTTTAGAAAAAATACAATAGCATCAGTATTATCCCCTCCTACTCTACAGCTCCTACAGCTAGGAGGATTTCCCTCCCATCTAGCACAAACTGCTCACCTAATTGTCACCTGATTTCTTGGTAGTTCAGTGTCTCTGTGCCTAAAATTAGAATATTCATCTACTTTTTGTGATGCTGTAATTCGTGGATTACATTTACTGACCTTCCTTTAGCTTTAGGTACCAATCTGTTTTGGATTCATTTCTGATATGCATATCATTGCTTTTCTAGTCAGGAGATTTGTGGGGAAAAAGAAATATTACCAATTCACAAGAACCCAAATTTTGTATCTGTTTTGTATCTCTATGCAGGTTTACTAGCTTCAGGTGAATTTCAAAAGATGCATTTTTTCATTCTCATAATACAGAACGAGAGACTAAATACAGTACTCATCTTCTTTGTCACAGGATTGGAAAAGCTTGCCCAGAAAGGAAAATCTTTGTCATCTCTTGCAGTAATAACGGGAATTTCATTATTTTTGATCCTAGCTATGGTCTTTTTATTCATATGGAAAAGATATCAGCCACATAAAGGTACGTAAAAGTTAAGCACGCTCCAGCTCTTCTTTTGGACCATCAGAGCAAAAAGAATGATTTTTCTTTTTCTTCTTTTCAGTGATACAACAGAAGCTGCAGAGCAGGTACAAAAATAAATCATTCTTAGGTCTTGAAGTCCTTTCCATCAAAAGAATTGCATTTTATTATATTAATTTTCCTTCCTTGGCTTATGACATCAAACTGAAAAACATGTTTATGTTTTCTAGGCCAGAGGCTGATTACAGGAAGGCACAGGCATTTTCAGGTAATGCTAATGAAAGAAATGTGAGCGTAAGGTCAAAATCCATTCCTGCAAAAAATTACCATCTCCACATACAAAAAGAAAGAAGGAAAGGAAGGGAAGTGTGTTTTTAACTTGGGTTGCACACCTACCTCTATGTTAGCTTACTTAAGATAAAACCAAAATGACAACAGGTCAGTGTGGGTTTAGCTCATGCCTGGAGTTCACAGCAGTATGTACCTGTTGGCTTGAATTCTAGCTGTTAATCCCGGTTAGAATCACCTGTATTCTGCTGTTCTCACCAATATGAAATAAATCAGTGTTATTATGGGATAGCAGTGAGAGGTGATACACCATGGGAGGATCACACTTCTAAATGTTCATGGCACCAATCAGTACCAAAATCGTGAGATGTTAGTATGACATTACAGTATATATATTTTAGCCTCCACCACGTTCTGTACTACCTTTCTCTGTCATCAGGACCCAGTGTGTTTTTGTGACTGCCTCTTTTCCCTCCACAATCCTTCCTGCATCATCCTGGAGACCAGCCATCCTTTGGAAGGGTAGCACTTTTGTTCCCATCCCTTTCTACCAAAGCATCAGAGCAGACCCTTATGGCCTGCTACATGTGAGAGGATAGAGAATTATATGAAGCTTAGGAAGGTAAGAAATTCACTTGAGCACAGAGAGTCCTTCACCCCAGCAAGTGGTATCAGAGGAGAGAATCTCAGCACTGTCTTTAGTGCTGCAGCCTTTGCTGTGGAGTGATGCAGTGATGCCCAAGAGACAACCAAAACTCTCAGATCTCCTGGACAGCAGGAGGGTAGAGAAAGAGACTCCCACCCTCACTACAAGTTGTATCTGAAGTCCCAGATGCAATCTGTCAAATGGTTTAACAATGTGGCACCTACTAGTATCATGTTCCCTTTTTTTATTCTCAGCATTATAAAAGACGCAGGTGGTACTGCCTCACTACAGTGTAGATGTGCTGAGCTTATGGACTGGGCCCCTTTTCTATGGGAAATGAAAGTAAATCAGTCTGTTTAGCCTTCCAGCAAAGAGAGTCCCAATGGCTTTACCAAAACTGTTGCTGAGGTTAGTGAGAGGCTCCTCACTTGGTCTGAGGTGTTGGAGATAGCCAAGCACTGTGAACACCGGCTGTGCATCTGCCCTGCCTCGCTCCACGCCAGCTTAGGAACTTGACAGGGAAGTGGTTTAAAGCAGATCAAACAACCAATATTCAGATGTTTTAAAAATTAAGCCAGATGACTTTGCCCATCGTTATGTAAGCTGTCTTTTCCAGATTCATACTACATCTCGGTACCTTTTTTCATGTTTGTTTGTTCTAACTTTAGGACATGAAAGTGCTTTGGATGATTTTGGGATATATGAATTTGTCGCTATTCCTGATCTTGCCAGTGGTTCTAGGGTATGTGGTTTTACATCATAAACTGATGGTTTCTTTTCTATTTCTTAAGGTGTACTAAATATCTGTAGTAGAATCCTTCTGTCAGTTTGCTCCTGTTGCTTTTTACAGATGTCTATATGACACCATATTCATGACACCATATTCACTGCTGTTGTTTACCCAGTACTTGCTCTTTCTTTACTGTGTTACTAGTCCAGTACTTGTATTAACATGGTGCAGTAAGGAACTAACCAAGCTCTAAAGGGAGCAATCTCAGTTCAGTCACCCTATATTAAAAGAATATTAGTAGTGTTGGGTAGATGGGTAGCACTGAATCCTTTGTGTCACAGAAGCAAATTAATTCTTGTGATGCCATTTTCTCCCTTGGCCCTAATATTGCTGCTCACGCAACATACAACTTCGGCAGTGCAGGAAAGCCTCAGGGGGGTATTTAAAGTTTTCATTGTAAAAATATGCAAACTAAATCTCAGCCATATTTCACAAGAATTATTTTGTTAGTGTCATGTATTGTGGGGGAGGACTTAAGCGCAGGGATTTTGCTAGCAGAAAAAATCCTACTACATATGCTACTTTTCTGCATTGTGGCTTTGCTGACATTACTGTATAGCGGTTGGAGATCATTCTGATGTGGTGTAAAAGGACAAAGAAAAAGTGAGAAATAGGGCCACAAAATTTAGGGACAACAGACTGAAACTGGGAGGAAGTAGACGAAGCACTTTCCCTTTGCTAGGGAAAATCTCTGGCGATACAGTCTTGTACCCTTGGAGAGCATCAGTATGGTCAGGTAAGGGAGAGCTCTTAAAACTTGATCACACAGGGTCACATCAACAGTCACACCTATTTTGTTGTTATGATTAGTTCTCATAATACATAATGCATTCCCAAAAAATAGTCATAGATTAATAAACCCTTTTCTCTGCTGGGGTTAGATGATTGAAATAGACATTTCTAGGGCTAGAGTGCTATCCTAAAGGTTAGTGGAGAGGACAGACTTTTACAGCAGCAGAGATAAAAGGCTTTTAGAAAACAGAGGAGCCGAACTGTATCTGTGAAAGTTTGTGACCGTAGGAGCCTTATTAAGTACAGAGACCAGGTTCTAAATCATCACAGCCTTAGGCACACTACGATATCCCTTAGGCCGATCATATCACAAAGTCACATTCTTGCAGAATCGGGGCCGTAGTAGGTCAGGAGGGAGAGAAAGGTGACAAGGACAACAGAATGGATGTACAAGCAATGAAATTTATTCTAATTTCCAGTAAAATTTCAAGAAACAGGAGAAACTCCACTGGCTTATGGTCAGTTACTCAGATTTATGGCATTGCAGATAAAGTCAGCATTTGATCCACTGATTCATTGTAGTTAGTTAGCAGAAAAAGGGAAAAATAAGAAAGTGAAGATAATGAAGAACTGGAGGTTGGGTAGAGGCAGAAAGACTGAGAATTCCTTATGGATGGGGAGTCTAGGTGTTGTGTTGACGTAAGAGCAGATTTGTATACTTAACATATTGAACAATTTCATTATTACTTCATTTATGGAAATTCCTTGCAGTTTCCTCCCTTTGACATGCTGGTGGGAGTTTTATGCTGAACCCCTTCCCTGACTATTTTCTCCTTTTTTACTATCTATTCTCCTGCTTCTCTCTTTATTAAATGTTCCTTCCTTGACTTGTGGTACACTAATATAAAATACTTGCTGTATTAAATGCAAGAGCTGTATCCTAAATCTTCTAAGATCCTAACTGAATTTAAAACTATTGCTTGCCTTACTATAAATGTGATAAAAACTTACTCAAATGAAATGTAAACTAATAGAGATGAACTGTTAAATCCACATGCAAACCATTGATAGGGAAAAGTTAAAAACCCAAGACGTTACATTATCAGTTTAACTTCTGTTGAATCTTTTCCCGTTTGTACTTACAGTAGGAATACTCTTTGCTACTTTTAGGTTTCAAGACAATCTGTTCCTGGCTCTGACTGTGTCCCAGGCCAGGATATGCTTAGTACGGTTTATGAAGTTATTCAGCATATTCCTGAGCAGCTGCAACAAGACCATCAACAGTAAGTTAAAGCCTGTGTGCACTCATGTGGTAGCTCAAAGACAAACACTTCTGCATCCAGAACAATTTACATTTTGGTAGCTGGTGTGTGATTCCAGTGAGAGGGGTAAGGAAGGAAAACAGGTGTAAGCTACATCTTACCGTTTCCTATCCAGTCCCTCACTTTTCCTATCCAGTCCCTCACTTTTCCTCAAGACTCCAGTCTGCTATTTCATCATGCCAGTTTTGTCTAAGCGTGAAAAACAAAAGGTAAGATCTTCAAATGCAATTTCAAATGAAAATTCCCAAATGTTTTAAGAGGGTGGCTACAGTTTCACGGCGCTGAGACATCAGCACTTCCCACTGAGCAGGTTAAATCTTCAATCAAAGCAGTTTAATCGGCAGCACGGCTTCCAGACCTGCCAGCCGTGTGCCAAGTAGAGTTAGGGGGGCATTTTTCGCAATGTTGAAACTGGTCAGCTGATCAATAACCAGTGGTTGTTAAAATGGTCACTGAAATATTAACAGACAATGCTTAGTTACCTGAGTAAGCAATGTCTTAATTTGTATCTTAACTAATGATTTAGAGCAAAAGAATTCTTGTTCTGCAGTACCCTGGCTTGGGACTCCACAGAAACACTTTTGCTGAGTTAAATACCAGAAAGACCACAGCACGCTGTGCTTATGCAGTTAGTGTCTGGTAGTCCTGATTTTGTTCAAATCACCTACTTTGTAGCACTTCTTGGCATAAGAAGAGTGAATACACTGTAAAGTTTCTGTAATTGCAATATAGCTGCCATAAATCTGTTGTGAATATCAACAGTCTTTCTTACAAGTTAAGAGCAGCACACAAGACATTATTTGGTAACAAGCCTATTATATCACATTTTCCATGTTTTTATGATGTGTTCTGTTTCTTTTACGGTTGGAAAGGAAAATATGCACTCTTACCAATATACTAATCCGTTGGCTGAGTAATCACAATGTTTATGTGACTGCATTAGCATTCAGTACTTACACTATTAAAAATTTTGTGCAGGTTACATCTTCAACTGTGTGTCCGAATTATGCATGCAAACATGCAGCCATGCTTGTAAAAGCAAGCTGATCAGTGAGAAAGCAATAATGAATTACTAATGACATTTTTGTTCTGCTTGGAGTTACTCACTTTGAGCCTTAAGATGATTTTTTAAACCAGATGTAAAAAATAGCATTCATAAAGTACATCTTCTCTTATTCTTCCTCCTACATGTCTTCCTTCTCCACTTTCTCACTGATACATGACCCCTCTAAAAAAGGAGTAAATTCAAAGTGAAGGTAACTTGAACTTTGTGACAGTTCAGATTTCAACTCAAACTTCACAAAACATATTCTTAGTTGTAAAGGACTCGTTTGCATAAACCCATTTTGCTGCTCTTTTTATATATCAAGATCGTAGGAACAAAATTTTCACTAATAAAATCTGCTGGACACAATAATGGGTAAACTACTCAGATTAGAAAGACCACTTTCATGAATTTTCCAATTCCTGACCTGCCGCGAGGGAGCACTCTGAGTGGTAAATAAATAAGGACAACTAAGACAATACTAGTACTTGCAGCAGGATGCTTCAGCATTCAGTATAAGGAAAAAACAAAACACCACAGAACAGGGAACGGAGCTGGGAAAGTAATTCCAAACTCCTGTAGTGCAAAATAATGATTGCTTATGAATGGATCCCCCAGACTTGGTATGCAGCCATCTGTACAGTAATCAGCAATGTTCATGGGAAAAATGATACAGAACTTGCCTGCACTCTGCTTACGGTAGGAATTTCTCTTTGTGCAAAACAAAAGAACAGATGCTATGGGAGCCAAACAGGTTTGTTGGTAAAGTGATCATTTTATTCCCAGTGGTTCTGACTGGAACTGCTGTAATTTCATAGATTTATTAGAATTAATGTGCAAAGAAAAATAAGTCAAAGCCACTGTTTCATTCTCAGATTTACAGTCTGAGAATCTTTCAAATCCTCTCTTTGAATCTGACTTCTACAGTGTTAGCTGATGTTCTCTCTCTTGCTATTAGAAATCCCAGTGACAGTACCAGCAAATTCACGGACTAGCCGATGCCTAACACCCTGGGAATTGCTTTTTCCTTCCACTTTTCCTTATGCTTTCATCAGCCTTTTTATCCATTCATCCACACATGCATATATGCCTCTGACGCTCTAAATAATTACAAAATTTTAGATGTGCCCCAGCTCTTAAAAAGTAAGAATACTGCTGGAAGCTAATTAAACTCTTAAACTGTCTTGGGTTTGGACTGACGGCCTCATAACCTAATTGCAGTCAAAAAATGAGCTGACATGATAGTTGGCTTTGCACTTTTACATTCCCATGGTGATATTAGTCACTATTCACAACAGTCTTTTGCAGATTCGCCTCGCCTGCTCCTCCAAAGAATCAAAGGGAAAACATGAAATCAGTTTTTGAGGAAACTGTTCTGCTCCATCTCTGGGCTCCACAGTCACAGGGTGGTGTTATGTGACTGTCACATACTTAACTATTTCATCAAACACACTCTTTTAAGCCATTTTTGGTTGGGTTTTTTTTTATGACCCTTGCACATTTTTTAAACTCAATATAAATCCTGTGACAAACTGGACAACAGGCTCTTCCATATATGAAAGAAATCCAAAAATGGCTGCAAAAGCTAATGAGCAAGAAGTTTAGCCAGCTTTTATACATAAGCACTGACAGCTCACAACTCTTCTGAGAGCAGAAACTGTTTGTAACTTAGGTTTCATTTGCACTTCAAATTAAGATAAATTTACATCATCTCCCTCTCCTCTCATACACACTGCTTCTCTCAGATCACACATTAACCGCATCCTGAAGAGCAATGAGGATGCGCGGGGTTTGTACTGCGGACTACATGTACTCAGCCCACCGCTGCTGCTACCCTATAGCAGGTGCTCAAGTACATTACTGTTGATAATGTATGAGCAACTTGAAATACCTGTACTGAAAAAGCAGCCATGTGGGGTGCTATATTAGCCATTATATTATTTATGGATCAGACCTGTCTTGCCACTAGTCGTATCTTTTCAAAACTCGTGATCTTATGGATACTAAAAATTTGGTCAAATATCAGTGCGTTACAAATATGTCCACGGAGCTGTCATTCATGCTGAAGAACCATTTTACTTTTGTGTTTAGAACCGCTGGTTTGTTTATATGTTTGCACCTCTGTTTTTTAAAGAAAAGAAAGGCAGCATTGTAGACAACTGTTACCATCTCTGATTTTTCCTAGATGTATATGACGACACGGGAACAGGAAATCAAAGCATCTGAAAATACAAAAGTGACTTCTTTTTCTTTATTATGTATTGAAAGGAAATGCCAACAACTCCAAGAATGGCAAAGGCTTATGCCAGCTTTTCTTGAAATAGCAGTTTCTCTTCAGACTGACAATCCCTTTCCTTCGGGTACTCCAAATTGCCCATTTAAAAACATTTTTTTTTTCTTCTTTTTAATTAATAGTTTCTTGAAAAATACGGGGTTTTTTCAGACCTTTCATTTTTTTCCTTATTTGTGAATACAAAAGACAAAGGGACAGCTTAAAAATTGCAGTATAAAACCTATATATTTTATTACAATAATGGGTGGGAGGCACAGGGAGCAATCAGGCCCAAGATGCCTCCCACGCTTGTTTTATTAAAAAAATGGCAAAAAAATGTGTATGGGAGTTTTTCATTGGGGTTGACTTTTACAAGAGAAGGTCTCCATATTGGCATGAAAAGTAATAAATGCAATATGTCAGATAGCAAAATACATTTGGGGTTTACAATAAAGTCATTCTTTTAACTCTTTTAATGTAACAGTATCTTTCAATTTACAAACATAGAAACTGATCTGTCAGGCAGTTACAGTTTAAAAATGTACATATGTATATTATTCAAAATAATGTGTTCTTATTAAATTCTGTTTCCTTTGCTTTTGAACTGGTTTTCTATTTGCTGCCGAAGAGCCTGTTTCTCATTGACTAGAAGAGCAAGTAATATTCAACTAATTTCTGCAAGCTGCAGAATGTTCAGGCTATTTATACATTAACATTATAATTCTCCAGTGCAAATGAAACCAATCTCACTCTGTTTAAACAGACAGTGTGCTACAAGTCCCTTCACAAATAGAGGAATCCTCTTTCATGAGCTTCTGTTAGCAGGTGTCTCAATCCTGCAGGAAAATTCACTATTATTTCCTCAGGGTCAGCTATTAGATGGCATCAGTTAGCTGCAGCCAGGGAAAAAGGAAATTATGAATTAAATTAGAATAAGCTGCAGAAAAAAGAGGATACTTCAGTAACAGCTAATTGTGTGGAAAATCATTAGGGTGAGTAATGAGAAAGCATACAGCGTGTCCACCCTTTAAGACAAGCTGTACAGGATTATTTAAAGCACTCTGTATTATGAAAAATAATTTGCATTTGTTTAAAATACCTCCCTAATCTGTGTTTACTAAACATTCTTCCCGGCTCCTTCTTTCAAAGATGAGGAAAAATAACATGGTTTTCAGTGAATATTCTGATCTCATGATCCTGAAAAAAAGGGAAAAGGACAACTTCACCGTTGCGTGTGAAGAACAGAGAACTTGGCACTTCACAGAGGCAGCTGGTGCCGCCCAGATCTGAGAGAAGTACTGAGGTGATCTCAAAGATAATGTAGTCACCAGATTTGCTCTCTAAGAAATGACCCTCTGACAGGAAGGCGTCAGGCAGAGGCTGCAAGTAGAAACATCTGGGCAGAACTCTGAAGTACTGAAGTTGTCCTGAAGGATCGAGAAGCTCAGGGGCCATCCCCATAAATTCCTCCATCGTGCATTCAAAGCTGACTTCATTTGTGTCTTTCAAATTGGGAAAGCCCTTTGGGATGTGCCAAGTCTGATTTTCGCCCTCTTTTCTCCTCCTCTTCTTGCTGGAGTGGATATTTTAATTGATCTGAAATAAGCATACAGATTTCTGAAGTGCTCGACACCATTCCATCTTACCACATTTGGTGTCACTGCAGGGCCACAGGGCAAAAAATGCAGATGGTTTTACAGAAATAACAGTTTCTCCACCTCTGGAGCCTCTGTACTTAAAACTGCTGGTAGTATACATTGTTCTAGGTATTTTCGTGACAAACAAAAATAAATCAGTTCAATATCAGTTCTGTTCTTCGTTCTTTTAAGCTCACTGTAGGCACATTTGGCCCGTGCCTAAGTGCATTATAAGGCTCCCGAAACATTTTGTTTCAGAATCTGTGCTCATGTCTTGATAATAGATCAGCACCCCATTTCAAATTAAGCCATCTGTCAATAATGTGAGATGACTTTAGCAATCTAAGACCAAAGTCCACCCTAACAGTCTTTTAAACTTCTGCAAAATACCTGTACAATATTTTAATAAAATAATTTTGTTTATGCAGTACATAATGTCTAATAGTTCTGTGGGTCCGTGTATGGCTATGCATTTTCACTGGAAAGGACATACATCATTAGGTTTATAAATAAGGAACAAAAATCTGCCTGTTGCTCTGGCGAAGTCAAGTAAAATGTCCCCTAGAGGCCCTCTCCCTTCCCTTGTCACGCGGCGGCGCAGGAAGAGCACACCCAGCACCGCTGTACCCCCCAGCCGCACTGCTGCCCTGGGGCTTCCTCTCTGCATCTAGCTACAACCTCTCTGTAAAAATGTGAATGTGTATGCAGGTTGTGGTAGCCGCGTTCCCACTCCCCACTTACTTACAAGCAAAATTTACTGACAAAAACTCAACTGGTAGGGAAATCTATTTTGCTATAGAAAGAAGAAAAGCTCATTGTCTGGCTTAAATAATTATTCTAGCTACGACAGCAGAACTAGCTCTGCAAATAGAAATATGTTATTGCAAGGGACAGAGAGCAAACACAGGCAAGTTGCCTTCTGCTTATATTATATTGTTCTCATCTATTTTTGTTTCACTGTGTCTTGTGTATTACTGGCTGTTAAACAAAAACACACTAGTGGTTTAAATTCCTATTCAAACTGTGCTCATCCTTTACTATTCTTCCAAAATTTGCACAGTGCATTTAGCTACTTTTGGTGGAGAAAACCCTTTTGGTGGAGGTATAAAAACAATAAACTATGGGGAAAAAACAGCTCTGAAATGTCACAGAATTTTAATGGATGAAAAAGAAAACCTTTTCATATTGGATTCTTGCCCTTTTCTCACTGGTGCTACCACATTCAAGAGAGATTGATAAGCTTTTATTTATTGATGTAAGATCTATTCCAAATCTTACCAAAACCAATGGAGAGTTCATCCATTAAACTAGATGATGTATACATTGGGCTGTTCAAATGTGAGACGGGGATAATGAGAATGTAGTATGTTCAAAACTTGAAATGTGGGGGAAGAAAATTAGAAAAAGTCCTGTCACATTTTCTTCTCATTCCCTTTGGCGGAGGCTTTTGCCGTTTCGTTTGTCCACCAATGAGGGTGAAGAATGGCTTTCTTTGATGAAGTGAGGCTGTGGACTTGAGATCAAAGGTAGGGAAGATAAGCCATAACTGGAAGCAGAGTACAGGAACAGCAACAGCAGTCAGAGCAACTCCAGACACTTGTACCAAATCACAAGGTGGTGTGTAGTACTTGGTCTTTTCTTAGTACATAGCTTAAAGGCAATTCATAAGAATACTGAAGAATGTCACTTTGGGCTTTCACCACTGCTTATATGAGAATGCTCCATCTTACACTTTGTTACGGCTTTGAAGCATTAACCCCTTCTTACAGGGCAACAGACTAATATTCCACAATCCTATTAAGACTACAGCAAGATCAAGAAGACCAATGGTATCCTGGGTGGCATTAGGAGAAGCGTTGCCAGCAGGTCGAGGGAGGTGACCCTTCCCCTCTACTCAGCACTGGTGAGAGACATCTGGAGTGCTGGGTCCAGTGCTGGGCTCCCCAGTACAAGACATGGACGCGCTGGAGCGAATCCAACAAAGGCCCACAACAATGATGAAGGATCATCTGACATACAATGGTGAGTTGAGAGAGCTGGAACTGTTCAGCCTGAAGAAGAGAAGACTCAGGAGATCTTATCAATGTTTATAAATACCTGAAAGGGGGGTGCAAAGAAGACAGAGCCAGACTTTTCAGTGGTGCCCAGTGACAGGACAAGAGGCAATGGGCAAAAACTGAAACACAATAAATTCTGTATGAATATAAGAAAAATCTTTTTTACTGTCAAGGTGGTCACACAGTGGAACTGGCTGCCCAGAGAGGCTGTGGAGTCTCCATCCTTGGAGATATTGTAAACCCAACTGGATGCAGTCCTGGGCAACCTGCTGTAGCTGACCCTTGTTATGAAAATTAGTAACTGGCCCATGTTGACTAGGGAGAGAGGCTAGGATGCAAAGCATAAAATTACAAGGGTAATTCTTTTATTCATACACACGAGGTGTCCCATTCAAATTGGGGCACCCTGAATGTAGTTTTACAAGCATTTCAAGCGTTCCGGTGCAACACGATTTGACTAATTGCTACTTAACAAACACACTCTACCATTTACTAATCATAGTAAAACTTTGCAAAGCAACTATATTTCTATGGTGTCATCATCCACCTGCTTCTCTACTGATCAGACAGCCCTGGAGTCGGTCTTGCTGTAGTTACTTATCTATGATGACAGACAATGGGAGGGTTTCAAAGACATGTTAGAGGGGCTAAGATGCTGGCGTTATCTTGGTTGTCCAGGGGTATCTTTTATCCTTCATGGACAGCTTTTAAGATTCTGAGAAGCGAAGTCCTTATCTCAGGGGCTAGGCTGTCCTTCTCCTCTTTATGATGAGCTGGGGTCCTTTAGTTTGCTTGCTTAAGCATGGCTATTCAGTATACAATGTAAACTATATATATTTTTTAAAGAAAGTTAATACAATTTTATATAGAGATTTATATAAAGATTAATTGGTATAATAGTTAGGGAATGAGATTTTCCTAACAACCTGCTTTGAGCAGGAGTTGGACTAGATGATCTCCAGAGGTGCTTTCCAGCCTCAGCCATGCTGTGATTCTGTGAGCACAGGGAAGGAGATGATTAGTAGGTAGTTCTCAGCAAAAATGACACCAGCAGTTATAACACAATGAGTTCACGTTAATGTAAAAAGAATGTATGCCTCCATTAACCACTCCCTTGAAACATGTATGGCCAGCTAAGCTAGATATGAAGGCAAAATACAAGCACAGCACTGTGCATGCACCTCCATGCCTTACCTGTAGAAAGCTGAACCTTGAAAAGGAAAGAGCTCATTGTTTTATTATCTCAGGTTAAAAAACTTTTTTGTTTTAAGTAGCTTAATTCTTTTTTATTTCTTTTTGCCTTACTCAGATAAAATACAATCTCATATTTTCTATGGTCTTTCTTCAGTGTTAGCATAATTCCTTTGGAAATCTGTCACCACACTGCTATCAATGCATCTGTATCATACATCTTTCTGGGAGCTAGAGGGCAATGGCTTCCCGCAGGAGATAGCAGGAGGTTCTGGGTAACTATGCTTGGACAGGGAGAAGGAGAAAGGGAAAGGAGCTAATACTAGCAAACACTAACTGTTTCTGACAGACATGTGAATTGAGCATGTCCCAGATGACTTGTAAATTTGAAGGGGGACCGATTCCTCAATCCAGCCTCCTATAAGAGGCTTCCTGATTTATAACAGCTACTTTCTAGGTAGCTAAATGGCTGTGTTGAGAATATTTTTGCAGCCAACCAAAGATTTTTTTTAATGCCATTGTATTAGAATGCCCTTGAACAGTAAGTCATGCTATATTTTTGGCTATATTCTCTACTCACACGTGACAACCTGCAGAATGTTGTTCATAAGTATCTCTTAAAAACATCAAAGTGCAGGATCCAAACTTTATCACTGGCTGATAATTTAACAGTCCATGTCAGTCTATACAGAAATGTTTGCTCAACAAGTAGTTCTTCATAAAGACTCCTGAGTGTATGAAAAGAGCCCGGCTCCTACAGAGCAGAAGCCCTGCTCCCTTGCTGCCTTTCCGTGGAGCCCATAAGGCTTTTCTAGAGAGCAAGAGAACTGCAGCAAAAGTTTCCAAACACTTCACAAACAGATAGATATAAAGGGATCACATTGTAAGCAAAGAATCTGATGCAGCCTTGGGATAGAAAGTGACAGTTGTGCTGTGTCATTAAAATAATGAGGAAAAAAGTAAAGGATCATTTCTTTATTAGAATCTCTGGTAAATAAACAATAGACAAGGAGCGTAGAAAACAAATAAAAGGTTAGACATCTGAGGAGCCCGTTCAAGTATAAATTTGCATCACAGTTCAGTTAAACATGCAATGCAAATACCAGCGTGTTGGAAATCCTGCTCCACCTAAAAAGATAATATGTATGTATCTCTTCAGGCTATGTGCTGCGTTCCAGGGCAAAGTACAAAGCTGCTGGTCACAGTGGATCTCATAACTCAGATACAATTTAATATAGAAATATTAGTGCAGGGCTTCTGAACTAGAGCACCTCTATACAACAGCATACCCCGACCAAAAATGAACACATGTTCTTATTTAGAAAAGTACTGTCTAATGTCAACACTGAGATTTTCATCAAGGTACATCTTTTATATTTCCTGTAGTTCTAAAAAGTTGCTTCTATATAACTTTTTTCCATCTTAATAGTAAATGAATAAGGTTGTTTTGCTAAGTCAAAACAAAAGCTTACCTGGGAGAAAACCAAAATTGTGTTGGACGTCATTCATGTGTTTTCTTTGGAGCTACACTTTAACTTCAACTTGCTGACTTTTTATATTTATCAAATCATATTCAATTCAAAACGTGGCTTTCAAGCACTTTCCAAGTCCTTTAAGCCTGTCATGCTTAGTCCCATCCACAGGTTGTACCTAAAAGTACGGAACATTCCAATTACACTCAAATATTCCAGATCACTGTTCTAAACAGCAGGCTAGGATAGTTAGAAAACTGGATTCCATTTGAAATTCCTTTCAAGTGTGTCTGAACGATACAGCCAAATGAGGAAAGCCTTTGAGAAGCAACATAAATGAGAAAAAAAGTTTAGAAAAGGACTAAAAAAATGTTTCACCTTGGTAGGAAAAGATACCAAGAACGATGAAATAAGTCTTCTAGTATGTAGAAAAAGTTCTTCTAACAAAAGGGGCTGTGATCACTTTTTCTCCATCTCTAATAAGATAAGGAAAAGGAAAAAACTACTTAATATATAAAGGAGGGCAACAAAGCCCGTAAAAGGGCTGAAGGCATGTCCTATGAGGAGCGGCTAAGGACTTTGGGGTTGTCTAGTTTGGAGAAAAGGAGGCTGAGGGGTGACCTCATTGCTCTCTACAGCTTCCTGAGGAGGGGAAGTGGAAAGGGAGGTGCCAATCTCCTCTCCCTGGTATCCAGCGATAGGACACGTGGGAATGGTTCAAAGCTGCGCCAGGGAAGGTTTAGACTGGACATTAGGAAGCATTTCTTTACAGAGAGGGTGGTCAAACACTGGAACAGGCTTCCTAGGAGGTGGCTGATGCCCCAAGCCTGTCAGTGTTTAAGAGGCATTTGGACAATGCCCTTAATAACATGCTTTAACTTGGTCAGCCCTGAATTGGTCAAGCAGTTGGACTAGATGATCGTTGTAGGTCCCTTCCAACTGAAATATTCTATTCTGGTCTATTCTATTCTATTCTAGATCAAATAGCTTGGGTCCTCTGAGAGGTCTGCAGGTTCGTTCCCTCGAGACACCCGGTAGCCCAGCTTCCTCCAATTCTCTGACTCCCCAAATGCCTCAGACACGGGTGTTAGTGCTGGCCACACAGCTCAGGGGTAGCCTGAGTAACATACGCTGGGGTCCAGCCCCTCAAGGGTCCTTGCTGCCTGTCTGCACTGCTACCAGCACTCAAGCTAGCTAATTCAGTTAGGTTTGCACAACCTGCAGTCATAGCAGCGTGTATCTTCACAAAAATACTACTGAGCTTCAGCACCCATCTCCATCTGCCTACCAGCATAGGAAGGGCACACAGAGTGCCAGTTGTCAACCATGCCTATTTAGGAAACCAGAAAAAAGGAGTACTCAAGAAATGTCTTTGCTCTAATCTCATCAGTCACGGATATCATCTACTTATGAGTTCTACCACAAGGAATATGAATAAGGGGTGTGATGCATAATTTTATAACAAAAGGCATAAACAAAGAGGGAAATTGTGAGGGTGGGAAAGAAGCTGTGTATTTCCTAGAGAGGCAGCTAACCAGGTAACAGCAGTGTTTCAGATCACAATGCCCAAGCCTTTTAAGCAGGCAGTTACCTTACAAAAGATAACAGCAAAAAACAAGGCAAGATAGGAGCAATCAGAGCCATTTCACAACTACCTGTTAGAGCCTTCCCATACTTTGACTGACACTGCAGAACACAAAAGAATATGCACAACAATTTCAGCTGTTGTTTGTGTAGATTTTGGTAGCCTGCAAATGCACATGTCCATACAAGTATGTGATTTGACAGCACCTTCCACTCCTTCCACTGGTATGGTCTGGCCCACGCTAGTAAGGAGCTCAAGCAACCTCACAGAAAGCTGACCAGATCTGACCTGTCCATAGACTAAGCTGACATATAACAGAGTGCTTCAGTTCCTTGGACCAGCTCACCACACAATCATACAGTGCAAGAGAAGAGGCCAGAACTGGGGGAAGGATGATACTGCTTCAGACCCCACTGAGATCACAAGCTGCTGGGGAATGTCAGGTTAAGAGCCATCTGTGAAATGTTGGTACAGGGAAGGAATGGTTGTCACATCAGCTCATACAACACAGCTCAGGGAAACACAGTACCACGCCATACAATCAGGAAACAGCCAGCAATTTAAGAAAATGAAACTAATACCCACAGAGTGGCTCAGATAACTGGCCTGCAATAATCAAAGGAGTACAGCTGCTCTTTACACAAGCACTAACGTTATGTAGATACAGGCTTATGCCTGCAGAGATTCCCTCAGGCTGTGAGCTCATCAGAGTGCACAACCGAGCAAGGCTGGTGTGAACCCCAATCTGAACGTCAGTTCTGCTGGCTGATAAACCAAGAACTACGCAGAAATTATCTATGCCGACCTGCCTACTGCTCCTAAAAGACTAGCAGGTCCTGCTGTCTCTGGACTGGTTGCTATTAGCAATACAGTGCTTGCAAGACTCATCCCCAGGGAAAAGTATCATTTGCAGTTCACTCAACTTGCCCTGTTCAGCAACTGAGAATTTAAGTAAATGCCACGGAATGCATCTTCCTGTGGGCCAGTGGCAGCAGGCAGAAAAACATGAAGAATACAATGCAGTGATCACTGTATATGTATTTGTGGGTGTTTCTGATGGGCATTTGTCATTTCATTTTCATTTCCCTTCTTTAAAGAGAAGCCTCAGGAAGCACAACCCTAGAAGGAAGGAGAACAACATGCAGGAAGTTTTGAGAAAGAACTGAAAGGAGGATGATGGACAAACAGAGGCAATGATGAGAGAGATGGCCAGTCACATCAGCATCAGGAAAATACAGGCCTATGTGACTACTAAGTCTTTTTACAGAAAAGTTGAGAGGCTATTGCCAGAGTAGACACAGAAGTTATTTGCCCCTGAAAAGAAAAAGCTCTGGAGGCCTCTGTGTGACCTCCATACCTGAAAAATAAAGCAGATGCTGGAACAGATAAATGTTAGTAGGTATCAGTAGGACAGCAAGGAGAAACAACATAAGAAATGGGTGAGTAGTAACTTAGGGAACAGAGTAAAGAAAAGAGCTTAATTTTTTTATTTTTAAAAAAGGGAGTAAGAAACAAGTTTTGTAAAAGATCATGCAAATTTTTTTTTCACTAATAAGAGCTCAAGGAGCTGGCTGGATTATTTCAAGTGTTGGTGCAGAACATGATAGGAGGAATTATTAAGGTAACAAATACAGTGAGGTAAGAATCATGGAATATAGGTGTCAAAAGACAGAGTAAAGGTTGAAATGGCAGAATAATATTGTACATATAATGATCTGAGAAATATAAAGAAATTAGAGGAAATAGCAGGAATCAAAATAACTCTGGAAGCTTTTAGAGAACTGCTGGCAGTCTGATCTACAGATCATACTGGATATGAACGGTGATCTCTAATTTCAATAGGCAAAGAAAATGCAGAAGGAATGGTATCATTATGGCAATTACTAATATACATTAGAGAACAAAGCCTATGAGTTGCAGCAGGGGACAGGATTTCAGTGGTGAGTTTCCACACCAGTCACTGAGAAACAAGATAGTATTTTTGACTCAGTTTTGCTGAATAATGAGACTACAGGGAAAGACCTGATGTACAATAAGAATTTTTATTTTAGTAAATAATGAAGTCATTCTAGAAGAGTTGATTTTGTGCTGGAAAACCACATCAACAAACTTCATGCTTAAATGTCTGCAGATGGCATCTGAAGGGAAAAAACTTGTGGGAAAGGGATGCTGCTGATGGCCAAATAGGCAAGACGTAACATACCAAAACCGCAGACCTGGTTAATGGAAATAGCTAACACCAAAAAAAAGAACCCAACCCAAAACCTTGTGAGAACAATGGATGAACAACTTAGTCAAAGCACAGAGTAGAGCAGCTAAAGAGGAGTCTGTCTCACAAGACCACTAGGATTGAAGCTGACTAGTGGTAATGATGAGAAAACACGGCTAGCCAGGTGCACCAACAATGATCTGGTTAATATGAGGATATATTGTCTGCACAGCCTCCCAGCCAGCAGCCTCAAACATGGGGTAGGCAACCTGGAACACCAGGCAAGTCCCCCTAACTGGCAGCAGAGCTGTGACCCTATAAACTGGGATGAAGCTGGGGAAACTCAACAGCCCCTCTGGGGCAACAGCTCAATTTGGGCATTGCTTGGATTCCTACAAATGAGAAGTAACCAGCTGCCTCAGCAAGCACACACAGCTACAGGGAGAAAACTTTAATGATCTCCAGGGAAGCAGGCTATGCCTCTATAAACAAAGGCACCTGCCAGAGAAAGCAGTCACTCTCCCCCAGGCAAAAGGGTGCAGCAATGGTTCACATCCACAGTGCTCAGGACCAGCAGCATCTAAAGCAGACGCTGCACTTCATGGCACTTGGTGTTCTCTGAGTCCCACGTGCTGAGTCAAAGACAGTATTGTTATTTCTTACAATTTTTCATACCAGAGTGCTTAAAATAATGTCAGACCTGCACCACAGCCTGGAAAGGTGATGTTTTTATTGCATCACATCAAGTATGAGTTTGTATCCCTTGGCCTTGACATGAGAATATATGGGAGTGTTTAAACTACAGCCATACCATTCTATCTGCTGAGGATGCATTCCTGAAAAGTGCAGCAATTAGGGATTCAACAGGTAGTGATATAATTTTTCTGGTAAGAATTTGTGCAATAGCAGACGAGTGCATGCCAGGACTTAAGAAATATACATAGCTAAAGTACATAGGGAAGCGTATAAGGAATGAAAGCAATAGTAGTATGATCAGCATCAACAACTGGAAGAGATGCTGTCTTTTCCACAGCTGGCTTTATGGTGGCTGGAGATGCTGTTTGCTTTCTAAAACTTGCAGTGCCCTGGTGACCTCACCCAGTTGTTCTCAGAACAGATATCATTCTGAAGGATTGTGGTGGGTTGACCTTGCCTGGCTGCCAGATGCCCACCCAGCCACCCTCTCACTCCCCCTCCTCAGCAGGATAGGGGAAAAAATAAGATGCTGAAGCTCCCGGGTCAAGAAAAAGACAGGTAGATAACTTACCAGTTACCATTATGGGCAAAACAGACCCAACTTGGGAAAAATTAATTTAATTCATTGCCAATTGAAATAGAGTTGGATGGTGAGAAACAATGAAAAAAACTAAAACAACTTCCCCCCACCCTACTCCATTTTCCCAGGCTAAACTTCACTCCTTCTTTCCCAACTCTTTCACCTCCTCCCTCTGCCACCCCAAGCGGTGCAGGGGAATGGGGAATGGGGGACTGTAGTCAGTTCATAACAGTTTGGTCAGTCCATAGGTGTTCCTCTCTGCTGCTCCTTCCTCCTCACACTTTTCCCCTGTCCCAGCTTGAGCTCTTCCCACAGGCTGCAGTCCTTCATGAACTGCTCCAATGTGGGTCCTTACACCCAATACAAGGATTTTCAACCTCTTCATCTGTAGGATTGGACACACAACTGCTAGTGCGAGCACTCTTGCTGCCACCCTTCTAAACAAATGTGTTTTAATGGTTGTCATTATCTTCCTCAGATGCCTGCTGTTTATCATGGTCATTCAAGACAGGCAAGGGCAAAGGATGAAAAAACAGGGTAATGGCAATGGTCAGTGGAGTAAGGTACTGCAAGATCGGTGTCAGTACTGTGAAACATTGGAAGTAGAAGCAGTCAATAGCAGGGTATTACAACATAAAGGTTGTTCGCTGGGCGCTGGAGGACAGTACAGTGTACTATGAGCACACTGCCTAAGGGAAAACATTTCTGGAGTAAACTATCCACAGAACTATACCCAAGCTACACTTCAAATCAAACTAGTTGTTTGCTCCAAAGAAGGAGACCAGGAATAAACTAACGTATTTGCAGTGTGGGAAATCAAGCAACCAAGATGAGGAGCAAGTCAGTAAGCCTGATTATTTGAAAGTGCCTATATGGAAGAATATTCACATTTCTCAAAAGCATCTCTTGTATTGTTTCCCTTTTTCCCCCTCATTCCAGGAAAGTTCTGCTGGTTTAAGACCATATGTCTAATTAATTGCATTTTATTAGCTAAGTATTGCTCAGACAGTGTTTCCTAATTTCTGAAGTTTCTGGATAACAGCTCAAGACAGTGCTGTGTAAGTGTTCTAATAAAGGCATCCTAGAACAGAATTCTTACATTAATTTCCTAAGACAATAATGATTTCCCAAACAGGAAGTTAGGAAGAGGCAAATCAGAAGCAACCTTGGTTGGTAAAAGAGAAAGCAAAGGGGGAGGAGAGCAGTAGAACCTCCCAAGCACCCTTCATCTATTTCCTCCTATTTCTCTGCAACTCTCACGTTCTGACTTGCCCAGTCTACAGCATTTAGACACCATGTTGGAAGGGTAAATTAGAAGCATGCAAGGAAAAGGTAAGGAATAATAAATATTCTCTAGCAGGCACTGTCATTTCTCTCCTCTAGAGATGGGTGTTTGCCACTGGGAAAAACTGATCGTGTGTCTATCGGTGCTCTTTCCTTCCTACTATTTCTGACCCCAGAATTCTGTTAGAAGTTTATAAACTAATTTTATGCTTTTTTTCTCATACTTTAGAAGAGCAGTTCAGCTGAATTTTAGCTGTTGGGTTTCCTGCTTGAACAAAATACATGTATTGAACAACTATAGGAAAAAACCTGCAGAACAGAACAGTTACAGTAAGTACACGCATATTTACTTCTAGGCTGGAATATTTTATGAAGACCTGATACCATTTCTTTTTTCTTGAGTCATTAATTTTACGTATAAGATGATCTATAATTTACTAAAATAAACTCTTCCGAATCTGTTAAACATCTGCACATGAAAAGTGGTTGTTATGAGATTAGAGTGAAATAATCCCAAGGAATATGTCCTCAGATAAATTATTTTGCAGAAATAATGTGATAGAGTTGTTCCATGTTGGAAAAGGACATCTTTAAAGTATTTCAGTTGGCCAGAATCATTAACTAGCCAGTAACATGAAACATAGAAACACTGCATCAAGTCTGGGAAATGAAAGTATCCCATTCTGCAGCTTTATCTCGTTAGTGAGGGTCCAAACACTGAAACGTGGACTAACTGTTCTAAGGACATAAACGTTTGCTTTGTTTGGAGTACATGTTAGGAGTAAATTGTACCTCTATTAGAAAATTGTACCTCTATTAGAAAGTATGAGTTTGGCGGGAATTAGAATCATACTTTTACATTGCTGGGTTGAACACTGTCTCTAAGCAGAAGTGCTTTAGTTTCAGTTTCTTTTCCCAGCTTTTACATACCTGGGTGGAGTTACTGGGGAATACGATAGCTACTTCAGTCACAGAATAAAAACATTGAGCTTCTTTCCCCCTGCACCCTCAATTTTTGACAATATGTGCTTACCATCGTGGCATTTTAAAGAACGAGAAACTAGTTTTTCTTTTTCTGTGAGCAAAAGGGAGGGTCTGTTAAGAGAAAATGCAACTGCAGGCTTCTGTAGCCTGCAGCCCCACTTTTTTCTCTGCTCTCACGGTTGATTTGTTAAACCAGGAGGCAGCTTGGCCAAAGGTAGGACAGCTGTTTTCCCGCACTAGCTATATGAAATCTTTACTATTGCTTCTCATTAAAGTTTACAGTTTAGGAAATCAAATAACAGGTTGAGGAAACCATGTCACTAGGGTGGCTTAGGTAACCAAGTGTTTCTTTCAGAAAACAAAATTTCACTGAAAAAAATCTAAGAAGTCATTTTGTCTCAGGAACACTCAGCTACGAATAAGAAAAGGTGCATGGAGGAGACCATTACCACTAATGCAACAACTGGGTGCAATTCCATAAAGTTAAAATTTCAGATGGATGAATATAATTCTCCCAAAGGAAGTGAGAAGATAAAGTAAAATTAGACACTATTAAGGGCAATTATTTTATTATGTTTCTTTAAAGTTTTTGCAAAAGGTCCACATTTACTAAGACCGAGTGGATTGTAAGATGCTCTTCTTCCTATCACTTATCTCCACAAATGCTACTGAACTACTTGCTTTTGTTTAATTTGAGAAACCTTAGTGAACACAAAAGGTACTGAAAAGGTAGTCCGGAAAAGATTTTCTTTTCATTTGCAATAGCAACAGCTAAGTAATCACAGCAGTATCTTTCCACCCCAATGTCTTTTTGCAGTGTTATTCAAGTAAATTCTGTACCTAACCACATCTAAGCGTAAAAAAAAGGTTGGATTTCTGTGTGTGGTTGATTTTTCTTCTTCATCAAACTGGGAACTTAATGAGAACCATTTATGACATGTACACAACATGATGGGTGAACAATTGGCTGAAGGGTTGGACTCAAAACATTGTAGTAAATGGAGTAACATCTGGCTGGCCAGTCACTAGTGGTGTTCTCCAAGGCTCAATTTTAGGGCCAGTTCTCTTCAATGTTTTTTATCAATGACCTGGACACAGGAGTTGAGTGCACACTAAGCAAGTTTGCCAATGATACTAAATTAAGAGGAGCCATTGATTGAGAGGCCTTACAGAGAGATCTTGATAGATTAGAGTGCTGGGCAGTCACCAACCATATGAAATTTAATGAGGACAAATGCCGATTCTGCACCTGGGACAGTGTAATCCTGGATGTACATATAGATTGGAGGACAAGAGGCTGGAGTGCAGCCCTGCAGAACGGGATCTGGGGGTTTTGGTTGATGCTAAGCACAATAAGAGTCAACAATGTGCCCTGGTGGCCAAAAGGGCCAACTGTATCCTGGTCACCAACCATATGAAATTTAATGAGGACAAATGCCGATTCTGCACCTGGGACAGTGTAATCCTGGATGTACATATAGATTGGAGGACAAGAGGCTGGAGTGCAGCCCTGCAGAACGGGATCTGGGGGTTTTGGTTGATGCTAAGCACAATAAGAGTCAACAATGTGCCCTGGTGGCCAAAAGGGCCAACTGTATCCTGGGGTGCATTAGGCACAGTATAGAGAACTGGTCAAAAGAAGTGATTGTCCCACTATACTCAGCATTGGTGTGGCCTCATCTCGAGTACTGGGTGCAGTTTTGGGCTCCACAATATAAGGATATAAAATTCTAATTCTAATTATTCTAATTGATAATATTAATATATTAATAATATATTATGAAGACCTTACAATATACATTATATATATACATAATATATAATATATTAATATAATTAATATAATA
>NW_008795018.1:9646056-9744213 GCF_000699145.1 Aptenodytes forsteri
TATGTACTGAGCATGACGCCACATGGTATGGAATGTCCCTTTGGCCAGTCTGGGTCAGCTGTCCTGGCTGTGCCCCCTCCCAGCTTCTTGTGCACCTCCAGCCTTCTCAGTCGGTAGAGCATGGGAAGCTGAAAAGTCCTTGGCTAGTGTAAGCACTACCTAGCAACAACTAAAACATTGGTGTGTTATCAACTTTGTTCTCACCCTAAATCCAAAACACAGCGCTGTACCAGCTACTAGGAAGGAAATTAACTCTATCCCTGCCGAAACCAGGACACCAGTGATAAGACATGAGGTAGTGGCTTAAAGCTGCATCAGGGGAAGTTCAGATTGGATATTAGGAAAAAGTTCTTTACTGAGAGGGTGGTCAAGCACTGGAACAAGCTCCCCAGGGAAGTAGTGGCCCCAAGCCTGTCAGCGTTCAAGAAGTGTTTGGGCAATGCTCTTAGATATATGGTTTAACTTCTAGCTTGTCCTGTATGGAGTCAGGAATTGGACTCAATGATCCTCGTGGGTCCCTTCCAACTCAGGATATTCTATGATTATTTTTTTATTATTGGATGGTCCCTACAACCACAAATAGGTGTCCAAATGACCACAAACAGGTATCAGTCACAATTTTTGTGTAGTGTCAGCTACAGAAGTGGTTTAAAAACAGGATTCAAATGAAATCATTCTGTAATAAATCTGTCTCTTATAGGTAGCTAATGCCTTATAATTGATCTTACTTCACATTCCCATGATGTCCCCTAATTGAACTGTTGTATTCCATGTGGCAGATTACACTAATGAAGAAATTAATGGTTGATAATAGCAAAGCAATACATGTTATTCAGGTAACAGGCTATTATAAATCACTTGTTTATTAATTTTGTGATTTTTTCCTTAAAGAATGGAAAATGCAAACACTGAAAAAAAAGAGGAATCACATTCATATCAGCATATTGAACAGTGGACAAAAGAGGAAGTCAAACAATGGGCAACTGAAGTTGTTAAGATTGACCAGAAACATGCAGAAATCCTGTTTAACCAAGAAGTGACTGGTTTTACTTTGAAACTGATTACTAAAGCAGATTTTGTGGAAATGGGCATACCTTATGGGCCTGCTCTTCAATTAATGTATTTCCTGAAAGAGCATGGCATTCTAGCTAGAGGTTCAAACCAGGCTGTGGAACAAGAAAGCACTGAACATAGTCTTGATGAAGAAGGAGAAGATGGAGAAATGGCAAAGAAAGAGTGCAAGAAGAAATATGGGTCATTTAATTCCAGTATACTACAGGATTCTAAGACAGAGCCCATAGAAGACAAAAAAGCAATGAAGTCAGCTGACAAAGAGAATGTATCAGAGAAGCCACTGTCAGGCAGCCAGCACCCAACTGGAAAGATGTGTATGCCATATCCTTTTGATAATTTCAGTGATGGTACTCGATACACACAGTATAATATTCTTAATGTCCCTGAAACAGGGCCACTCAATCTCATTGATCCAGCACATGAATTCAAATCACTTACCAACACAGAGAATACACTAGAAGAGGATATCATGATGAAATTTAGCAATGAAGTCTTTAGATTTGCTGCAGCCTGCATGAACTCCCGCACAAATGGCACTATTCATTTTGGAGTCCATGACAATCCACATGGGGAAATTGAAGGAATAAAAGTTACCAAAAAAGAAACATACGTTGACCATTTGAATAAGTTCATCGGAAAGTACTTTAACGAGCAATACACCAGCATTGCAAAAGCTTGCATTAGAGAACCTAGATTTGTGGAAGTATTATTACAAAATGGAACTCCATCATATAAGTTTGTCATTGAAATAGATGTGGTTCCCAAACACTGCATCTGTGGTGCAAAATATTTCTGTACCAAAACATACGAATATGAGACTAAGAGTTGGAAAAAAGCTGTCTTCATCCGGGATGGAGCTAGTTCCAAAAATATTCAAAATACAAAAGAATTTGAAACTTTTAAAGGTACCTTGACATCTTTAGCAGATTCTCGTAAAAAAGCAGAGGAAGAATATAACTTAAAGCAAAAGAAGTCAATGAATGAAGGACTAAAGCTAGTTAGTCTGCTCACGGGTAACAGGGACTCACTAGATAGCTCTTATTATGACTACTACATTTTGGTAACAAACAAGTGCCACCAAAGTCAAACTTCGCACTTAGACTTTTTACAAGAAATAAAATGGTTTGCTGTGCTTGACTTTGATTTTGAATCAGAAATGAATGGTGTGTTCAAGACTTACAAAAAAAATCGAAATGCCAAATCTCACTTCCCAGATTATTTTGAAAACAAGGTGGGTTCAGTTTCTGAACAAGCTGAAAAGCTGAAACTGCATCAGGAGACCAACTGGATTTTCTGCAATGGTGGATCAGACTTCAAAGGCAATAGCAAACCACCATTAGATTCCACTTCATGGCAACAAGACAGAGCTGCTGGTGTCAGAAAAATGATTTCATTTCTTTCACACAAAGATGTAAAGCAGAGTGGAAAGTTTTTAATAGTGTTTCTTTTGCTTTCCACAGTGGAAGATTCAGTGGATCCCCTTACTGAGACTTTTATGACATTTTACCAAGAATTAAAGGGACTAGAATACATGGTCTGCATTTGCATTGGTGCAGGCACGTACCAGCGATGGAAAGATCTTCTGCATGCTAGAGGCATTAGTGAGGAAGCACTTTCAAACAAATGTGTTTCTAATTTAACCCTGCAAATGGTGAATGGTACCATCATGAAATTAAAAACAGTGACACAGTCTTCAAAAAGACTTCTGCCCTCTGTTGGTCATTCTACCATTCTTCTAAAGAAGAAAGAAGACTCCATGGCAGCACTGGAAATACTTTGTGAAAATGAATGCAAAGACACAGAAATAGAGAAGGATGCAGATAAATTTGAAAATTTCCGGAAAGAGCGGGAAGAAGATTTTTATCGAGGTGGTAAGGTATCATGGTGGAATTTCTATTTTTCTTCTGAAAATTATACTTCAGATTTTATCAGAAGGGACAGTTATGAAAAGCTTGAACAGCTAATTGTGTCTTCATCTAATAGTGCTAATCAATCACCTGTAAAAATTATCAACCTTTACCACCACCCAGGCTGTGGTGGGACAACATTAGCTATGCATATCCTTTGGGATCTCCGGAAGCAATTCAGATGTGCTGTTCTGAAAAACAAAACAAGTGATTTTGCAACACAGCTGACAACTTTACTCACCTGTGGAGCAAACAATGACACAGGCTATTTACCAGTGTTACTTCTTGTGGATGATTTTGAAGAGCAAGAAAATGTCTATTTTCTGGAGAAAGAAATTCAGGCAGCTATAACAGAAAAATGCATTCGGTATGTAACTCCTTTAGTGATCATTCTAAACTGTATGAGATCTCAGAATCCTGATGAAAGTTCAACAACCTATTCCTTGAACAGTATTTCTTTAAAACATATGCTTTCTGAAAAAGAGCAAAGGGCCTTTGATCAGAAACTAAAATATATTGAAAAGGTGCATCCAAATCCTGACAATTTCTATTCATTTATGATTTTGAAGAAAAACTTTGATAAACAGTACATAGAAAAAGTGGTAAAAAATACCTTGCATAACTTGAATACTGCGTCTAAACCAGCACAACTTGTTTGCTATCTAACACTGTTAAACTCGTATGTAAGAACATCTATAGTTTCAATATCACTATGTGAAGAATTCTTAGGAATTAATTCTCAAGAGTTTGGCTGCAGTAAAGATAAATTGATAGAAAAGATGGGAATTTGTTCCAATATTCTAATATATGATCAGGTACATGAATACACGAGATACAAAGGTCTTCGCATCATTCACCCATTGATAGCATCTCACTGCCTAACAGAATTGAAACGAACCTATGACTTGCCTAAAAGTGAAATCACATTGCAGTTATTGAAAGAAGATGTATTTTATAAGACTTGGTTAAAGAAAGACAAACTTATTCATGATATACAAACCCTGCTGATTACCAGGCAGCGCAAGGAACATGGCGATGAGTCAGACACATTGTTTTCCCCCTTAATTGAAGCCATTCATAGGGAAGAGAAGTGTGGTAATGTGGAATATGTGTTAAAAGAAGCATCCACTAGATTTGAGCAAAACGGTTACATTTGCCAAGCCTTAGCAAGATACTTCTACATCAAAGAAAAGAAATTTGACTCTGCATTATACTGGGCCAAAGAAGCCAAACAAAGAGCACAACACAATTCATACGTATCAGATACGCTAGGTCAAGTCTTCAAAAGTAAGCTAAGACACTGTGTAGAGTGCAAAGCAAAGAATACAGTCCTGACAGCTGAGGAACTGAAATACTTGCTAGAGCTTGCTGAGAAGGCTTCACAGGCTTTCAGAGAATCTCAGTGTCAAGCTGAAAATGCAGGCAATGGACAATATTTGCAGCAGGAAAAGCTTAAAAGAAAGTTTAAAACGTACAATACTGCTGGTTATCAGGGAGAGATAGAAACTGGTCTTTATGTTATTGATGTCCTTTGGCGTGTTCCTTTTTTCAGAAAAGATGACTTACAGTGTAGAAAAAATATGACAAAGTATCTATCAGGAAACAGTGTTTTGAATGTAGATAAGCCTAACACAGAGAGTGAAATGTTCAAGGTTCTTGAACATCATTCCAGCTTTTTATGTAATTTGCGATCACGGATGAAAAGGGCATTTGACTTTTTTGAAGACTACTTTGTGTTTTTCAAAACACAGACCAACGAAAAAGAAATTGTAGAAGCAAAATCGTATGAGAAGGTTCAAGAACATTTTACCAAATACACAGAAATATTTTGTGATTTCAGTTTTGAGCAACTAAAAAGTAAACAGGTCTCAAAGTGGTCCAGGTCTCAGTATATAGAAGCATACAGGGACACTATGGAGGCTTCCAAAGCAGGCTCATTTTCTGGCATTCTGGAATACCTCCACAGAAATCACAGAAATGCTGACAGAGAAATAGAAGACATAGTAGAAGCCTATGCAGTTTTGTTGGAGAATGCAGAAGCAACTCTGAAAGACAAACAGAATTTGATTTTGGCAAATGTTGTTCTGAGCTGCATTAGACCTAAATCCACTAAGTTACATCCTTCTAAGGTGCTGAGAAGTCTGCTTCTAAGCATTCTACAGGAAGTGGAATCAACTTCACAGTGTGTAGAGCCCTTCTTCCTAGCCTCCTTGTTGTTCTGGCCCCAAAATACAAAAGAACTAAATAAAGATTCCAAGAAAATGGAAACTTTTGTTAGACGCTTAAGTGAGTCTTTCAAAGAGCTCTATGGAACCCTGCATTGTTCCAGGCAGCCTCTGGCTCTTTTCTATCTGGCGAAAGGCAGTGGCCTGAACAGATTTGTTCACAAAGGAAAAATAGATCAGCTTTTCAGTTCACTTTCAGAACAGGAACTGAATTCCCTCTGGCAGAGTGGAAGTATCTGGAAGACACAGGCTGTTCAAAACCTTTTGCTTCCTTTGGATGGAAGAGCTGAGGGTAAGGTTATCTATGTAGACTACGGCAGCACTGAAACCTTTAGGATACCAGTGAAGCCTGTTCCCTCATGCCTATTGAAAAATGGCCCAAACATAGAAAGAGTGTCTTTTTACCTTGGGTTTTCCATTGCTGGTCTCCTGGCATACAACACACAAAGTCTGTCATTAAAAAAATAGGTATTGCAGTTTCTCAGCTACAAGGCTTTTTCAGGCAAAATTATCCTTTAACTGGTTTTTGGTTTGGTTATTTTTTGGTCAACAATTGCAAATGACAACTTCAGGCTGCCCATTATATTTCTTTCCTTACTATGTTAGTCTTTCAGTCCCATGCAGAATTGCATCTCTACTGTCATAACTGCTGTTTGGACAGTTAGTCAAACTGAAATGTTGGTGCAGTTAGTCCTGTAGACTGGTCACTACTACTCAAAGTTCTTTGGTTGATAACAACATGAGAAATCATAAAAAAAAAAAAAAGAGAGAATTCTAAAAAGGAATATTTTGAAAATGTTATCTTTAAAAACCATCACTTTTAAGAACCCTACTATCTTGCTAGCTTTTTTGTCATTGCTTGTAATGAAGAACGTCTCACCACGATTTTCATACTCTTGTATGAGTGATGTAAGAACAAGGAATGTATGTTAGAAAATATGTACCGTGTAACATTTCCTGACGCTCCATTGTATCTGGTGTCATCTTGGCACAAGAGAACTGTAAAATGCCATTCAGTTGCAAAGCAGCATTTTTTTCTCTGTTGTTATTGTACATGCTTGAAAAATGTAATGCATTTGTATATGGGCCTGTATAAATAGCCAAGCTGTACATCTTGTGGGAGGACAGAAGCACTGGTCTTTTACCTTCTCAGGACATTTCTAAATATGTGATTATTAAAGATACTGCTACTTTCTGCTGTACTGTAAAAGCACACACCAATTGGCATTTGATGTCCGTATTAAATAGATTTTATTCTTTTGTGGAGGGTCTGCTTCTGCTTTACATAAAATTGATCCAGTTTGGTCATTCCTTTCCTTATAAATTCCATTAGTTCCTTCCAGTGATAGATTTCTAACCAACTTTGATGCTCGCAAAAATGGGCAATTTAAATGCTTAAAGTGATCATTGATTGCATTGCCTTCCTCGTGTATAAAACTGCTTGCTTTATTTAGACACAATTAACATTCCAAAAAAAGGAAAAGATATTGGTGCGAAGCACCAGAAACAAAAAGTTACTACTGTCTGGGGGGTGCAAAGTGTTGCACTTTGCACTACGTGCATATGATTCATGAAAACCAGAGGAGTTCAATGCAATTAACTGCCTGAGAGAGGTCTGCGGGACGGCTCTTTCATTACCCCACAAGTCCTCTTTGCTCTCTGTGTCAGGCAAAGAGCAGGCAAAAATAAGTGACATCTCAACAGATTAGTAAAAATGAATTGACAAAAAGAAAAAGAATAAAGCAGCGGGCCATTCTGCTCTAGTGCAGCTCTTCTTTTAGTTGTAAATATGGATAAGGAGTTTTATTATATAATCCAGACTGCTTTTTAACTCTAGCCAAAACATATTTCTCTTGGCAAGAATGCACACTTCATTTTAACCTGTACCCACTTTGTTTCTAACAGTATACTTTTATTTCAGATACGGTGCTATAGGATCAATTTTCATGATAATATATTATTTGTTCTAGTTAGTCCTTAGGATATCACCGTACAATTTATCAATGACTAAAGTATTTACCCCTCCAAATAAAGATTTACAGCAAATTATTTGCCACGTCTTCATGGCAATTGAAGACTTCAGTCTTCATCTCAATCAGTCACATCTCCTGAGAACTGCAAGTATTTTTATGTGCTCAAACTCAGTGAGCTGTGTAGGGTGGCGCATTGGGCACACCCGGCAGGGTGCAGTGGCGGGCGGCTGCGGGGTGCCCCGTGGCGGGAGGCCATGAACCACCCTGGGCCGGTCTCAGCCGGTTCCAGCTGGAACTGGCTCAGGGGAGCCCATGGTGATCAGACAAGTTTAAGAAAGAGCAGCAGCTGTGACAGGCAGGAGAAATGGTGGAGGAAATGCTGTTGGAGACATGTGGAAGGGAACATTGTTGGGGTATGGCTGGAGACACACTTCTGGAAAGGGGCGACCCACAACAGGGCTGGGATATCCCTGAGGGACTGCAGCCCATAGGCGACCCATGCCAGGACAGGGACACCCCTGAGGGACTGCAGCCCATGGGCAACCCATGCTGGGGCAGAAGAAACAAGAAGAAAGGAGCAGCAGAGAAGCAGAAGGAAAGAATCAGAAGCAAGGAGCAGCAAAAATAAACCACTACACAGTGAGACCGACCTCCTCCGCTGCAGGCCCGTCACTTTGGCACGGGAATTGGGAAAGACTGAGCAGAGCTGAAAACAAGGGGAGTTGCGGCTAGGAAGGGGGAAGGAGAGGTGTTGGACTGAAGCTGAAAGGGGAAGAGAGGCATTTCCTTAGTTGTTTGCCACCTTGGTTTCTCAATACCCCAATCAGTAATTAAACGTTTATGTTAATTGGCAATAAATTAAGTGAAACTCCCCAAGTTGAGACTGTTTTGCCCGCAACACGTGTACATTTACTACTAACCCTTGGGATCTGGCACTGTGTATTACATGCTAGATGCTGCATTACATGCCTGTGTGAGTTTACAGAAATACAGATTTTATTATTTGCATATATCAGACTGTTTGTTATAAAATTGTATTTTTATCAGCAGTAGCTCATTAATAAATACAGATATTTGATACCACCCTTAATTGCGGTGTGGAACTGTATTTGATGATACATATCACACACAAAGGCTGACAGAATTGCTTTTTACAAGTATTTTCTATTTTCCATTACTTTGTAAGACCATTTTTTTCATGGCTCATAACTTTGTTAATCTTTGTATTTTGAAAACTAAGCTCTCCCATGCCAAATATCTGCCTCAGACATATTTTGTGTTAATTAAAGCCAAAGGGCTCAGTAGCTTCCAAGTGTGAGGTCAAGAAAAAAATATGTTGTGTTGCCTATGTTAAACAACTCTACCAGCTTTTTCCAGCACGCTCAGGAATTCTTTGGAGTGGTGTTTAAAAAAGCGTTTACTCTGGTAGGAGAAAAAAGGTAGATGTGAGGGGACATTTGTCTGCACAAGCCTAATTTTATCAAGTTGCAAGGCATGAAAAGACTGTCATTTATATATGGGCATATGCAAACTTGGGTTTTAACAGCAGAGTATATACACAGATGACAGCCCCAGAAGTTGCAGGTCTGGGCTGTGATCGGCCAAGTCAAAGCTAAGAGCTCAGCCCTGCGCTGTCAGTGCTGAGTCTAGAAACCTGGAGGAGACAACATGATACAACCTGGTTGTACAGGAGCCAAAGCCAAGTCTGCAGGAAGGAGGAGCGGCAGGGAGGCCCAGGAAGCTGTTTGACTTTCACAAACGATTGCAATGCTATCTCAGCAGCTCCCTCCAGTGTGCTAATGGAGCAGCCAGGGTCCCCGCTGCGCCAAAGCAGCATTTGTGAAATGTGTAGGAACAGGAGCTGAGGAATCCTTTCCTGGAGGAGTGCAAGGCCTGCAAAAATCAGTTTAAGGGGTGGAAGTTAAGAGTACTGAGGATCCTTCTCTGTCTAAAATCAGAGCTAGAAGTACAGAACATGGAGGGGTTTTCACAACTAGTGACAGAAAGGAAAATTTCTGCTAAGGAGATCTTAGGAGAAACAGACTGGAGCACGGCTGCTAAGATTTAGGATGAGAACAGTGGCAGGGTCTAGACTAGGCAAGAGGGTACAAGAACCGAGAAACAGGTATCAAAGGTGATGGGACAAGAGGCAGATATGGAGAGCCATGATGCTCAAGGGAAAGAAGCTCAACAGAACAAAAAAGCACACAAGGGAGCAGGGCAGGGCAGGGCAGGGAAGGAAAGGGAAGGGAAGAACAAGGTCAGCTGATGGCATGCAGGCTAGCAATCGTATCAGCTGATCGAGCCACAGAAAAGGTGTGCACAGGGGTGTGCAAAGTCCCTCAGCTCTATGTCTGAAGGGGATTGTACTTCCTATAAGAATAGTTCCTGAGCTGAAGACTCTCAAGATGTGCTGCCAGAGCAGGGACTGTAGGACTTATGAGGTAAAACAGAACAAATAGAGATTCTCTAGAAATGAGAACATGGAGGAGGACACGCTGTCTTCTAATAGATAAAAGGCTGCTGCAAAGAAACTGATAAAAATGAAGGTAGTGAAATGTTCTCCAGGCCCAAGGCAGGCATGGACTGAGGGTAAAAACATACCACAGGAAGGATTCAAGCTATATCTCAGGGGGGAAAAAAGTGTCAGTAAAAGAGATGTACTGGGATAGACTGGAACATAACGGGAATATGTCTTTGCAGCTCTGGAAAAATGAAATAGGCAAACATTTGAGATAGATTCAATAGTTGTAAGTCATCCTCTCTAGAATAGTCTAGAGGATCTCTTAAGCTCTTTTTTAGACTTACTTTTTCATGATTGTTAGATAAGAAATGCCTGCTAGGATCAAACTCCCCTGCGTAGGACTGCCCTTCCATTAATGCTTCATGCATCTACCCAGTCTCCCATAAATTTTCTGTGGCTTTGAAGGCATCAGAGCAAAGGCCTGCATACCCCAAACCCTCCCCACTGCAAAGATACTTGGATTGCATCTGACCTTAAGGTAGCAAAAAGTCCTGCTACCTCGTATATCCCTGAGGAGCCAAACTGATGTGGAGAGATGGGTTGTGGGAGCATGGAGCAATCAGCTACAGGCTGTAGAATTAGCTAAGTTCTGCACCACTTGTTTGTTTGATTACAGCTGAGACTATTCCTGCAATGTGGTTTTACCATGACAAACACCTTTTTGTTAAAAATTACCTTTCCCACCTGTCAGGTATTTTAATAGGTCAAACCTCAAAAGGAACAAAAAAAAGTCACAAACCAGACCCCCAAAATCATGAGATTTCCATCTTGAATCATGACATTTTTAAAAAATACAGTTTTTACTCTGCTTTTTGGCTTGAAACTACTCTGTCTTCTTTTGCCAATGTGTGTGATAGTTTCAGATTAAAAAGTCAACTTATGTAGAAAAGTGTGCTTCCCTCTGCCCATATGAATGGAGATTCCACTTACTGTCTGCACAATCCTAAGAGAGGAATAAAACTGCGTCCCTTCCTGAGAGTGCCAACTGTACATTTCCTATTACTGTATTAACTCTTTCCCCTTGTACTTTCCCACCCAATTTCTTTATTTACCTGCTGTGCCAAGGCTATAGAACACAAGTGGGAAATGAGCATCCAAGAACACAAAGCAATTTCTTTATGCATCAAATTTTCCAAGTATTTCTCAATAAAGATTCAAGTGAACTTCAGGGATCCTTACATGTAAAATCTTTACAGCATCAGAAAGTAAACTAAGAGCTGAGGAAAACCCTAATACAACCATATTTCTTTAATTTACTGTTTTACCTATATATAGAATACTTAACACTTATTTCCACATGTACAAGTCTTACATTCAAAATATTTAAAAAAATCTTTCATCAGTCTCATTTCATTTGCATGAACTACTTAAATATATTATTATTTAATAGACATGATATGTCAAATATTTAAATAGCTAAGTCCTAAGTTTAATCCAGATAGCCAAAACCAATTATTTCCTATATTAAGCACCTTCTGCTGTTGCTCCAGAGCATACTTTCTTTCTGGAAATCAAGCCATATTCTCTCTCCTTCCTTTTCTCACCGTACCTTTTTTTTGTCTGGACTCCTCTTCTGCCTATCTCCAAAAAGAAGTGAAGGCTCAGGCAGCAAACGTAGCAAAGAGCTTTACATTGCTCAAATAACTGCTCACATCCCTGTTGTATGGCCAAGTGAAAAGGGCAAGTCCATTTCTAACACAGTTTGAGCTAGCCTTTCTCTGTATTGTAAACATTAGAAGCATATAGCCTTTGCTCTGAAACAAATGTAAGACTGCTCAAACAAATCAATTGGGTATAAAGCGCAGTTTTCCTGAAATGTTTACACTGAACCTTCTTTGCAGGGTATCCAATATAATTTGCAGTGTGTATATTTGTATATACACATATATCATATGCATATATAGTATACATACTGTGGTACACATACCACAGCTATTCTTCCTAGTTTTAATTTAATTTGGAGTTCTAGATTATCTTTGTAATTTTTCTCACCATGCTGGCAGCTCTGAATTAACTTTTCTCTTGTTTAATCTAGAACTGCTAGTGTTGGGGAATACGGTGAAAAGATACTGAGCCACAGGGAGCAGTTTAGCTGTATTTATATAATGTGGCATCCAAATCTTTTCCAAAGGAACTTACCAACCTGGGACCAGCCCCACATGAATTTATCCATGACTAAAGATGCAACAAAATGGAGTGATCATACCCCACATACATGTACATGAGATGTGACATTGCTTCCGCACTATTGGACAGATACAGAGGAATCATGCTCAATTGAGGGATTATGCCATGGATGAGGTAGCTTGGTCTGGGAACCACACAAACTGTAGCAAAGCTGCTCAGCAAGGACTACCTTCACCTCCTGTTCCTTATTCTCCTCTTCTTGGCCTTTCTTCTGTGGCATCTCTGACTGTGAAATGACCAGATGCTTTCTTCCCACTCATTCCTCCAAAATCTTGGATCTGTGCAAACCTCCTGCCTGGATGCCACTCACAGCTGACCTGGTATGGAGGAGAACGAGAGCTGGCAAACCAAGTGTGTCAAATCACTTGTGCCAAGTTGCAGCCATGGAGGTCCCCTTACAGTAATAAACATGCTCAGCTGGTCACAGAGCTTCCTAGATCCTTGAATCCTGGACCCAGGGCGAAGACAACTTTAGCATCATGCCATCCTAAATGTATTCCTGGAGAAAGCATCCACAGAGGACATCTAGATGCTCAAGGTCAGAGGAGATTCCAGCCACCTCTTAGAGGCAGAGATGAAAATTATTTTGGTGGTTCTGTCTTCTCTGCAGTTGTGTCAACACCTGCTGATGCCATAGTGCCATCCCTAGATATTCAAAGACAAAGATTAGGTAGCTTTATTGCCACACTCCCCTCCTTTGCCTATGCAAAGAATGTGTCTATCAAAATGAAAGATTTTCCTCTTCTTACCATACACAATCTATAAGTAATTCAGTGTCAAAGTATGTGGCAAAAGCATGTCTTTCCTCTTTAGAGGCCATTGTGATTACAGACTGTGAGTTTTGTTGTCAGCACCTCTTGAACTTCAGCTATCCACTTTGAGATTTGAGCATATCTCTGTAAGACTATATGATATGAGTAAAAAAATTACTCAGCACTTTTTATTGATATTTCTTTGTAATTAATATCTACTCAATAGGAAAAAAACCCTCTTTTCATAAATTTGAGGTGGGCAGCTGCATGCACCACACGTTATCTGGTAATGCCTGAACTGAAATCTCAAGTCTGTCATTTATTCTCCATGTGACATAATGTCAGCAATTTTATGCCAATATTTCTATCTGTAAAATGGAACATATTAATATGTACTCATAGTAAAGATGTAAGAATAACTTAATATTTGTGTGTTAAAATTTAACACACTCCTGCTGCCTAGTCTTCCACCTGCCTCTGTCTCGTGGAAGGAGCAGTATCTCTGTTACTCATGCTTCACACTTTTATTTCAAACCGGAACTGTGTGGCCCAAGGCTTTCTACAGAACAAATATGCTTCTGTTTATTTCTAGGTTGTTGGGGGTTTTTCTCACACAAATGTGCGTGAGACTTGAAAGACTCAGGGCTGAAATAAACTATCTGTGGAATGGGAAAATAAGGCAGGAGGAATTTTATCACAAATGAGAGCTGGGCTTATCTACAGGGCTGATGAGGCAGGCAATGACGCAGCCTTGCATGGCAGGAGCAACCAAGATGATTCACATAAAAACGCAGCAATAGTGAAACTCTGAGGAAAGCCCAGTGCTGGGCAGGCCAGGAGCAGCCCCCAGCCCAGGGAAGGCTGTGGGAGGAAGGCCATGAGGAAAAGGCCATTCCCTGCCAACAGCCGCCCCACACTTCACCCGTATGGGTGCTGGATGAGAGATGAACCTGGGGGCTTTTGGTACGTGCAACGACTTGTGTTTCCACCAAAAAAAACCCCAAAACTAAAAAAAGGCTACGGATATTTAATTGTTAGCCACATCAGAAAAAAAGGGAAAAGAAGCCAGCGCTCCCGGCCTGTGTCTGCCCCGGACACAAAATGGCAGGAGGGGGCGGGGGCCGGCAGGCGGCGCTGTTGCTCTGCGCCAGTCGCGCTGCGCCTTCCCGCGCCGCCAGCCGCGGCCCGCGGGGGCTCTGCGTGGGCCGCGCTCCTCCGCCACGGTCACGCGTGTCCCGTCGAACCGCCAGAGACCAAGGGGAAGGCGCCGCTGCCTCTGCTGACGCCAGCGGGGCGAGAGAAGAGAGGCGCTTTGGTCACCGTAAGAAGAAACCACTCGTCCTGCGTGAGAGCGATAAGGAAAACGCCATCCGCGCGTGGCGGGGGGCCACCTCAGGGGAAGTCCCACAGCTATGGGGAAATTGCTCCAGAAGCTGCACAAGAGCAACCACGAGCAAAATCCATTCCGAGTGGGACAGGGCCTTCTCTTTCCTGACCGCCTCGCTCCCGCATCGCGAACCCACGCAAGGGTAACTACCAGGGGTGTCGTGAGGGGACTGAGTGTGGACCTGCCTGAGAGTGTCACCCATGCCAGGGCTGTGGCAGGCCCTCTCCATCACTGCCACTGTTCTGGCAGATGCTGAGCAGAAGGATCAGAGACCGATGGTGCTGCAATGAGCGACCTGGACTTTGTCTAACCACAAAACACCCAAGCTGGGATGCTTCACACAAGGCCCGATCCAGGCAGCAGTGTGGCAAGAGTTAATGCATCCTGAGTGAAAAAGGCTGGAGGAGAGTGGCTGGGCTTGGCTGGAGGGACTTACCCTTGCCCAAGGGGACTGAGGAGAGCCAGGACCACAGGGAGTTTCTCACTTTGGGTTGATCCCAGCTAGAAGCACAACCCACCCTCAAGTGAAGGGAGTATTGGCTGTTAGAAATCCGTATTGCTTTAATTTGAGGAGTCTGCTGCAGAAAGCTTTTTCTGGTTTCCCTTTGCCTATTGGAACCACAAACCTTCAGTTTATGTAAGCTGTCACAAGACAACTTCTGACTTCCTCTTTGTAGGCACTTGCTTGTTCCTGGCTGTTGCTTAAAAGCTCAGAATGAAAAAACACGCTCTTTCCTACTCGGCAGCTGTGTTCCATGAGAGGAGCTTAGGGCTCCACCACTTCTTGCTGAGCCAAACTGTAGCACCAGCTTCAGTGCAGCTATGGCTGCGTTGGGATAGGTCTGGCTTCACAGCAGATGGGAGACTGAAGGAGAAAGTTGCAATAGCAAAGAATACAGTAACAGTTATGAATTAGTAATGATGATAATGAAAAGGAGGAGAAAGAAGGGAAGAAAGAAGACCGGTCCTCATGCTAGTTTCCCACCTTCTTCAATGCTAATTCCTGTATTTAAGTCTTGTAACTCAGGGAAATGAGAAAAGAGCACAGACTGACTGTTTTAGTTCAAGCAGTCAAGATGGATCCAGTTTATGCATATGGTGGGATGTGTGTGCTCCAGTGAAACAAAACATAGGAAGAATTACAAAAAATACCTCAGACATGCTCAATACTATGAATGCAGTGTTGCATGAGTTACCACTTCATGATAGACTGACCAGTGGACTGCACAGCAGAGGAGCGTGAGAAACAACAGCGGAGATCCTTGGTAAAACTCCTATTGGCATCACGGTATAGGAGATTTCAAGATAATGATCAGTGTGGCCACAGGGATCATTTGGGAGTTACATGTTGGTATATGGATGTGCTCTCCCAAAAGGCCAAGTAGAAGGCAAAGATAGAGCAGGAATGAGAGTCTTGTTAAAAGGAGAAACAAAATGGTGTTTTAAATTCTTGCCTAGTTAAGCTGTTTGTAACAAGTCTTGCAAGTAGGGTTTCTACAGGAGAACAAAAAAATACAACTAATCTTTATGGTTAAATTTCTTCAGCCTGCAGTTGTCATGAAAAGCCAAGTATCAAAAGAAACAAAATGAGCGTAATATCAAAGAGAAATCATCTTTCTTGAGAACGAGCTGAAATGTCAAGGACTTCGGGTCTACAGTGTGCTGATAAGACACACCAATGTGTGAACTTTCCCTCCCAGAGCCATCCATCTCTATTATCACTGCCTGGAGATGGCTCTGTGTCTTTGCATCTGCATCAGTAACTCATTCTGTTCAGCCATCTGTTCCACAGACATGAAACTGTTAAGAAGGCCCAGTACAGCACAATCTAGTCCAGTAACACAGAAACAGAAAAGAAAAGATCTCATTACCATTTGAATTCACAGGCTCTCCTGTGATACACGTACAATATTTTTTATATTGACATGAACATGGTAATTTGGTGAGTAAATTCTCAGTTATAACAAAGGAATTAAAATCAAACACTTAATATGCAACAGCTATGTTCAGAGGCAAAATAATTATTGACTTAAACTAGGATTTAACGTAGTTGTTTCTCACTTTGCAGTCTTTAACTGAGTTAAGAAAACATTCCTATTAGCTAGGATGACTATTACATCTTGCAATTTTAACAGCTGAAGAGTTCACCACTAATTTATAGTCTGAATGAGATAGGCATTTAAAAGCCAAGATCTCAGACTAATATAATGAGAGTAGATTGTTGACAGGTTTCTGGTGCAGTTTGAGGTTTCTTGTTTTGTTTTTATTTGTTCAAGTCCATATATGATAGAAACTTAGGATTTTTTATTTCAATTGGCCATGTTGTCTTTCTCAATATGTCCCAAGAGCTTGTAAAGTTATATCTACCTAATTCAGTGGCTTTTGATATTTTTTTCTAGGTTTTTTAGCACTATAGAGCTGGGATAATTAAAGGCCAGATAGCTGGATTCCATTCTGGCCTGTAAATCTTCAACAGAACTGGTGCTGAAGTTTCAATAACAAAATCATTATTGTGAATGATTACTGAGCCAGAGAAAACCATTGATTGACATTCAGATTCTTAACTGAATTTGCAGATGCTGCAAAGTGAGAAGATTTGGTGGGAGGTCTGCAAGAGGCATTGAGACAGGATCTTACCCTCACATTTTTAGAGAGCTCTCCTTCAGAGAAGCAGTGCACTCCAGCATTGCTTTTGGGCTTGGAGACAGGGACTGCAGAGTCGTGCAGGAGCAACATGCTCAAGCCTCGTGCAAAGGAAAATGAACGCTGTGTTTAAAACAATAATCCCTTTGGCTAATTAACATGTGATCTGATTGATAAATTAGCCAGTATGAAGTCTTTGCTACCATAGCTCAAGTATTTTCAGCACCTAACGGCTTTTATATTTTAGAGGTAACTGCCAGGAGGGAGGCAAAGATTCTGCTCATACATTGACCCCATATACTCTTAACACATTATTAAATATAATAATCTGTTGTGACGTAGTCTCCAGTGAAGAGAGCTGGATATACAGCCTGATACAGTTTGCGACTGTGTAGCATGCATCCCATTAGATATACTATACTCTAAACCATGTGTTCAATTCTATTATGTTCTAAAGGTTTAATACAACCTTTCTGTTTTTACATGATGCTCTGACCTGCTCACACATTAATAGTGCACAAAGCCTGTCTTTGGAGCTGAAACTTGCCCAGCCTTGTTGCATATCTTTCATTTCACCTCTATCTTTGTTTTATATAACTCTCCCCACACTGTCTCTTGGAAAGAAATACACCAGACTTGTGTCCCCCAACAGAGCTGTGGTCTCTAAGGAAACTTGTGCATTAATTAAGGAATAGTATAATGGGTATGGTTTTGTTTTGTTAACCAGTGCCCCAAGGAGCATCGTTTCACTTATATAAGTATTTTACCCTTCCCCCACTAGCAAATATCAGCATATTTCTGTTAACTGTCATGTGGGTATGTTCAAAACAATACTTATGAGATAAAATTTTGTTTTTTGAAATAGCAAGCAAATTGGCACATGAATGTAATTTCTGTAGTAACTTGGCGCTGTCTTCTCTGGTTACTGGTTGTTGGCCTCCTCCTCAAAATGTTCTAGTAGTGAAGCCAACACCCATGGCCACACACTGGGTGTGCTTGGCAGCTGCAGGGCCCAGATGCCAACCACTGGAATGCATTTTATGTACCAGTGTCTCTGCCTGTGGCTTGGCTTCCTGGCCAGCCTTTAGCAAAGTCTATTCTCTGGACTCATCTGGCTCCAGTGCTTGCTGCTCTTGCAGCTGTGGAACTGAAGCAAAAGCAATTTACAGATGAGCTGTCTCACCGTTCCAGGAACGGCTTGCCTGCACTACCTCCTAGCAAGATGCATACACTGAGTCCTTTTAGCATGTGAAAAAGAGATGTCCCACTTGCCTGTATTCATTGTGGGGGACTGAGTGCATGGATTGACAGGGGTCTGAAATGGCAGAGCACCCTGGTAAACATGACAGATGCCACTGAAAGGTACTTCTTGATGTCAGACATGGAAGCCACCATCTAATGAACTCCTGAGAGAGGCAAACCTGCAAGAGACTCCAATTTCTCTATCAAGTGTCTATTTCAAGTTCCTTTTAGCTAAGGCCCCTGAAAAGTACAATATTGGCTCAGCACCAGATATTTCACTTATATGGACTTGCATCACTCTCTTCAGCAATTAGTGTGGTGATCTAGGCATGGATTTATCTCTGCTTTTCCTCAAGATTTAAAAAAAAAAAAAAGAAAATCCACCTGGCAAGCAAGCTGTCTCATTGTCTGGATATATTTAACAAGTATGAGAGAAGGCTATATTTCCACAGAAGATCAGTTAGTGTAGCATGCAAAAATACAGCTTATTACCATGTTATTTACTGAGTAGCTTTTTGTAGTGTAATTATTAATGTTTTCTATTTTGAGGGCTTCCGATCTTAACTCTTTCATTGTAGCATACCACTGTGGTTTCTCTGCTATGGTACCCTCTGGACTTTTACATTTGTCTGGAAAGCTGGCAGCTCGCTAAAGACATGCCAAGGAGAACACTGGAGGTGTGTTTTGCTACACACCCATGATACAGCAATTGACATAGCTGCAGTTACATGCATCTAACTCCGCTAGAGAAACATACCCAGCTTCTGTTAAGAAGGTACAGTTAAGAAAATGTTGATGTATCAGATACTGAAACACTCAACAAGCTGAGACTGACTTGCAACCATTGACTGAAATACTTTTCAACGTCTACAACACTACAGGGATCAATTTTTCACCCCTTACTTGTACTTGCTTTGATGCACACAAGGGTAAATTCATTAAAGGGTAATCTCTCAACTTCCCAGGTTGTATTTAAGAATGGCTGTAACCTGAGAAAGTGCACAGTTAGTTAACCATCTCATCTTCTGAACTGTATTTAAGAACAAGTATGTTGACCATAGAAGACAACACATCCCGTTCATACACTTTTGGACAATGTATACACAGAGAGAGGAATGAAAAAGATATTACTACATGCTCATCTGGAAGGTGTCCTTTAGGGAAAAAAAAGTATGAATTTATGTTCTATTCTTTAAATAATATTGTGCAAACATATAACCAAAGATTATGGAACTGATTCTTTTCTGCCTTAGCACTGATACAGCTATTTACTTCAGTGCTGTCATTCCCAAGGGCATTGGGAGCACCATTATCTACTGGTGTTGTAAGTAATCTTTGTGCCGATTTCTCAGTGCGCTTTTTTCAGTAAGGCATGTTTTTAATAATAACATTAAAATATAAAATTCTACAGTATGGTAATATTTGGTTAGGACTCTCTAAGATCTTATTCTAAGTAAGAGTTCCTCTCATGATGTTTAACCTGGAGAAAAAAAATGGAGTCTTACAAATCAGTACAAGGGTTGGTAGAAGAGGGAAAAGGTGTAGTAAAATGGCAAGAGGCTAGTGAAAAACTTCAACGGAAGATAATAAAATGTAGAAACATGACAACATACAGAATTCAGTGTAGGTAAGTCAAAGCAATCAAACCACTTGTGCATGTTGATGTGCTATAAATCAGCTGGGAAAACCTATGTATTATTATAAACTAAAAAAAAACACTCCATTTTTAACACTCATTGAAAAGCAAGCAAGAAATTAAGTCACTCTAACAAAAACTTTGAGAATTATACTGTAAACATTTTAATGCCACATAGAAAAAGTTTTACCTCTCTAACCCAAGTGTTAAGATCATACAAGCTCAAAAACAATATGGCAAATATAATTTTATTTTTACTCTCCCATTAATTCTTACTAGGGCAGAGAAAGATTTCAACACAAAGGCAGACTAAAAATTTTGAGGCAATTTAGTTTAGGGAGAAGGGATAGTAGAAGAGAAGGTGAAGTGCAGAAAATGATGGTGTAGAGAAAGCCATTTAGGCATCTGTATTTTGCTTCTTTTATCCAAAAGAGTATATCCAGTGAAATTAGTAATAAAGAATGAGTACCAGTGAGTGATGTTTTCTACATAATGAATGTCTGAAGCATGCTATTGGAATACCCACTGAGATAGAAAGCTTTGCAGTATTTTTTATAAAATGGTTCAAACATTTGTTTGCATCATATAGATGTTTTCTATGAGATTAAGCAAGACAAAATCTGTCAGACATATCCTTCTTACAAACCTTCAGTTTGTAAGAACCACATAAGCTAGCTATGGGATACATTTATCTGAAAGGCCTGTTATGACACAGCTCTCAATGATGAGTGTTCCCCTCTGTAGAATTTGATTTTCACTATATTTAAGTATATGGCCATCATTCTGAACCTATTTATCAAGGTTTACATTACATGTTTTCTCTTCATTCATTTAAATGCCTGAAAAGCAAAATGTAGGTCTATATGAATATAAGCTTCTTTTCACCAGGTAAAAGTGAACTCAATATAAAGGTACTTGTGGGGGCATTAAGTCTGCTTGTATCCTGTGCCAATTGATTACCCAATCATTTCCCTTTGACAGGAAGGATAAAATAAATAAAAAGCCCAACAAAACACTGAACAATCTCAGGGGACTTTGTTGAATGACCTTCCAGTGACAAAAGAGTCAACCTTTTCATGATACAAGCTTGCTGTGGTTCGACAACCACAGGTTCCTTCTCACTTTGATATTTCAGCTATTCTTTGAGCCCAGTTGCATCTTGACGTGCATAGAGGCAATTGACACGTGGGTCCAGTACTTTAAGCAGCAGGTGGGAAATGAAGTGGAGAAGTTACAGAGGTGGTGTAGATGTTATAGAGGAAGGGTAGGATTAGATAACAGGCATGTTCTCTTGGCTTCTGATATTAAGAGAGCTCATCTCATAAGCAGGCCTACTTGATATTTTAAACATAAACTTCTGAGGAACTGATACTCCTGTTTCAGTGAGTGGTACCCTGACATCATGCCACGAGTGAGTTGGAAAACAGTTTCTTTGCTGATGAGATCCACTGTCATGTTCATTATGACGTTTTTTGACTAGCACATAAAACAGAGGTCTAGACTTCTATAGCAATCAACAATACAGAGGTTCAAACAGTTTAAAAGGGCTGATCTCCAATTCCAGTAATATCTTAACACTTCCTTGCTTACAGTCTTGTTTCATTTCAGTAATGTGAAGTGGTCCTTCCATTCACACATATGAAAGAATAAAACAAAATCCCACCAGTGTGGAATGGTAGAATGGAGACTCCAGGATCTCCTTGCACTAGTTTTACCTCCGTGTAGTTGCATTACTTCAGTGGAATTAATCCTGGATTCATGCTAGTTATCCTAATTTGAACTAGTAAGACTAGAAAAAACAGGCAGCACACTTCAAAGATATACAGCTGCTTGTCAAGTGTGAAGAGAGAGTCCTCTTTACATGCCATACAGAGTAAAAATCAAAGTAGGTATATCTCTTTTTCATACCTATTTTTCATACAAATTATGGGGCATACACTACTGGTCAAATTTGAAGGTGAAATGTTCATTCTTGTTTATTCTGAATGGACATGAAGGATCCCAGGTCACCTTCTATTAAAGTAAAATTTGCTCGTGATCCCTTGCCAAATTCTCCTTCCCTAGTAAACAGCACAGCTATCCATTAGCAGCTGTACATACATACAATGTAGATGTGTATGTTCATAGATATTGTATATGTGATGTACCTACATATACAGTTTTACACTATGTGGCTAGATACTGTGTATACATACAGTATTATCTTCACAGACTTGTGTACAATATCTTGATGCTATTAGTGAGTAAGGACAAAATATATTCTGTAAGTTGTGTAATGAAGGGATGGTATTACATGGCGAATATGAAATCTGTCGGACTTCCAGCAAAGTCAGTTGCAGCAGGACAGCTTGCATCCATCTCCTGTTTCTCAGAGGCAGCAACAACAGTGGGAGTAAATCTTCTAACAAGTCTCAATAGACAAAGATTTTGTTCCCATTCTTCCTGCCTCATCCCCACTCTTTTTTCTCCACACTAGTTAGACAAATTATTACTTTTCCCTTTACATTGTCACTTCATCCAGTCCAGCCCTGAACCTTTATTGGTTTCACATCTTCTCTACCATTCTCACCCTGAGCTTTCTGCTGAGTGTGCATGTGTATGCATGCGTCTGCACATGTGCAACTGTCAGAAATGTTCCTTTATATTTATTACGTTATTGAACCTTTGAGATAAAATGACTGTTAAAAAGAAGGGGCCTCATCTAAGTGCAGTCTTTTAGAGCCCAGCATGGGTTTTACAGCTCACAGAAACATGCAGTCTGCCCATATTTTTCTTCTTTCATGGAAGAACATTGCATAACAATTGGTGTTTGTGTTTACTGGAGTTCACATCTCAGGAAGCAATTCAAAACAGGACGCAAAGGAAACTAATGTGTTACCAGAGAGAAGAATATGGAGAAGTTAAATAGTTAATTTTTAGTAGGCACAAATCACATTTCCATCAAGTGCAAGCAGTCAGCTGTTATTGTAGGTCACTAAGATACAATGAATTATTTTCTGCAGTTCGTGGAAAACATTAGGCAGCTGTAATAAAGTCAATGGTATTTCCTTCCTTACTGAAACATTACTTCAGCAAAACCCCCTGTTTTGTTAAAACGCCATTTCATGCTTGATAAAATTCCATTGATTTCTTCTTTTTATATTTTTTTATTTCTTTTATTGATTGCTGCAGATAGAGAAAACACTGAGGGAAAAATATCAGAAGTGGCTTTTCATGTTCAGATGGATGATGATTGATCTAAACTAAAAAGGCTGTAAACAGAAGGGGGAAGGGAGCACTTCAGTGGCCTTTATATAACATAGATATTCAGTCCAGGAAACATACCACAACATAAATGTCTTTTTAAGACATTAAAACTCAGCTTAAACAAAATCTAGAGCCTTTCATATGATAGTTCATCACATTTATTTTTCCTTATGTATTTATCCATGGTTATCTGTAGTAACATACAAAGTTACTGTTTTCTAAGTTTATCTTGCTTTATAAACATCTATTTAAATCCGCATAAAATATCTTTAATAAATCCCTTTAGGTCAGACAGTAATACATCTTTTACTCTAGTTTTCTTTTAAGATCTGATGAGCATGAAGAATTTAAGGGTTCCTGGGAATTCTGAGTGAATCAATTAAGAGATGGTAAGTTTTCTTTCAGAACACTAATCAGTGGTGAATCCCTCAGAACCCTGCAAAATGAAGAACAATAGACCTTGACTGTACGTATGCAAAAACTGGTCAGCCAGCTGGTTTTGCATTATCAGGGAAACACTTTTACTTTCTACAGGGAAACAGCAGCCTCAGTGTTTCAAAAATATGCACAGTCCTATGGATTGGCTCACAAACAGTAGCAGCTGGACCTCAAGTTAGGTACCCACACTTTAGTAAGCAAACTAACATTACAGCAGAGGAATGAGAAAAATGTAGGAATTAGTAAGGGTTAGAGGGGCATGTTTGGATGGGAGCTTACAGCATTTTCATTAGCTGGACAGGGATACAGCTTGGATGCAAAAGCAAAGACTTTTGTAAATGTTGCTTTAACAATTGGCATGCTCACTTTTTTTAACATTGTTAGCACTGTATTAATAAGATGGAGTTTCCTTCCCCTCCTCCCTTTCAAACTACTTTAGCTACTTCAAATATATGTCCAACTGAATATGAGTTTGGAAATGCCAGATCACACAGCAATTTTTCCTGAAAATTCAGGAACAGTATCCTTGATCCTGGAAAGCTAGTGATGGTTTGTAAAAGTTTTTAAAACTAACATTGCTGGAGTTGATAGATGCTGGCCCCAACATAAGAGGGGGTATTAATATCTCTCTCTAGAGAAATGGGCTGTGTTTGTGCCTAGGAAATAAACTACCTAGCCTAGAACCTGGCTTTTTGCCACCTATTTGCACCATCACAGCATGGTGGCTTTCAGGGAAGGGTTTCCCTGACAGGGAGGAGCTCACGTTTTAAGGAGTTAATTCAAGTGGCGTTATACTTATCTCTGGTTTATAATGTGTGGCTGTTAATGCTTTGTCATCCCCAAACTAGTGGGACAAAGCAACTGGTGAAAATTGTAGAAACAATGAAGAATCCACCTCCTCACTCTGCTACCTCAGAGACTTCCTGGGTTGCTGCTAACCTGAAGCTGGGGATTTGCAATTGGCAGATAAGGAACTCGGCTTCTAGTGCAATCAGCAAGATTTAAGTGCCTAGTCAGCTACAGCATTTTTGAAACTCTTACTACAAATCTATTTGTGACCCTTAAGTATTTTTTAATATCAGCCTTCAGCTTCTTACCTCACCCTAGTGAAGCAAGACCTTCCATCTCACATCACACCTTTTGTCCATCTCAGCTATATTGTCTATTGTCAGCTCTTTGAAGAAGAGCTTCTCTCTCTTAGTGTATCTACACAGTGTACAACGTCCATCCTGGCTAGTGAGCTCTATCATATCCATGATCAGGTCTCCATTTGGCAACCTCTTAGCATCAGGAATGCTGGGTACATCCATGGTCGTTCACATGCAAGAAAAACTCTAAATGGCGTAGCTGCAGAGAAAGACTAGCATGGTCTGAAAGGGAACAGAATGAAGTAAAGAGGGTGGCTTACTTAAGCTAGCAAAACAGTGGTTGATATTTACTCCATGTAAGAAAATCAAGAGTACAAGACTAAGGCTGGGAAAAAATTGTGGAAGCTGGAGGACAATGCAACTTGCTTTTGGAGACTTATTTTCTGACTAGCTCTTTCATTAACATGCAACTGCATATTTTAGAGTGGGATTGGTTAATTTAGAAGTAAAAAAATTGTGAATTGTACTGTGAATTCTGGACTAGATATGCATCAAGAGCAGCAGTGAGTTAAGGGTAAATCAGTGTATACGCCACATTCGGATATGTTTTCTTCTGCTCTTTATACTGACTGCTGAAATACTCATTCCCTATTACCAGAGTTCTGTTCATGTTTCTAGGAAGTGGTAGTGGTAAGTGGCTCGCTCTATGTTGACGCTACTTTCTGTGTGCAGTTCCTAATCTGTTGTGTATTTTACAGGGCCCTTCATGTATATGTGATGAAGTTAACAAAGCCAAACATACTTCTGCAAATCTTTTCTGCTCTTTTTTTCTACCTACCATACATTTTCTTATTACCTTATTGAGCATTGTGGGTATGAGTACAGTTTGCTGCTGTTTCTTAGAAAGAGCTGATCCTTAGAAGGTTCATCTACCAGTAAAGCAACCAACTCATTTGAATTGCCCCATTTTAACAGGAACAGACTTCAGCCCAATATGGAGGTCTGCACGGACATATACATACTGTCCTGCACCATAAGGCAAGCCTGAAGAGGTACAGCTGTAGCAATCTAGGCGCACTTGACAAAGCTGTGCCTTGGTAATATATTATTGATGCATTAACAACACAAAAGACTGCTTATCTTTAACCAAACATTCCAGAATATAGGCAAGGGGTTACTAGTCATAACTATTTAGTTAAAACAGGCCAACATGGGAGTTATCTGCCTTTTATTATTACTTGTCTTCCACCTGCATTCTAAAAAACTCATATAATTTTTTTTTCTTCTATATGGTCCCTACCCCATAATAAAACCCTGTTTGTGCCATAGCTTTAGCACCAAACAGACCCACAAAAAGCTATGAAATTTAACTCTATGGAAAAAACCGAATGGTATTAACTAACACATAATGAACTTTAAATCACATTTTAAAAGTCACCGGTTTGCAGCTTGTCTTAACTAACTATTTGCCAATAAGCATGCCTCCATTCTTATGCTGAGAGCATTTCTACATCAGAACCTTAACTTTCCTGCAGTTAAACTGAGCAACTCATTGTCTCGTCAAGGTTAAGATCACAAGAGATCATTAGATCATCCAGTCTAATCAGTATATCACAGGCCATCGCTTTTCGCTCATTCACTGCTGTACTCTATCTTGTCTGCAGCTAAACCATGTGCTCTAAGAAGATATCTGATTGTTCTTCAGACAAGAGATTTCTCCATTTCCCCTTGGTAGTTTGCTCCCTGTTTAGCTACCACCAATTTATACTTTTGTTATTCTGTTTCTTCTTTATTCTAAGCAAGTCATTTTTCAGTCTTCTGATAACAGAAATAATTGTAGAGTCTTCTTGTACATGATTCCCAGGCAGCCTGGAATACCTTTGCACGCTCTCCAGTTTCTCAGTATTTTTTAAAGCATCTGACACCACAGATGGGATTCATTTAACCTAAGGAGAAGCACCTATGGTGTACCACAGACAGCCATCTTCAAGCTATTTTAGGATGCCTTTTATAATGAAAAGAGCATCACCTTAAATGAGTTCATTTCCATTAACTATGAAAGCCATCTAGAGATTAACACATGCAGAAGTCTATGCTGTGAGTGTACGTGATTAAGTGAGACAAATTGCATCACGGGACTGTGCGTAGTATCATAATGTTGGCCACACCAACACAATTCACAAAGGTGCCATCATCCCTCTTGTCCTGCTTAATACTCCAAATAAATGTATCCAAGGATGTATACATCACACTAGGTGTTCATGTGAAACTTTATCTCCAGCATGACCTGTAACTTCTGAGTATTTCTGCTTGAATAGACATTGTAGCTTTGCAGTCCTGGTTAGTTAAGGATATGAGCAAGACAAGATACAGGGAGAAGTATTGTCTTTTTATTAGGACAGCTAAACTAAACTTTTCCATATAAAATTTTCTTTGCTGTTCCCCAGTCAGAAGGTGGTGTTGTCTTCTTCCATGTATGTCCTCTATTTATCTGTATTAAAATGTGTCTTTCTGGGATGGGATCAGCTTATTACTTAATCTAGTTCCTCTGCATTATTCCAGCAACCATTTCTTTGCCTGCTAGCTTTAGCACAAGTGGTTTCATATTTACTCCCAGATCATTTGCAAAACTGCTGAATAGCATGAGGCATAATAACAATAGAATGAGTCTCCAGGGAAAAATGGTTCTGATTTGTCAATTACTTTTTAAAACTCTTGTTAAACTTGTCCATAAACTGTTTTAATGCACGATGCACTGAACAGTGGCAATGCCCAGCGGAGTGCCCGGTAAGACTTAAACATCCTATGAATTACACTGTTTCACCTGTCCAGTTACCTTTACCAAGGAAACTTGGAATTTTGTTTAAAAATAGCAACAGTTCAGTTCAAAATCCTCAATTTAAAGAACATAGAGCTTTACTGAAAAGCATGAATTCCATTCCCATGCATTCACTCTATTAACGGAATTGCATGCCCTATTTCCTATTATTCTGTCTGGGCCTGATGTCACAGCAGCATAATTACCCAGGCCTTCCTTTATGTCCTTTTTAATATTGGATCAATGTTAGCTCGTTTCTACTCTTCTAGACTTTCCTCGCTATTCCAGGATTTATTAAAAACAGCATTGGCATACCAGACATTTCCTCAACCAACTCTTTAAGGGACTTTTGGGTGCTAGTTGCCTAGCTTGCTGATTTTAAAATGTTTATTTCTAGGAGATGTTGTTTAACATCGTCCATAGTTACTAATGGGCTGCAAACTACTCCATCATCAGTGCATGAGAAATGTGTAATCTTGCTTCTTTCCAGACACGGGACAGAAACATTTGTTGAGTATTTCTGCATTTTGCACAATGCACATCAATAATTTTACTTGTCTTTTAGAACTAAATTTAAAAATAGCCTGTAGCAAATAGTGTGTTTAGAGTCATGAATATGAAACAAGCCTTTGTATCGATATCTTGGATATCTAATTTTATATATTCCCTTGGGAAAAAAAAACCCACACATCCATACACACACACACACTGCATTGTGATCCCACGCAAAATGTTCCATCGCTGCTTACTCATATCGGTCAGCCTGAAGTAGTTCTTCTTCAGTCACTGTGCCTACAGGGAGGCCTACATTACCATAGGGCTATTTTAGTAACAGGTAAGCAGTGGTAGCTCTAGCTGCACAAAACACCTTTAAAATGGTTTTTATATAGAACTTAATCACACAAGATCACAATACACAGTAACAAGTAATAGTAATTTTTCAGAAGTTCGCCCACAAAAATCAGCCAGCAGGATGGAGGCCCCAGTACTTCACCTCACTCATGATGGGGAGGTTGGATTTTAAATTCTCCAGTTTCAGTTGATTAGATAGCTGGGTGGTCTCCCAGGGCTTCCTATCAATTAGTGAAGAGACGTAGGCTGCCTCGGAGGAGAAGTCAAAGCATATATTTCAATCAGGGTCCTGCTGTGATCAGCTTCTAAATCCTCTCCTCTCATCTAGTTCTTGCTTATGACAAGAAACACACAGATCTGTGGTGAGCAGAAGACTGAGCACTGGCTTTGACAAGGTCGTCGTTGGCCTGTAGGTGAGTCGGTCACAGCTCCACGCAGTCACAACAGTGCAGATCTGATACTTGTGTAGCTGCAAATGGAGTGTCCTCTGGAAAGCTCCACAAAGAGAGAGTGACAAATATCAGGGTTGGTATTTGTGGTCAATACTCCTTCAGGCAGTTTGTTATCAGCAGTATAAGGTCATTTAGTCTAACGGGTCATTGTGGTGATTACTTAAACAAAAAAAGAAAATAGCACGTCCCTGGTTAGGAACAGACCAGGTAAACAAGGTGTTTTGTTAGAATCCATGCACACTTGCGTACACACACACAACCCTGCAGTCAACTCTACAGGTATCGGAAGGGCTGTCAGCCAGGATAAATGCATTCAGCAAACCTAAAAGAAAGTGACCATCATCCAAAAGCAATAATAAGGACCTAAGAACTTCTGGAGAGCCAGAAAGCCTTTATTATTTCAGAATTACTTGTTCCTAGAACAGGGCGTTGACTATCCAACAAAAGGATGAGATATCTTTTTTTTCCAAACGAACAAGGTTAAAAGTATGCCTGGTTAAGAAGCAGGTTTTTTTTAATATTCCTAAAACTGAGAAGTTTACTGTGGCAATCTTTGAGAGGTATGTAATAGCCCAGGTGTGTAAAAGTTAGTCAGGCTGCTTTAGGAGAACCTGCTTACACCTGAAAAGAAGCTAACTCAGATTTGCATGTTCTTTGACAGTTCCATCTTCTGTGCAAACATTTTTTCCCACCATTTTTCCTTTTTTTTTAGAGCTTCTCTCTGGACATGCAATATGGGAAAATAGTCTCAGATGCCTGCAGGTAGAACAAGTACCTCGGTATAACAAACCATGCTGATCTCATTAGTCCTAAGAGGGCTCAGGTTAAAAAGGGAAATGTTCACAAAAGAGCATAAGAAAAAGTATATATCACATTAACATTTTTATGTCCTAAAACTAAGAATCAATCATGCCTCTTGGCTGACAGGCTGAGTGCTTAATCTTGAATATAGGCCCCAGCAGATGGTTTAACTTTTGGATACTCTCCATTTGAGAGAAAGGCAGATTTAGACTTGCTACATGAGATCCTCCACAAACACAGGGAGTTCTGTGCATTTGCACTGGAATCCTACAGGCTCACTTACACAGCTTGCACACAGTGTCCACATAATTTATGGCTGTAGGAAATATTGGACCATTTGATAACAATTTTACAACTGATGTTTGTAGAAAACAAGGCTATTCTTTTCACATGAAGGCAAATTTAAATCAGTTTAATTTTAAGGTGGTCTTGTAACTCATTTCTAATTGAGCGTCACAGTCTTTGGCATGTTTCACCAGTTAATGTGCAAAGGGGCAAGATGAGTCCTTTGTACCACCAGAGGGGTGTTTGCCAAAGGGAATTCTACCTGCAAAATGCTTATCAAGCTATGTTCACAATATTTTTGCCTTTCAGTTCGTTTTTGTATGAAGAGTAATAAATCCCAGACGGTGCTGATTAGCTCAATGTCAAAACCGTGTTTTGAGTGGCTCCTTTTCTTTCTGTGTCAGTGTGATTGCCCTGAAAATAGTATGCACTAAAAGAATGCATGCTTCTGGATGACATGAAGCATACATCCAAACAGTGTTGGGATAAAATGTGCTGTAGAGTAGTGTTAAGGCAATGGGATTTCTAAGGAACTGGTGAAGAATCGCTTTGGGAACGTAGGTTCATACAATCAGACTGGCTTTTTCCAGATGTCATTCTAGTGTCTGGATCCTAAATGACTGAAGGCATTGAACACCTTAGCATTGATGGTGCAAGGCACCGGGTCAAGCCTTTACCTTGCAGACTCACTATACAGGTACTGCCCTACAATGCGTGAAGTCATCTACAATTGTACATAGTAAGTGATCAGTGCCAGCTGTGCACCATGAACTTTACAACCATTTTCAAATAGATAGTAGGTGTTGGATAGCATGAAATCAGTCTCAAGGTTATGTTTTCTTTACAGAATTTTTTACTTTGACTTAATAAATTTTTAGTCAACTTGAAGTAACATACCGTTTTATCACACTTAGCAAGGTTCCAACCCACCCAGTATTTTTCCAGGCTCTGGGGATTTTTAGGTTACCCTAACCTGCTCCCCAAAGAAAATAAAAAAAGCATTTGAAACTTGAAACAAACATCTGCAGAACGTATCTGCATAGAGAAATACAGACAACTGCATGGCCACTTCCCCTGTGCTCTGAACTGCCTGAGGGGAAGCCAGCTCTGATCCAGAAGCCTTGTAATCACATTTCTCTAGCTTTGAATCAGACCTCATTTAACAGGATCTCAGCACCACAGTAATTGTTTCAGGATCAGAGCTGCTTCATGTCTGGTTGACCTAGAGCAACTGCCCAGTTATCTGCTACTACCTGAATAGCTAATGAATTCACTTCACCATGCAACTAGTAGATAAAAAAAGTTTAAACATAACTCACAGAAACACCATCCTCAGATTTTAAGTTTCCTTAGCCAGGGTCCATCATTTTGTGCTGTGTCTATATAACAGCATATGGGGTTCTTGTCCACCCTTGGGCTCGCAGGTGTTGCCTTGATATATGGAAACAAATCCATGTAAGTTATATTCTAAATGTAAAAGTACCATCACCATCCACTTTCCTAAGTGTGTAGCAGATATTTTCAGTGATATTTGCTCAGGTAGCCTGTATGATCGTTTAAGATCTAACTTTCTGAGATGTTGTGCATCCACAACTAGTGCTGACTTTAGGAAAAGATGACCTAAGGACCTTGCAATATCTGGCCCTGGGCACAGGCAATTCCAGGAGGCAGCCTGACCACATCTGTGGTCAGTGTGTTGCACAGGGATTTCTGTTTGGGGGATTTGTCTATTTTAATAAATTTGTAGGTTAAACTGTCTTTATAGTCTATAGTGCCTTATAGAGCAATTCAGAGCAGGCCACTTAGGACATTATCTTCACTGATCAGCCGTAAAAGGCCCATGCTTTTTTGACTCTCACTTGAGGACTATGTTTGTCATAACCGAAGAAGAAATTGACGCTAAAGTGAATTCTGTTTTATTCTGGTTCTTAGGTTCCCATCATAGTTATATTTCTAGATGCCTTTCAGATGTACAAGAAGCGCTTCAACTAGTTTTTGTCACGTGTGAGCAAGTGAAGGTCAAAAACAGAAGAGACTTATTTGAGATGGTAATCCTAAGACAAAGTATTGATATTCAAAACACTTGAAACTCTCCAGTCATACTGGTACTTTGATTTTAGTTTAATTTAATTTGTCCCTTTCCCAGTATTAGTAATTTCTGCATTGTTTCCATCAAACTTCTTTATGTCCCCAATTGCAATTTTTAAAAATTGCAGTATAAAAACATGAAGAGAAGAGGAAATGGATCTTTTCTTATAAAGTCCTGGGTGCTTTTTTGACAACTGTAATAGGGGGAAAAAATGCTTTTGGAAGGTCTGTTACTTACCTCTGTACTCTTTTTTGTTCACAAATTCTACTTCAGGTTGTTCAGAAAATTTTTCAGATTTCAGATTGTTTTCATAAAGATACACTTCTCTCCATTATGTTTCTAGATCTGGCAATTATATAATCAATAAGCTGCTTTTTTTAAGATTTTTGCATAGCTGTCAATTTCTACAAGATTTTAGTTGCCTTGGGAGCATACAATGATAGAATGTCTTTATGCTCAAAGAAGGATGATAAGCAGCTAATTTATATATGGTATCAGTTCACTTTCAGACACACTTTTTAAGTGATATGTACTTTGTGCATGTTACAGATGCTGCATTTTTTTCTTCTAATGAATTTAATGCTTTCAGTGGAAGAAAATACTATGTCTGCCTTTCTCTCACTGGCTAAAGTGCCTTCATGAAGCCCTTTCTGCTCCTGTAGAACTGGAATGGGATAACATTAGTTTATGTCACTGGATTTGCATTTGGAATCCAAGGACTGTGGATGTTGCATGTACACAGCGACAGCACAACTAAGTTTTAAATAGATTTTCGATTTAAAAGCAATTTTAAATTACACAAATACTATATTATATTCCATTCTGTTCCTTTCTCCTCCGTTCCCTTTTCTCAGTATCCCCCTCCCTATTTTCTGACTCAATTTTTCTGAAGCTATTTTTCTTTCTCTTATTGTTGTATCTTTAATTCCTTTTATTCTTCCCTTAATTATTTTCTTTCTTTTCTCTTTTTCTTGTCACTTTTTCTTTCCCTTTCTCTGCCATTAGTTTTATTTCAATTGGAGGATCAAAAACTGTTACCAGAAAAAACTTACCTTTGCCCAGGTCAGAGCAGCGGCACTACCATAAATAGGTCTGATTTCCAGCTCAGTTACAGGTTGTGTAGAAACCTGGCCACTACCAACTTGCACTCACCCTGTACTTCCGGCACAAATTTCTTCCTTTTGCAGAGGATATTCAGTGACAAAGTTACAGTGTTTTTCGCCATACATATATCTAAGAGGTCCAAAGTGGTGTAGTCAGGAGTAGTAAGGAAACAGCATTTGGAAAAGGTTGGTGTAAATGTGTATTGTTAGCTACTGGGCTGTTCTACACTGATACACAGTGCTGCCAAAGTCCTTCCACTAGTGCATGCTAGAAGAACAAAAGTAGCAAGCTAGATCCTCTGTTGACAAGCTAAACTTCCCACTTCTTCTGCCAGTAGATGCTTGAGTTCTTGGAATCCTTTCTCTGCAGCAGTCCTGAGTAAGACTTGCTCAAAATGAAGTGAAAACCATACACTTATTTCAGCTCACACGTGGCTGCAGCAACATATTTCCTTTTTTTGGCTCTGCCTTATGACTTCTACACAGACCTCATTGTCACTACTATTGTGACTACTCATGAAGCATATGTTGCATGGCATGTGGATGGACTCATAAACAGATGTATGTTATATTCATAGAATCATAGAATAGCTTGGGTTCGAAGGGACCTCTAAAGGTCATCTAGTCCACCCCCCCTGCCGTGAGCAGGGACATCTTCAACTAGATCAGGTTGCTCAGAGCCCCGTCCAACCTGACCGGGAATGTTTCCAGGGATGGGGCATCCACCACCTCTCTGGGCAACCTGTGCCAGTGTTTCACCACCCTCAGCATAAAACATTTCTTCCTTAGATCTAGTCTATATCTACCCCCCTTTAGTTTAAAGCCATTCCCCCTTGTCCTGTCACAACAGGCCCTGCTAAAAAGGTTGCCACCATCTTTTTTATAAGCCCCCTTTAAGTACTGATAGGCTGCAATAAGGTCTCCCTGAAGCCTTCTCTTCTCTAGGCTGAACAACCCCAACTCGCTCAGTCTTTCTTCATAGGAGAGGTCTTCCATCCCCCTGATACTCCAACAGGTCTGTGTCTTTCTTCTGCTGAGGGCTCCAGAGCTGGACGCAGTACTCCAGGTGGGGTCTCACCAGAGCTGAGTAGAGGGGCAGAATCACTTCCCTCGACCTGCTGGCCATATTCTGAGACTGTATGTGATGTGATTACTTTCATTCTATTCAGTTGTATAAATTGTGACTTGCTGCAGTACTGTGCGTTACTAAGAGCCTGAAACAGAGCACTGAACAAGCTAATGCTGCACCACAGTGAAATCACAAGGGAAAAATACATTATTCCATGTATATCCCAGCTGAGATTTCAAAGTTTGGGAGATGCTGTGTATCTAGGCAGTGAAATCGAAAGCTGTCTTTCTGGTCCACTGTGGCTTGGGGACTTCAGCTGTGTTAATAGTTTATTTCAGGAGTTTTCTACCTTTTTCATACTGGAACTTTGACAATTCCTTAAAACTTCCCTCTTTTCATATTATTGGAAGAGTACAGCTCACAGTACTTCTAAGGTTTGAGATTAACCACCAAATACAATACACTTCAGCATTTCCACCTCTTTTAAAGTTTTTAAAGCTTGTGTGGTGCCTTCTCTTTCCATGCATCTTCAAGTAGTTCCATCTGGGCAGTCAAAGTCAAGGCAAAAGCTTTCATATAAGACTGCGTCACATCAATAGAAAAATTCTAGTTTTATGACATCTTACATGTGTATATGATTCACTAATATAACGCTTAGACAACATGCACAGAGGTTGTATTTTGGTGTGCCTTTCCATTACAGGTGTAATACCAGCACTTCTACAAGAGTAGCAATGCACCATTTTATTTGTACACAAATAGCATATATGAACCAAGATTAAAACAAGGAATCAGTAGAATGGAAGCAGTAAAAGGAGACAGGTATACATGGGGCAGACTGTAACCAGATTACACAAGGGTAAAGAGAAAATAAAGTCTATTAGACTGGAATATAGAACTGAGCTGGCAGACATCTCTTTATGACTCCCATGTATCCTACTAGGATAGCTAGCCTTGTACTCTGCTCACCAACTCAGACCTCGTCATGAGGTCAGAATATGTTTTTTGTCTTCTGTGTCAGAAGAAATTTACTGTTTCTATTTAATAATAACTTCTCTCACAATTCAGCCACAACTGCCCATGTTAGTGCTTCATGATAAGAGAAAAGAAGCACTGGGGACTTGTGAGGGGGAGCCACAGCTATACTACTAAACAGAACAGGCTTGGGATTGTTCTCTTGTTTAAGCAAAAGGAGTTAGCTATGTGTTCATGCATCTTATTTCTCCTTCATCCAGCATAGGGTGGACACATCTGAACTGCCTACTGCAGACAGTCACTATTATGGCGATTCACAGTGCATATCAAATGCCTTTCCCAAGCACTGGTTGGGGAATTGCTAACTAGCACAAACCAAAACCATGCCAATGTAACAATTAAACAGTATGGAAAATTGAGGATCCTGCCCCTGCTTTGATCGTTACTATAGACAGAGCTAAAAGTACCAAGAACAGACTGGAAAGAGAACCAAGCAGCAGTATTTCTGAAGACAGAACTGTTGAGGGCTGTGAAGCACTGGAGCAGGTTGCCCAGAGAGGCTGTGAAATCTTCATCCTTGGAGATATACAAAACTTATCTTAAAAAGCCCCATGCAACCTGATCAAACTTTGATATTCACCCTGCTCAACCAAAGACTGCTTAGGACAACAAAGTGTGCTCTTTGGATAGGTCCTTTACTGCTAGGGATAAACCAGCCCATAAAGTCAGGAGGGGAGATGGGGAAGCAGACACACTATGACTGATGGGTATCTTGGATATCACAGCATGTTACTGAAAGAACAGCCTATTTTGTGGCTTGCCATTATTAATCAAAACCTGTCAGGCATGGGTATGCTGCAGATCTAAAACTGCACTTCACCATAAACTTTCTAATTACTACTTCCAACATTTGGCTTTCATTAAAGCCAGAAAAGTCTTTTTTAACTGTTTTTATAGGACAAACATTGGTAACCTGGGTCTCCCAGTAGACTTTTTTTCAGCTCTGTTAACTTTTTGGCTAGAGTTTTTCTGGGGGTTTTTTTTGTTTGTTTTTTAAAAGCCTCAGGAATAGTCTTTTTTGCCTGTCCATTTCTAAAGCTCTAAACCAGAGCCAGGATTTGGGAGGACAGAATCACAGAACTGCAGAAGAATTTAGGTTGGAAGGGACATCTGGATCTCACCTTGTAGGTTTAGATGCACTCCAGCCCTCAAGCACTTAGATCAGGTTGCTTAGACCTTGTCCAGTTGAGTTTTGAATATCTTGAAGGATGGAGATTCCACAGCCTCTCTGGGCACCTGTTCCAGTATTTGGCCACTCTCGTAAGATTTTTTCCCCCTTCTATCTGATCAGACTTTCCATGTTCCAACTCGTTTCTGTTGCCTCCTAGTCCTGTCACTAGTCCTCCATCTTCTCTAAACCCTTCCATTAGGTAGGTGAACATAATAATAAAATCCCCCTTTAGATTTCTATTCTTAATGTGAAACTAAAACAGTTCTCTCAGCCTTTCCTTGAAATCATGTGTTTCAGCCTCCAACCAGCTTCATGGCCCACCACGAGATTCATGGTAGTACATCAATGACTTTCTTGTACTGGGGAGCCTCCAAACTGAACACAGTGCTACAGATCTGGTCTCACAAGTGCTGAACAGAAGAGAATGACTTCCCTCAACCTGCCAGCTACACTCCTGCACAGCCCAGTGTGCAGTTGGCTTTCCTCACCATAAGAGCAACCCAAGTGTTCATGCTCAGCTTGTCCACTAGGATTCCCAGGGCACCAATACTTTCTGCAGAGCTGCTTTCCAGCCAGTTGTCACTCAGTCTGTATTGCTGCATGGCTGACTCCATCGAAGGTGCAGGACTCTGCTTTTAGGCATGAGATTCCTGTCAGTCCATTTCTCCAGATGCTCTAAATAGGAGACCTGCCTTTCACTGTATCTCACTGCACTCCTCTCAAGATGATGTCATCTGTGAAGCTTCTACAGGTGCATTGCACCCCAACATGCAGGTCTTTATTAGACATTAAATAATATTGGCTTCAGTATCAGATTGATCTCTGAAGAATACCACTAGTAACCATCCACTGGTTGAACTTTGATCACAATGCTTTGAGCCCAGCAATCTAACCAGTGTTCCAAATACCTTTTTTGCACCTAACCAAACAATATCTCACTGATTTGACTATGGGAGACCACACCAAAAGCCTTGCTGAAGTCAAAGTAAACATCATCCACTACTGTCCCTCTGTCCATGAAGCCAGTCATCTCATCATAGAAAGCAATCAGATTGGTCAGACTTATTTTGCCCTTGGTACATCTACACTGGCTGTTTCCAGTCACCTTCTTGTCTTTCACATGCCCAGAAATGGCATCCAGGAAGATTTGATTCATAGTCTTTCTGGGATCAGAGGTGAAGCTGACTGGCCTATAAATCATCCCTCTTTCCCTTCTTGAAAATGAATGTGACATTTGCCTTTTTTCTGTCATTAGAAATACCTATATTGCTTGTTACCATCACATTTGAAACATAGTAGCAATCCTATGTAGTGAGCTGTGTTCTGGTGACATAATCCAGCTTTTATTGTTGATACGGTCTCAAGATCCTCAGGAGAAAAACAGTAAAAGGGTAAAATATGCTGATTGGTGGTGAGCTCAAGTATTTTTTCTTTTTCTTGCTTAAAGTATGGATAATACTCCAGACATGTCTTACCTGTTATCTGTCATCCTCTGCATGGGCACCAGCCACAACCGAATTAACTCTTTTTTTTTTTTTTTAGCTTTTCTAATAACAGATTGAAATATTGAGCAGGCCATTTGTAAAAGAGCAAGATTAGTGCATCAGCTGCTGATGAAAATGAACTGATGTAGCATGAACACCAGTGCTCAATAGTTTCTAAGACTGGACACTTGAGAACACCTTGAGAAGGGTTAGAGCTTACAGGGAACTGAGGGCAAGGAGGAACAGTGGTAAACTGAGAAACTTGTTGAGAACCAAGTTAACCAAAATTGGTACTATTTTAGGGATGCGTGGCTTAAAAAAACATGCTCCGTCTTGCTTAAACAGTCTCACTGTTTTGTTCAGCTGATATAAGTAGTTCATGCATTTATTTCTGAAGTACAATTCACAAGGGTAGCATTAAGCTAACAAATCTGTCTGGGGGGAAATCTGTATCCTCATTACTCATCTGAGACAAGCCAAAGAAATGTCTTTAACTGTTCTTTTCACTTCTGATATTAGTTTTTGGTTTTGAATACAATGTGTTTGTTAGTTGGGGGAAGTCCAACAAACTGAAGACAAGTTTAAATGTACTACACAAGAGCCAACTAGAGCTGAAACAATTTTATACCTAATAGTTGGAAATGAGGCAAGCATAAAAACTGTGAGCAGTTTGTTACATTCTGTGTAGCAGTCTTTGTTGCATTCTGTGAATCAGAAGAGCTGAGCCTTGCTTTACATCACTGTGGGTCAGAAGAAAATCCACTAATATCAAGGAAATGACAAATGCAAAGCCTGTATGTGTTAAAGCAGAATCAGACCTAAGAGGAGAGCACTTAGGCTTGAAAAACTTGATTGCAATTTATATAGACTGTATTTAGTAAACAATATTGATGTTTGTAAACAGATTTTGAAATGGTATGGGAAGGTAAAGGAAATTTGTTGGAATTCAGTAATGTACAGAAAATCCATAGCTGGGGACTGATTCAGCACAGGCGGGAATTATGCAAATTCCAAATCCAGTCGCATACAATAGGAACCACCAGGTCACATCAGAGCAAATAAGGAGAAATGGTAGGGTACTTCTAAATCATTAGAGAATTTGGGAAGAACAGATACTGAGAATTACTTTTCTAGTTGCAGAAAAATATTTAAGCAAAAAAGGAAGGAAAAAAAGAAAACACTAAAGAGATGATAATAGAAGACAAATCGCCAGATTTGAGGAGAAATTGGAAGATCAGAAAAATACATCTAGGTCTATATCAAGTCAGTAAAACAAAAAAGGAAAATCACTCTTAAGTGGGAATGATTTATGATGGTATAAATACAATGCCCCAACTCAACATTTATAGGAAGGAGATCAATATCTGTTGAGAAGAGACAGTTTTAGGTATATTAGGGGGAGGGGGAAATGTGCAAACCAGAAGATTATAGGCACTAAAGACAGAAAAAGCATTAAGGACAAATAATGTATATCTGAATATTTTAAATGAAATGATCAAGGAAGACTGGAACTTTTGACTGTGGCAGGAAAATGACCAAAAGGGAACTGGCATGTAATTAGCTGAAACTCTGAAATGAAAAATATAAAAATTCACTGGAATTAGGACAAGTTCCTGGAAACTACAGTATTTTTATCAATGCATACTTTCAAAACTTGAAAAGATAAACCAGGAAGCTGTAGATCAATGGACTTAACAACAAGCATATGAGAAAATCTTGGAAACAATCTTAAAAGATATGGTATGGCAGCAGATGGAAAGTACATTTTATTGTCTCAGGCAGATGCTTAACAATTTCACAGAACCCTGAAGGCACAGCTTCCTGCACTGAGTGGGTGCAGTGAACGCAAATGTGCAAAAAAGCACTTGACAGAGCCCAAACCAGTATCAATATTGAATGAAAAAGGCATGAGCTAGAATAAGAAACCATGTGCTTAAATAAGAACCATCAGGCAGAAGAGCAGGAAGAAGCAGGTCTGAAGAAAAGGTACCAAGAGCAATTAGAAGTAGGACTGAAGCCTTACGCAATGGCCAGGACACTCTGCCATATAGTCCTGTCGTAAATGGATTACTGTGGAAAATCAGTTCACTCCAACTCTTTATGTGGCAGTAGGGTAAAAAAACTATGAAGGAGGAGAAATATTAGTTTAAAATACCTGCTAGTAAGATTAATTTAGATTGTTTCAATGGCACAAGTTTGGTTTTAAAGCATCAGATGAAGCTTCAGGAAAAACAGGTAACTCGTGTTTTTGTCAGATCCAAGATCAGTTTGGCTGCGTTCCCTGGAAAGCAAAATGACTAAACAAATGCATATCCATGTGCTCATAGCAATGACTAAAGTTTTGTAACCCAGCTGGTAAAACAAAATATATCCTCAATCTGACAGGCCTTGAATAACTTGCACACAGTAAAAGAATACCAAATATTTCTCTGCTGTTGAGGAGAAAGACATGTTTTCTGGTCCTCCTTGGATGTGAGAATTGGATATTTTCCCACGTATATTGTCATCTGTATTCTGAACGGACAGCAGGGCAAGATAACACACACTGCACTCAGACATCACCCTCACTTTAATAAAAGAAGCTTGCACTCTGCCAACCACTGAAGACTCTTTTTTCCTTACTATTTTTTGTATTTTTGATGTTTTTCTGCCAGATTTCTCTGTATCGTACGGGGAGCTTCCACACAGGTGTGATCAGTAGTGATACCTGTTCACCAAGTTGGGAAGTTAATTGTGTTTTTAGCCTACTGATAGTCATTCTGCCTACAACCTGCTGCTGGAGAAAGATTTGGGGTTCAAAGTGTAGGTGCTCTTTCCCCTTTACCACAGAACTACCTCAAATATGTGCCAGTATTTGGGGAGTAGAGAAACAAGTCTCACATTTAAAGAGCAAGGATCCCACAATTGCAGCATTGACCTGATGCAAGGAGATGGACTATGTAGAGCTAAGGGTGTGCACTTGAAAAGTGCTTATTCCAGCTGCAGCCTGGCACTAAGACTCCTGAACAAACTATGCAAACTACCTCCCTTCTGCTCCATGCTAAGGCATGCTGCATGGATTCTCACACTTTTTTGTCTTACTTGCACCGGTAAAGAGCAACTGATACCTAAGTTGTTCTCGTGTAGCTTGGCTAACTCACCAGTCACTGTCTCAGATGGGGTGTTCAGAAGTCACCCAGAGTCAGGGAATTTGCCAAAACCTATGCTTGCATTCCTTATGGTCAGTGCCAAACAAAAGCCTCCACTCAACTCCCCTGTGCCTTCCAGTTTACTCCTACAGAAACCATTCAGGTTCAGCATTCAGATCCTCACACGACATTATTGGAGCTGTAAACATAAAATGCAACAGCTTAAACTGAAGTTCTGCAGAGGTCGGTTACCACAGCTTCTGTGGACTGGGTTGAAAGATTTTCATTTTGTCATTGCAGAAGCATTTAAGCAACAAGAAATAAAGGGCTTTTGCACTCATTTTTGCACAATTGTATACATTGCTGAGATCTTAGTTATGTGTGGGAAATATCAGATTCTCAGAAGGTGTAGTGAAAAATGGAGAACTTGTAATTGTGCAGAGATCACGGTTTCCTTACTCCAATGAGAGCACAGTTTAGACCATCTGATATAAAATACACGCTAATCAGAGTATCTTATGTTCAATGCTGACACCAAACAGTGATTCCTTTAACAGACTGACCATGTTCTTTCACCACGGCAATTTAAAAGCTTCCTCATAAATATTTATCATCCTCCCAATCTGAATCTCTGAAATAACTGCTGCAAACAAACTTGTTGGCCTTGCCTACCAACTCCACAGTATTTGGACTATTTTGCCTCTTTTTATGTCACTCTGTCACTCCATATGGTGCATCAAAGATGCCAGCTTTTGTTTTCCATTTATCTGCCTCTCTCAAATCTGTTTTCCATGCTTTCCTCCCTGGTGTTTCCTATGCGTAATCTTCGTAAGCTTTGTTCCTCAGCTGGGTCACAGGACCTTTATTTCTGTACTGTAACTCTGCAAGACCTGTTTTCAGGAAAATTTCTATATCTGCAATAAACAAAATGATTGAAAATAGTAAACCTGAGGGACAGTTTAGAAATCTCTTTGCTTTTAGTTTTAGAAAAACATTCTCAAAATTGACATTGTCAAGATGTATTTGGTTGCTGTATGGCAACTTTACTTGTACTTTTTTTTTCTCCTTCAATCTACCCAGGCAGTCTTTACAATAGGGCACCTTCTCTGGTGTTTGTATAGTATCCATGAAAACAAATGATGATTTGGTTTAGTAAATAGCTATGATAAATAAATACTCAACTGTAATAATCCTAGAAAAATGCAAGCTCAGTCATTTATATGGAAGTCACAGAAATAATAGTAATTCAAAGCCTTGAGTTCCAAATGTGGTTTTACAGACTTCCTGTATTACAGTTTGTTCTGGAAGACCCCTGAGCACCACACAGGATCTGAACTTTACTTGAAATCAATGTGACAAATTTATCTTTGGCCAAATTTTGTGAGTGGAGTTAGGCCAGATACAGAGTTGGCTCTGTGTCTGTAGTCCTAGCCTGCCTGGAACAAAAGTTAGACACCATAACAATTTCTGTTAAAGGTCTTGGATTTGTCTTAGACATGTTCAAAAGTATTAAGAGGCAGCTATTTCTCTGAAATAACAAATAATTGAAGTCACCATTTACATTTCTTCCTTCCAAATATAGGCACAGTGTAAGGATTTTTTGGTTTTTATGCCAGTTAATTCTGTTGACTTCTATAAATGACATGACTTTTAAAATCATTACACTAACTATCACAGTGAAGTTATACTAAACACTCTATTATACTGAAATTTCTTTGAGACACATATATTACTAGCTTACTTACTCCCTATGTTATTTGTTGCCAATTGTTGACATTTATAGCAGCAAATTTGATTATTTTTGCATATGATCGTATTTGAAAATGTGCACATTTTCTGTCTTTGTCCATACCCCCTAAAGATTTTTCATTTGCTGTCATAGAATCAATATTTTGTCTATGAGATGTAATGCTGATTTTTAATACTTGATTTTTTAACATAAAAATTAATTACACTGTTAAAAAAAAAGGATCTTGATCTTACATTGCCCTTTAGGAAAGAAGCTGAGAAATATGGCTGTTGCCAGCTCTCTCCAACACTGTTAATTGTCATTTGATTTGACAATGCAAAGGGAAGTTGAGAAAACTGTCTCTAAAAATCCCATGCCATAACAGTTAGCAGTTGAATTTAAGGAATCATCCTTTAACTGACTATAGTGAAACCCATTTCCCTAAAGTTCTGTGGACATTCTTCTTCTAGTCATAGCCAAACAAATTAAAATGCTCCCAATTTTAGTCTCATGTGAATATTGATCTGAAAGTGAATATGTGTCTTTTGTGGTTACTGTGAAGTTGTACACATTAGAATTGTATTGGGATTATTTTTTAGTTATTTGCATTCATTCACAAGAACTTTGTTTTTCAATATGCAGTCAGAAGCAGAGTTTCTGATAAAACTGTGAAGAGTTGCAGTTGACTTTTCCAGGTAGGGTTACATGGTTTCAAATACAGAGTGAACTACACAAGTTTCTTCAGTGTTAGCCAGTTTCTTAAAAATATAGCATTTTTATTTGTTTTTGAACAAGCATTCAGCCAACGTGTTTGTTAACACAAGAATCTCCTAGAACAGCATTTAGCAGTAGAAACTCAGCACATAAACAGCATCATGTCTAGACACCATTCAGTTTAGCAGCACTTTGAGCTTGGTACTCTGATACAGGTTTCTCAGTCTACGTATGCTGCATGGGAGTTTGCACCTTTTCCAGGCCATTTTTAAGCAGCACTTCTATATTATGGTAAACTGAACTTGAAGCACATAGTCAAACAGTGAGCTGAACCACAGAAGCCATGACATAATCTGTTGTCACATTTTTGGCTTTAAATGTCAGCACTATTATAGAAGATGAAGTGTGTTATCAAAAACTGATCACCCATATCAGTATTTTAAACAACGATTCACAGATCAACCACTGAGACGTTAAGCATGTCCACCCTACTTCTGTGGATGACCTTCAGGGTCATTTGTGTTTGCAGTCACCATTGACAATAGCCACTACCTTGTACTGTTACGGAAGTACTATGTGTCTTTGGCTTTTTGGTGCTGTGCAATTGGATGTAAACACAAATTATTTAAAAAACAAACATCACTCAGCTCTGCATAACCTTGTACCACTTCCCTCATACAGAAAATCACACTGGTCCTCCACAAATCACCATCACCTTGGATAGGAGTGAATGTTTTTCAACCAGAGAACTGACTTCTGGCACTGGAAACCACAGAATAATTGATAAAAGGAGCAAATTGCCATCCACAACATGGAGCAGATACAAGATGGGATAATACATGCCTTTTTCTACTGAGCTCCATTGATGTTCAGCTCAGCTCCAGATGCTGGGGGGAAGTGTGGACACACCAGCATCCCTGTTTGCCTAAACTCTGCCTGATTCTGCCTGGTGTTACTTGTTCCAGTAACTAGCTTGTCTCTCCTCACTCTATTCCTCATCCCATCTTCTTTCCCCATCATTCCTGGTATGAGTCCCAGCTGTCAGCCCCGTACTTGCTCAGCTGGTCCCAGTTTTTCACTACGCTTCTAACACTGCTGACTCCCAGTCTCGGTCATATCATTTCCTTCATAGGCTACTACCACAACCCATGTGCCTCATTTCTCCTCCATGGTCACTTCATCCAGGGTGTTCCTTGAACCATACGGGCAGAACATTAGGAGGCTGCTTGCCTTGGTGCCTAGCTACAGCAGTAAAAGCTTGGTTTTGGATAATGTCTTCCGCCATGGTCTAATTAGCGTCCAGGCAGAAGATTCTGATGATCATTATCATAGGCATGATTGTAAGCATGATCAGGTGAGACAGATTATTTCAAGACTTAAACAGGCAAAGCCCAGATTGTTCAAATTCTTACAGATTGGCCTAATTTGATAAGGTTTTTCTAGATTCTAAAAAGTCATATCCCTCACACATCCCTGGTGCAAAATATGGCACTTAGACCTGTTCACAAAAGCACTTTTAAGAATTTATAATGGAAAGATAATGTACTGCTGGTGATCTATTGCTTGGAAACATCTGAAATGTTTCTGCTGCAACATAGACTAACCAGACTGAGGCAGAGGATATGGATAATTTAATTCCAGAAGTCATATTTTAATAAAATTATAGACCACTAGTAGTAGTCTTATAAAGTGTCAGAATACTTCAGCTGTAGGTGATGTTACTGGGTTTACTTACAGTACTGAGAAATCTTGCTGTAGTTCTATTCCCATTAAATACCAGCTAGATCATATGTTCCTGATGTAGTGTCAGTAAAAACTAAAATACTGCCTCAGAAATATGACTTTTCAACTGCAATTAGTTGGTTATAGAGATGATGAGACTTTTCATCTTCGACAATTTTTAACTCATCCTTATTACATTAAAGCTGAATTGCAAAATCGAGTAAACTCCTAATAAAGGATTTGAGGTTTATTGTATGGCTTCTAACCATATGTAACACTTTTACTGCTGTACCTAAAGCCAGGTGTAGCACATACCATTCAGGACTGTAGCATATATATAATAGTCATTAATCATTTGTTAGTCTTTATAATCCCTTTATGAATGTTCTCTTTTATGCAATATGTGAACAAACTGAAGACTGGATCATGAGAAAGTTTACATTGCTGCGCTGTCATGGGTTATGTTTGAAGAATTGGATGTGACATGCAATTTTTAAGATCTTTTTAGCAGAATTTTGCGGTTGTTTTCTCCACCACTTTCTGCTGCTTTCTACTTTTATCTTCTCCTTTCTGTGTCCATTTCACTTCCCTTCCTTTTCTGTCTCCATATCCCCTTCCCACTCAATTCTAAATTATGCTAGACAGAGGGCCAGTGAAGGAGTCTGGAAAGATTTACGTCAATAGACAACTGAGTTTTTGTTTAGATTTGTAATTCTTGGGCCATTCTCTACAAGCTGATCTTGCAGAATCTTAGACATTCTCTCCCAGATAGGAGTTGTTATTCAATTGGTTTTCAATATAAACTAGAGGACAATTGCTTTTTTTACTCAAGTTAAAAATAGGACTTGTTTGTGTTCCCTGATAATGACAGTCACCCTGGAGGCAGGCAGCCAGGTGGAATTGAACGGGCACTGTCCCTGCCCCCTTTGCATTTGCTGCATCCTCTGTGTTCCCTTCATAGACCTGTGTCCATCTGCATCACTTTCTCTAATCTGTCTTAAATCAGATCAGGTAAAGCAAAATAATCCAGAAATGGCAGGCTGAGGCTGACTGCCACCTGCTAGTTTCTCAGCAGAAAGCTCTCACATGATGAAAAACACCAAAGCATTCTCAGAATGGGTCCCTGTTTCCCTGTAGAAGAAAAAGTCAAATTATATTCTTCAGTCTATACAGTCAGAGTAATGTGAGGGGGTCGTATTCAAGATTTGCGTCAGGATGGCCAAGGTCAGAATCAGGATTTTGCTGCCATCTTTGTAGTAATTATTGTCCTAGAATTGCAGTCAATTTCTGGGGGGAAGATCACTTCCTCTCCAAAAACAGTTCCTTCTGCAATGACCCGCTCAGCTGTGGAGGGAGATCTGCCAGCTGAAGTTCACAGATTTTACTCATATGTGACACGGAGGAATTCTGAGCCCAGTTGTGTGATTGGGCCTGTGGTTTAAAATTAGTAATAAACAAGTAATAGGACACGAGTCAGTTACTAGTGAGATAGGGACTGGAGAGAAAAAAGCACTGAGTGATAACATTTAAATATAACTCCAAACCACAAAATGGAGAGATGACACCTTCCTCCTCTCCCACAGAGTCCGACATCTAGTTTTCAGATTCTGGTCTCCAAAACTTCTGGGTCTGATTCTTTGATTTGTTCTTAATAGCAGGGAAAGAGAAAGAATACAAGTTCATAGATTCAATTTAATTTATACTCAAATGCACATTTATTATTTGTGTCTAGATTTTGAACCAAAAAGCCCAAATGAACATGTATTGCCACTAGATGCAGTCCTGGTCACTGGATTCTTCTTAAAACATGGAGAGGAAAATTAAGTGGTTATTGTTGGATTCTCTGCAGTACAATGTGTCCAAAACTGCAGTGAGATGATGTCAGAAAATGCTACATTTTTTCCCAATTATGAAATGAATTATGGGGAGCTAGCTCACCACAGCCAGAATTGTTAAAACAGCTATTTTGGCTGATACACTGTTGTCCAGCCAGAAAACACAGGTGCTTTGTTTTTAAGTATTTTTTTTCAAATGCTGTGTTTCAAGGTTACATTGACCATCTCTTTCTCACTGTCTTCAGAATTTAAACAGTAAAAGTCCCATATGTTGAGAAGTATCTGAAGAATTCAATCTTCTGCTATTTTCTCTTCTAAAAACAGATCAAAGGAAAAGCTACAGTGCTCAAACAACTGATAATATCTATGATGGCCAAGGTAAATTTCTGTCTGACTGTTTAGAAGAGAGTACAGTGTTATTTAACAATTTTTAACTATTCAACTCTTTTTAGTGGGAGATGTGAGGTGTATTTCCTCCAGTTTGACTCACAAGCTCCTTAAATAGGTGACATTACTTTGTCTAAGCACCCTCAGCCGTGTTCAGGCCACTGTAATTCCAGAGAACGAGAGCTCAAGCTAGAGTTATGGCAGAGATGAACTCTGAACTCAGTGCTCATTCAGATGGTTTCAGATCAGCAAATTCAACCAGTTTCCTAAAAAATGTTGTGCATACTCATTAAGTCAATTCAAATCTTCAGAATCTCTTGTTATTTTGGGGGTTAAGTTTTTAAAACCACCTTTTTAATTTTTCATTAGCTTTAAATCATCCTTAAATGAGACAGTTGGGTTAGGTTGATCCATTTTAGGAATTTGGTTATCTCATCCAGCTATGTCATCCTGAATCGCATATTAGTAGAATATTCAGGGAATTAAATTATTTTGTTTTCAACAGGGAGGCAAGTATCTCCTGGTGTCTCCCTAGGTAAGGAGCACTGGGCCAAGTCCTCTGCTGATGTAAATCAGCACTGATCAGAATCTATTCTATGTCTCTGATCTGTGGTACCATCTCCCTTCTTATCGTTATCAGTCATGCCAAATATCAGAAGAAGAACGCAGGCAGGGGGGTTGTTATCTCTACTAGCAGATGGTGACTGCTGAGGATGTAGGCTACAGTCTGAGATGGCATTCTCCTGCCTCACAGGGAATGAGAGACTCTAACGCCTACAGATACAGTAAAGGAAAGGCAAAACCTCCAGTTTCAGCACTCTTCTACCCTTCCATTATTCTCTATTTACGACATGTGAAGATGTCTCAGAAAAAAGTTCTATGACCCATAAGTGCTCCTCCAAAGAAAATCCTGTCCTTCTTGCTGAATAATGCATAGGATTAAATTCCATTGCACCTAGGGAGGAGACAGTGTCCCGGTCAATTAAAAGCTATTGGGCTGAGGTGAGGCTATTTTTTGGTGGTTGTCTTCTGTAGCCTTGCTTTAAAAAAATAGTGAGTTGTCTGGTTAGTTTTTACCCTTGTTTTAATTTTAGTTTTCATCTTCCAGTGACTCCAAATGGGCTGTATATTTTCCTAAAACGGTGCCATTAATAGAAATAACATGTAAAAATTCTGGTCATCCCCTCTCCATCTCCCCAAACCTTCCTGACTCCCATTTTACTCTGTGTAAGTGGCAACCCCCATCGTACTTACCCCAACTCTTCTATTCCATTACAGTGAGAAACATGTTGAGTCCAGCACCAGCCATGTAGCCAACAAAAAGTGTGTGGAGAGGAGAGAGCTTCTTATCTCAATTGCATGCTAACGCTGAAATTCTGATCTTAATAACATCTGAGAGAGGTGAGAGCCTGAAGTCTGGGGTGTAAAGCTGGGAATTTGCACAAGCAATGAACACATTTGACCTCAGCTTGTAGATACATACAGGATATTTTTCCTTACCCGCCCCAAACAGAAAAACAGCATGCTCCCCTTTTAAAATAGGGACCTAGGTGTCTGAATCTTGCCTCCTTGTTTTTTTCCTGTTCTGAACAGGCTGTGTCTTGTTCTAGCAGACTAATACTGCAGTCAGTTGTGGAATGAACTAAAATCAGAGATTTTTCAGATCCCTCCCTGAAAAGATGATGGCTGAAAGAGATAGTCATTGGCAATGTTCCTCAAGGGGGCATTCTAATACATTGTTTACACTGTTCACGTAGGATAAGAGAAAGCCATCAGGCTATTGGTTCACATACTCAAAACTCTGGTTTAAATTCAGAGTAATTAATTTTATTAATAATTAATTTTAAATTCAGAGTAATTAATTTTTTCTACCAACAGTGTAAATTAGTAGGAAAAAAAGAATAAACTGAAAAATGTAAATCTTTCGATAAAATACATCTAAGTCTATACAAACTGTACAATCAAAGCCCAAATATTGAAATTGTGTTAGCAGAATTGGACTCTTTTCAGATTTTGTCAAAAAGAAAAACTGTGTGAGTTACTGGAATATAGAAGCACCCCTAATAAGACTGAGAACGTTAAAATATTATCTGTGGAGTCTACAGAAGAATATTGCTAAAGTGCAGAAGATTACAGTTTATTTATTTTAATTTAGTAGGATATCCATGTCTAAAAGGAGATAAAAAATAGATTTTGAATGAGAACATAGCAGAAAAAATAAAGGATGAAATTAATCCAAGAAAATCAGGAAAACTTCAGACTATATGGGATCCCAGAAAAATTTTTATTAGGTTTACAAATTGGTGCTAATGGCTGTTCTTAGACGAATAAGCAAATCAGTGCTTTCTGTTGCATCTTTACAAGCTAAAATAAGAAAAATCTTCTTAAAAATAATTCTAAATACTGGAGATACATGAGAGGTATTTGCTTGAGCAAATATCCAATGTCTTTAATAAATGCAGACTCCGACCTATTGGCAGATAATCTCACAGTTTTGAAATGGTCCCCAGGAGCTTTATTCATCTCAACCAAGCAGAATTAATTGATGGTCGATTGTTCTGTAATACTGTGAAACAGATGTAAAAAAAATAAGGCATAACCCATAACTGTTATCTCTTGATCCTGAAGAGGCATTAAAATAAGTCAGCTTAAAGTTTGTAGTCTACATTTTACAGTGGATACAGCATCTTATGGTGACTAGTTGCTCACAAGAGCTTCTTTCATAGGTTTGGACTTCTATATAACAGGCATATTCATGTGTATCTGCAAAGGGGATAACACTGAACCCTTTACTCCCTATAGAGGAACATGCCGAAAATATCACTTCCTCATTATCTTATTTAATATAGCCATCTTTTACATATGCATAAAATTATTGACTACAGGAAATTAGCAATACACTTACAGCTTTGATATAAAAAAGTGAGTGTTAATTTAAAGGGTGAACATAGGCTAACAACACTTAAGAAAGTAGAACAAATGTTTCCCACAGCACTGGCTGATTACAAATTAATTGGGTTGTATAAGACATTTTAGCAGTCTCCAGTACTTCAAGGTATTGATTTCGGCTCAGCTTGAAGCAGTTTAAGGTATCTGGTTTCTCAAAAATGATAAATATTTACTAAACTAAGTTGTTTTTAGGTAATTGCAATAAAAATAACAGGATCTGTTAAGGCAAAAGGTATCATAAGGTAAATACTTCTTATAGAGGTGAACTCCTTCTTTCCATTTTATGGGACTGATTCCATTTTGCACTAGACCTGCACCTGGCTAATTTATATTATCCTGAGTAAGCTGAAATCAAATCTCCTTTCATACCTCTCTACAAGTTCTGCACCATTACATGGGGAAGGTTACACTGGAGAAAAATTGACCAGAAGCATTGGATATGACAGGTCCACTGTACGTAGGGTGATTATAAAATGATCCCATGCTAATTTTACAGTAGTTTCGTGCTTGCAAATTGTTAGGAAATGAAAGTGGACAATCAGTGCCTTTCATATGTGTTCCTTTACATTTACTTGAAGGGCTCCTAGGAAATAACTTCACAGAAGCTAGCGATACCGTCAGAAAGTCTTCTGGCAACTCAGAAGGAGTCCTTAAATTATCCTTGGATGAACAGATATTTTTTTTCTACTAAAATTTCTAACAATTTGGAAGAAATGAGCCAGATGTCAGTTGGATCTCCTGCACTACAAATTCCCAGGCATTCTCAAACTGGCAGTCAGGCTCAGGGAGGACTCTGCTGTGAGGAACACCAGGACCAGAGCAGAACCAGCCTTAGAATTAAGCAGCTGCAAATGGACATAGCACTCGTACTTTCAGCTTTGATGTAATACACCAGGCAAGAAGCCTGAAACTGCCACTGGAAAGAGTAAAACAAAACCCAACTTGTCTTTCAAAAAAAAGTTGACTCTTCGAAGAGGTTTATGAACTTGGTGCAGTTATCTTCTGATAGCCTTTTGTTGCGATTTCAGAAGGAATACCTATTAAATAGCTGACAAAAGCAGACTTTTATTCAGCAAACACAATCAGTATAACAGAGGTCTAAGATCATTACATTCTTCTGAGAAAGCAGCACTCCTGAAATCTAGAACTACATTGCATCAGACAAACTACCAGCCAGGCTCAGTCATAACTTGCTTTGCTAGAATGCCACAATGAGTGCAGTTAAACAGAATCAACAAGAACAGTTCCATATATATAGATAGGAATTGCACACAAGGAATCACTTTCCAACTGGCCTTCTCGCATAAGCTCTTCACATACAATTATGAACTTCTTTTAAATGGCAGTCTTTGGTAATTTTAAATACCACTGTTCTTTTGCACAGTGTTTTAGCTTCATCCCTGCTGAAACACATCGGGCATGATAAGATGATAGCTACTTTTGGTTAATGCACGGATGAGGAACTCTGTCTTTTCCGAGGCCTTTTAGACACACTTGGCAAATTGCATATCTGTACTACACAGTGCAATGTTACCCAGGAATAAGGAATAAAAGGATCGTATGATTGGGAGCCATATAAAACAACACTGGAGACTAGACCACAGGTTCCTCACCACTGCTTTAATCCAAGAGTCACACATTTACCTGGCTGGTGAGTAAAGATTTCCATGGACTGCATTTGGAGCCTGCTCTGTAGCAGGTAACATATAATACAGTTTCAGAGGGTCATCATCAATGAGCCTAAATGGAGAAAGTAGTATACAACAGCCAGAGTCTTTTTGGATGCTTTCAGGAGACAGTGTGAATTATAACTACAGGTTCTTGCAAGAGAGAACTTCACTGCCTCCACTAGAGTAACAGTTTTCCAGGTCTAAAATATCAGTGTGTGACTTTGTATCTCAGGAGTTGGAACGATTGCTGAGTTGCTCAAGAAAGTTGAAATAGTGCCAGTGCTTTTGTTTTATTACATGATATTTTCTTTAGACCTGTGTGCTAGAACTGAAAAAGTTTGTATACAACTAGCAATTAGGAATATTGAAGTTGAATTACTCTTTCTGGGCCTTATAATATGATGCATTTAGTTTAATGTCAGATCTTCAAAACCAGTGGCAACAAAGATAGCTTGTCATAATTAAAAGAGAGTAAATAATACCAGTCATGTCTGGCTAGCCACCTCTTCATTTCAAAAGCAAGACCATGTTCAAACTGCAGAGATCCACCGGTGTTAGATATCCCTGGCTTAGTTCTGTATGGAAAATGTGTCCTGTCCTAAAAACGTAATAACTACATTCAGCAGAGCTTGTAAGACAAGTGCTGAAGGAGATCTAGCATTTAATGAGTGCAGAGAAGACTGAGATGCATTTTAATTGAAGGTATGGAACTATTTGTTGGCTATGTGTGGTTTTGACAGCTCTGCAAAAGTAGCTACAGCTTCAAAATTCACACTGGTAAATTTGCTGTTGAGCTCCATATAGAAACCACAGCATGATGTAACACTGCATGACTTGACTGGGAGCTGAACACAATGGACTAAATGCTAAATGCATGTGAGAAGAGGTCCAAAACTAGGACACCAGCTACAGATGTTTGACTTGAAATGTTTGATGCTTTTGCTTTATATTTCTTTAACAAATCTGAAGTTACCTTAGGACAAAACATTTTCAGGAAGAATAACCTAGAACTGGTAAGGCAGAAGGGAAATTCGGAAGCAGTTTTTTTAAGCTAAAACATCAGACAACTGATGTAGTAACAAGACCCAAAGACCTCATAGCCACATCTACAGACTAACTCATTTACAGCTGTCAAGGCACTCAAGCTACTGAGATGAAAAATGCGGCAGTGTTTGCTCTACTTGCAAAAAGCTGAAATAACGATGAGAGAAGTCTCTATCTGGTATATCTCTGTCTAGGGTACCTCAGCTTTTGCAGTTCTTATAGAATGAATCAAAGAAGTCTATCTCCCTGCCTGTGCTGAGGAAATTGTTATGAAGAGTGAAAGAATGAAAATAGAGGTTAAAAGAAATAAAGTCTGAGGGAAAGGGAAGAGCTGACTTCAGACTCATGGGATTTTTTTAGCTTGCCCCTGAACCTGTCACCACAGGCTATGTGGTTTAGGAACCTGGTCAGAGCGAACTGTCACTTCCCTCCTACCCCCATGTTGGTGTCCTTTGCCTAGAAAGGAAAGGCTGGTGCCTGTCTACGCCTTGTCCCAATACAGATTTTTTGCACAATTACATCGTGCACCCAAACTGAAGGACACAGAAGTGCTCTAAAAGCCTCTGCTGGACGTAGCCATCGTACTATTTTTGCTTTGGAGAATTTCATTGGAAACAAGAAAAGTTTCGTGTTTTTTTTTTTTTAAATACCCCAGAGCATGCAATTTAGGCAAATGTTCATTTTATTTAATATTAACCAAACTAAAAATTCATCCAAACTAGTTATCAGGCATGATTGTTCCCACATGCTTGAGACATCCTACTGAGGTAGAAGGAATTTCCTTCTGAAGGTTGTCACTCCTCTCCAGGGAGTCAAAGGGTGCTTTGAAGGCTCTCTTAAAATAGACACCTCACTTTAGATAGCCAAAATCAGGTTAACTAAAACCTACCCGTGACAGCTGACACACAGACCAGTGAATCCAATAGAAAGATTCATGAAAACAAATAAAGTCAGCAGGACTGCTTAAATTTAACCATCTGGCATAAGTTTTCATGGTTAATTTTCAAGGCAAGGCTGTTCAGCACCTTGCAGAACCATTACTTGTTTTACACCTAAATCATACATAAAAATGTAAGTACATGAATATTTATGTGCTGAAGAAAGATCAGGTCATAAAGACTTACAAGAAGAAGTGCTGGAGCCCAGCTGTCAGAAACTCCTGCCGAGCTAACCATCTGTCTATAATCACACATCTATCAGTTTTCTGTCTGTAATTACACGTCTGTCAATGGCCCCCTCATCCTGAATGCAGACTTCAAAGAATTCAGGTTTTCTCCTGAAAAATCTAATCTTTCTTCTGCTTCCTCCTTCTCCTCTTTTCCCCTCCCCATGTAACTCTATGTACCTTGATTAGTTCTGCTTTTTTTCTTATTTGGGATGATTACACTGACATCATACAAATGGAGAATCTGTATTTATTCTGAGGAAAGAAGAGTCTTTTGAAGATGCCAAGACAGCATTTATTGGTAAGGTGACATTTTCATGGACCAAATAGGACTTGCCTTCTGCTTACAAATAAAATGCTATGAAAGCAATTGTCTGTATGCCGAATGTCAGATTTTAAGCAGTTCTCTAGGATTCTGTTACATTTTGCTGTTGCTTTATGGGCTCTCGGATTCACTTAGGCAGAAATGTGAAGGTACTAAATTAGTGCGACATAAAGGTGATCTAGGATGTGTACAGTTGTTAGTAATTGATGTAATATATACCATTCCAGTGCTGACAGGGGGTTATGCCTTATATGATTAGTATTAAGGGAAAGCATGGAAAGTAATCAATTAAAATCCAACATATGCTGATTTATTGTTACTTAAAATATACACTGTTCGGAGACAGGACCTTCCAGAGACTTTTTCTTTTCCACCTGGTAATCTCCACCTTGCTCAGTCAGAGCAGGATGCATGTCTCTCCAGGTCATCATTAACACAGCTGCCAGGGCCACAGAAAAGAGCTGAGCTTGCAGCATCTACCATGTTTTCTCATTCCCTTGTCCAGTAGTAAGGAAGTGAGCTCAGGACTCAGTTTCAGGTCTCCCGTAAGACTCCTGGTGGCTTGTCCAACATCTCCTGGCTCTTTAAAAGAAATTGAAATAAACTCTGTTTCCTGATGATTTGTATCGGATTCATGCTGAGAAATCCCAGTTCTGTGCCTGCCACTTGGATTGGTTGCACCTTCCAAGAAACACAAAAAACATCCTTCTTTCCTCTGATCTAGATTCACACCCTTCACTAGTTTCAACCCTCTTTTTTTAATGACCTCCATTAGCCCATTCATGAAATGGCTACAAACATTATTCTCTTCTTCAAGGAATATCTTCAGCTAGGATTCCTCCTTCTCATTAGGGCCCCCTAACACTTCTAAGGGACAATTCAACACTTCTAAAAGACGTGCCAAGAACCCCAAGAACCAAGAAATAAGGAAAAAAAATTGAAGAAAAATCTCAAAATGTTAAATAACATCTAGTTCATGGTAGAAGAGCATCTCTCAGTGAAGCATAAGAAGCCAAATGAAAACTAGAATGGTAGAGTATTTTGTTTAGAATAAAAAGCTGGAGGAAGTACAGATCAGAGCTTTAAAGTGTGGTAGTATGCTGAAAAAGAATTCTGTTAAAAGTTTATATAGGGTTCATTCGCTCTTGGAACTGTACAACTCTACAGTCCTCCTTAGAAGATATGGGGTGCAAGTTTATGTTGTATACAATTGAAAAGATTCCTGTCCTTCTACTCATTTATTCTAGGGAGAGAAATAGGATAGAAGATATTATTCCATTCTTTACTTGGAGCTCCTCTTCAGCAATTTGAACAGGGAGGTGGACATGCTTGTTCCAAGTGACTTCTACATTTACCCCACTGATATGTTAAAAAGAAGCTTTTTAGACCTAGGCACTGAAAAGTCAGTCTGTGGATTGAAAATCTTTTAGCCTCATGTAGGAGGGACACTATATACCCCATAGTTGAATAACAATTTTGTTGTTTCATGATGAAGCTACAAAACCTGTCCTTGATATTGGTGCAAAAAAGAGAAGGAAAGGTTGGTAAAAACACTTTGTATGAGTAACAGCACAGCTGTCGCAGGATCTTTTGGTTCCTGGAGTACACCTTCATCCTGCCAGTATCTCCCCCTCTTACAGGATCTGAGGATTACAAAGTAATGTTGCAGAAAATGATAGAGACAAGTAAAATCTCAGCTCTAAAAAGAATTTTTTTTTAAGACAACAGCAATGGATCATATCCTGATGATCCTATGCATTAAACCTCTCTGAGAGTGGGATTGTCTGACGTAATTATTGATTTAGATAAAGAAAGCATCGTTTTGTGTGTGCATGTGGTCATGAATTACCAAATGACAAACTTGCTGTCACTCCCCACAGAACGGGATATTAATAACCCTATTTATGAATTGTCCTTATTGACTGTCTAACACTTCATCTGTTTGTTAAACTACCAAACTGATCACCTTGACCCCAGATAACTGGTTTAGGTTTGGGTTGCATCAAATTTTTTAATCAAAAGGATAGTAAGTGGAATGCTCTTGTTTGAGTATGTTTGTCTGAGTGGATAGGATTCATCACATCTACATTTAGCCACCTAGAAGTTAAGTGTCCAGTCTAAGCTCAACACTTTCTCTACAGCGAGTGGAGGGAAAGAAGCCCCCCAAGATTGCTGTGTAAGGTAGGTTGGATGAACCACCTTCTGGAGTTACCCATGTTTTTGCATTGACTATAAAAGGACTCTAGATGCCTGGCTACAGCTAGGCACAGCTCTGAAATTGCTGAAGTTAGGCATGAAAAATTTCATCAATCTCTGCCTGAGAGTTCCAATTCATTACTGCTGCTCAGTGAGAGGAGGCTCACCTCATGTTTTGCAGTTTTATCTTACGACAGTTAGCCATTTTGACCCCACTCCTCCCACCCAGAAGAGAAACAAACAGACAAACCCCTCAAAAGTGCCTGCGTAGCAGTATGAATAAAGAGGTATTCAGAATGTAAAGGGCTCTGCACAAATATTCCTTGAAGTATTCACTCAGGTCTGCTGATGTCTATGTATACATAAACTGACTACATGAGTCAGTAAACTTTTCCGTATTACGTTGTTAACATCCCTCAAGTCTGAAATGTTGGGCTATCTCTGAGGAGTAAAACCAGCTAAATTTCCATGCCTGTATTTTGGGTTTTGACACAAAGAGGATTGCCAGCAAATGTGTGGTAGTTGTGGTTTTTGTGATGTGGACACTTGGACTGACACAGGTATTTCATTTTGCCGCTGTATGCTCATTAGATAGCAATAACTTTCCATCAGTCTTGCACTGTTCTACACACAGATCTGTGACCGGTTGCACTGTTCTACACACAGATCTGTGACCTGGAGAAGGAAGTCTTCACAGTCCTTTACTGATCCCCGGAGCAATGCCGTCTTCCAGTCCATGGTCACTCTTCATAGAAAAAAGTTGATCCAGGCACAGAATGGATCTTAAGAAAAAGAAACTGAAAAACTGCATGTGCTTATTTGCAAAAGTGTGTGTTTTAATTTAATTGCATTACTATTGCTTTGGCATTAAATCAAATTGCTAATCTTTGTCTAGCCAGCCATCTGTATTTTTGTCACAAATGGATGGAAAATGCAAAGCACATAAAAATGAGACACTGACAACTTTAATCTGCATTTTCAGATTAACCAGAAGAAATGTGCTTTGTCACTTACAAAATACACCGTAGTTCAATTTAGGTTCTTTCCAAAAGAGTGAAGGAAGATGACCAAGGCTCAAAAAGCATTGGACGCTTTCTTAAAACAATTTGTTTTTCTGAACCTTGATGGCCCCAGATCTACTTTGCATTTCACTTCATTCCTTGCCCTCTCTATTAATGGAAAAACCTCAAAGGTTTTAAATGAGTTGGTTCAAATACTCTGTATTCAAACAGTTGGGTGGAGAAAAATGAGCTGTTCTGAAGTGCTCTGTGAGCTATGCTCTTCTTGGAGCAGCTGATTTAATATCTGCAGCTGCTGCTAACAAACAGAAAACCGGTCTCCTTTGTAAGTTCATTTTACTGTATGTCAAACCTCAACTGCAAATATTTTTTTTTTTAATAATCAAGTGCAATCTGATATGCCTGAACAGCAGCACTTTATTGCCATTTTATCAGCCAGAGTTCCTTTGAAGGGATGCTGGTGACCAAGAAAATTTGCCAGATCAAAATGGTTATAATTGTTCACTTATTTAATCAAGTACTAAAACAATGCATGTAATTGTATTGCCAGTGATATATTATTAACAAAACATTTTGTTGCTATGCAGTTCTTCCTGCCTTATTGGTGGTTCTTTTCTATCTCAGATTAGCAATAAGCCATACAAGCAAACCTTACTTGCATGGATCAACAAATTTAAAAACATAAGTTGCCTATTTGCTTTATTAAACATAGTAAATCTACTCAACAGACATCTTCCTTGCTTTTGTGTATTTCTTGTTGACAGCCTTTTCCAGTGTAGGTCTCTCAGAGTCATCGTATTATATTGCAGGTAGGTCGTCACGGGCTTTTGAAAAAGGTTCCAGGCAGCAATGGACTGCAAAGGAAGTGTTTTCACTTCCCCCTGTGATTTGACTGTCATACTGCAGGGTTTCTATGGTAAACGTGACAAGGGTAAAAGTGTGTTTGTTTCTCTAAAATTTGGAACTATTGGGATATTTGAAAGAAAAATCCAGCCACCATGAGTGCAGTCAGAAACCCCCAAAGCACGGTTCAGGCAGCCTCACCTCCAGCACAGCTATCTAGGCTGCTTCTCTGCATTTTCAAGTCACATTCCCCAGCGCTTCAGAGAAGGGAGAAGGAGCCCATCACAATATAAATGAAATATGTATTTTTCATTACTCCTGTCACTGGAAAGTGCCAACAATAACTGAGGGATTTACAGAGAAGAAAATCACATCCTTGTCCAGAGCAGCCAGCAGTCTAGAGTAGGTGTTTGTATATGCTGGAGATTACAGGCAAGCAAGGTAAGCGAACATTGAATCACCAAAAGAGGGAGAATTAAATAGCATAGCTCATTAATTCTGCAGTCTTTAGCTTTACTTTGTTACAGTTAACTGTTAGTTTTGTCTCATTGATTGTTAACAAGTCTGTCTTGAGAACATGCCGGCTGGCGTGGGGAAGACGTCTGCTCGGGCTACATTTTGAGGAAGGTTTAAGTGTGGAGAACTACTGGTACCTCATGGTTTCACAGAAGTATGTCTAAAGATAAAAATGGCAAAGAGGGATTAAAGAATAGTTTTCAGACAGAGACTTGGGAAAAATTCTGACTTAAGGGAGGTGAAAAAAAATCTAACTAAGGGAAGTTAAAAAATTCTGAACTTATGGAAGCGCTAGTGTAGATTGTCCTGGGAAGTGTGGAATCCTAGTTGTTGAAGGAAATAACAGGTTAGACAGCATCTGGTAGTGATAAGACAAGTCTATCTGATACTGCTTTGAGGAATGATACTTTTTACGATTCTTTACTAAATACCTTCACAATGGTGAAGGGGCCTGGATGTGGGACTGTTTTTAGTCTGGATCCATTTCAGTCCTGTCTTTGTAATGGAAGAAGTCAGTGAAAGTTTTTGTTGTATTTAATGTAAAAATATTTCTTACTCTAGAGCTATCAAGGTTTGATTTTAAGTGTTCATATATGAATAAATAAATAAGACCATTTTGGAGATTCACAAATGCACACAATCCAAGAGGCTGCCCACTCTTCAGAAAAAAATTGTACTGTGTCCAAACATTTGCTCATATCCACTTTTGAATCTGCTATGACCTGCCTTCATATTCCTTTGGAAGAGGCATGAGTTAGAAAGTTGGCAGAATATTTTTCTGACTTCTCTCTGGTATTGCTTTGGTTTTGCCCTACCTAGAGAATGGCATTCACATCATGAGTGTCTAGAGCTCTGTACAGTGTTGGGAAAAGGGGAAGAATTGGTTCACTGTTCAGATTCATTCTGAAAGTTCATTCTGTATGTTCAATTGTGCATGTTCATGACTGTCCAAAATCTGCGTGTGATTTCAACCCACTGCTTCTGAGTGGTGCTCACTGCTGAATTTTGAAGCCTGTACAAAGACAACAGAGTAGCCTGTCAATTCTTATTATGATTCATGTCATTCTAACTGATTAATTCAGTGAAACGTGGCATAATCACACTAGGCTAGACATATGTCAGCAAAACGACATTTGTGAAAAACACAGGACAGCCCCAGCCTTACCCTATTTGGGGATTTTGTTTTTGAAGTGGGCTAAGGGAGCTTTTCTACCTTCATTAGTTTCCTGGTCCTCTTTCACCAAAATAGGAAGAAAATTAGATTCATCACTCTCTCCAGAGTGATGAGTTTAATGAAAAATAATGGTTTCTTGCATATAGCAAATTTGCTTTTAGCTCTCTTTACCTTCTTCTTGAGGCAGGTACAAGGCACTCCTTTTCTTAAAGCTAACTTTGAACAGGGATAAGAGCAAAGATGCCTCAGCAGCCTGCTAGACTCTTTCCACATTCGTCTTTCCTTCCTGTCCACAGCTCACACAGGGAAGATGTCAAAGGTGACAGCTACTGGAATTTTGCAATTAAATGCTTGTAACATAGAACCATCTCTTTCATTTCCAAGGTACAAAATTACCATTTTGTTCCAAATTTCAGGATTCCAAGTGTAACGGTGTGGGAAAAGAATATTGCTGCCTAATTTATTTTTATTAATTTTATTTTTTTACAGTGCAAGGGAAAATATTTATTTTTTAACACATAGGTTTTATTATGAGCTGTGTCCTGTTGGCCTCTGTCTATGGTAGACATCCATCACAACTAAACACAAGGGTTGAGCATTTGTTTCCTGAGAGAAAAGATTAGTAAAGTGTAGGCTTTACTGATAAGAAAAATATCAAGACATCAGGAGTTACTCTGAATCTTTCTTCTACCACCCTTAGATGTATTTTTTTACTTTTTAAAGAGAAAAAGGTTGGTATGTTAACACTAATGGTAAGCATTTAGAAAAAGGAGAAACCTGTGACTATATGGGAAAAAAAGGTGTGTGAGGGTATCTGAAGTAACATAAAAGGCAGAGTACCAAACTAGGTCTTAGTCAAATAACACCATGAAACCTCATACGTTTTTTATCTTCAATAGAATAAATGAGAAAAGTGGGTAGATTTTTTGTTCCATATCTTCATTGATTGAATCACACTCAAAATAAAGAACTATCTTGGATATAGAAAAAAATTATTATAAATGTTAAAAGTATCCATTGGCTATAAAATTAGGATGAGAATTTAGAGTATGAATTCCTTTCAAAATCTCAGCTAAAGATTATTGCCATGATATTTTGAAAGGCATGAACCTCAGAGCTGGGAAGTCATTACCTTTCCGTTCTGCTTGAAGACTAAAATACCTATTCAGTATTATGGCAACAAAAGTCTTTCAGTACTTCTTATGACCAGCCTTTCACATGGCCTAGGCCGAAACAGATATATCTATTACATCTTGCCATTGTCTCTTTGTAAAATGTGCATGGTAATGTATGCAGGGGAACAGAGGAAGGGGTGAGAAAATGGAAAAGAGAAATCCTATCATAAAGGACCCAAGAAAAATACTTGTTGACCTCGGGCTAGGCTATCAAACAAATCTTTCAAGGTACAAGGATCCCGTGGTCTAACGATGTAGAGCGTTCAGCCTGCCCAGGATGCTTGAACAATTGTGAAAGAAAAGTTCCCTGACTTCTAGAGGCAGCAAGAACTTCAGCAGCTTCCAGTCATGAGATGGATAGAAAAGACTTCAGTCCAGGCCCTTCATTTCCTACAGAAGAAATGCAATGGCGTTTGCAGGTTAGGATATACAGGGCTGGGCTGTATCACTTCCAAAGGGCATTCAGCCAATACGGGAAGGGCTGTGCACAATGAGGGACAAGGACACTGATAAAGATCTCTCTCTTCTTAACACGAGCCAGGTGGATGGACATTTATGCAAGATATTTGGCCCATTTTCAAACTATCCAACTTTTGACACATAACTGAAACAACTGAACTACAAGCTTAATTACTCTTGTTTAATCTTGGTTCTTACCCCTGGAGGCAGTTCCGTTCATCTAAGGTCTGAATTGCCCTCTAGAGATTTCTAGGTCTTTCTGGGACAGGAAGTTTAGTCTGATCTCTTAGCTTAAGTCTAAGGTTAGGTCTGAAAAGTTCAGTCCAGAACCCACAGACGTTCACTTTTGCCCATGGAAAATGATCCAGAAATTGCAGGTCATTTGCTGTTTTACTCTATATTAAGAGCTACAGAAACAATGTTTGTTCTCCTTTTCCTCTCCTTTTGTTTCTCTCCTTTTAAATTTAGTTTTAAAATGTGACTTTTTTTTTTAAAAAAAAAGGACTCTTATTCATAGTGCTTGCTTTGTTAAGTAAGAACTTTAAAACATTTGACAGTCATTTGTCCTGTGTATACCACAAACAGCAGACAAACTGTGCTGTGTAGCAGTTAACATATTCAGGGCACTTAGGGTAGGAAACACTGCAATGAATCCTGAACAATTCCTGCTTACCTTTTTGGTATGTAAACTAAAGCCATGCTTTATTTCTTTTGGAGTTTTGTTTTAGCAGGTGTATGTTCCTTATTTGAGCAAAGAACATTTTTCCAATCATTTTTATGATTGCTTCTTGGGAGGTAACTTCTGGAGATAGATCCAACTGCAAAGAACGATTCACAGGGTCCTTGTCAATCACTAAGAATTGAAGTTACTGATAGAAACCTGATGTGGTCAGAAGATGAAAGAGCTATTTGTTCATTTTCCTGGGATTTCCAGGTCCTTTGCTTTTCCTGAGCCCCTGGATCCTTGTATTCCTGCTTACATCTCAGGATTATAATTTTGAGATCAAATTGTTACTTTTTTCAAAGATAATCTTATTTAAGCAAAAAACAACCTCCAGGTAACATTTTCAAAAGCACGTCAGTCACTTTGGAGCCTAAAAGGAAGGATGTCAAAGGCTCAAGAGACATATGGGATGCAACTCCCACTAACTTTCAGCATTCAACAGGTACCTAACTAACATTTGTGCCTTCAAAAGTATTGCATTAGTCCCATTTTTAATAGTGCAAGGGGCAAAGGCAAAAGTCCACTGGGATATTATATTTGCATATTCACCTGTTCACAGGAACAAGTGTTCCCTGTTCATGGATGCAAGTATTTTCAGTTTAAACTTCCTAAGGGACTCTAGGTGAACTTGTAGTTTAGCTACGCAGAATCTAGAAGTTTCCAACTAAACCTCTCAGTAACCTCCGCTTTCAAAATTTTAATCTCTGATTTAGGAAATTACTTAGACTAAATTCAATTTTGGAGTTTAACAAATTTAAAACCTACAAAAATAAATGTTAATTCTACACCTTAGCCAGTCTTCAGAAGCATTTATGTTTTAACATTTAATTTCAGAGAGAAAATAAGAATTAAGGAGAGCTTGTAGGCTCCAAGTTTGGTCAGATTTTGACATATGCTAAGACTGTACAATTTAGCTTTGTTAAAGAAAAAATTACAGAGTTTAAACTCTAGTCTGTTAGGTTTTAGTAGATTTTAAAGCCTAGCAGTTGAACATCATAGATGAAAAGAAATCCACAGATTTCAAATACAGGTCTTAAATAATTTCAAACCTTACAATATCTGGAAAGCGACTCTTGTGCATCCCGCTGAGGTGCTGGGCATTGTGGCAGTAGATCTATCTCACCATCAATACAACCAGGAAAAACAGAAAACTAAGTTTCAGTGCATGGCAGTGAATGTAATAAAGGAAAGAAGGGATTGATTTATGAGGGAAAATTTTTGAATAAATAGAGCAGGAAGGATGAACTTCATGTAAACCAAAATGGAATCAGACTGCTGACACTAAAAATAGAAAAGGTCAAATGGAAATTGTTTAAGTTTGAAGGAAAGCTGGCAGGTGAGGAAGATTTTGGAATGCTGCATCCTCTAGATATTAAGTTATAAAACCCTGTATCCTTGAATAAAAGATAGGACAGAATTAGATACAACTGAAGAAGGAAACAGTGAAGAACAGGTTCAAGTCTTGTTTAAGCAGAGGATGTAAAATCAGACAAGCAGGCTGAGAAGAAACTTACATGGATTTCAACATACATGCTACAAGTCTAAAAATAGCTGGATGAACTGGAATACTAGGTGATAAATGAAAGTATTAAAATAGCAGGTAGTAGACAGAAATTGGTGAAAGCAACGAGACGGTGAAATATTGAGGGTGTAACGCTAGGGCTATCCCACCAGTCAGCCAGCTCAGAGTGACAATGACTGACATGCCAAGGAAGACAAGGGAGCCAACTGGGCAAAAAGCACAGTAATAACTGGAGAGTTCATTTATGCCCATGTAGACTGAGTAAATATCTTGAAAGGTTACAGTGCAGAGACTGAATTTTTTGTTGCCCTCTTAGACCAACTAGTTAGCAATTCATAAAAGGCAACTCTTGATGTAGTCCTAAGCAGTGCAAGGGGGATCGATGAAGAACCCGCAGGGTAGGAGGGATAATATTTTTTTATTCAGGATCCTTGTTACAGGAAGAGTCAAAGTATGCTACTCTCTTCAGTAGCATTTCTTTTCATTAAATTGAAAGCACTTTTTAAAATAAAATTAAAACTGTAATCTAAGAGGGTAAAATGTTTGCATATGGCATGGAGATTGTTTACTGGCATCATAATATAGCCTTAAGGTGAATGAATAATATCAATCCAAAAAGACATTTGAACAGTCACACAAAAAAGCCCAACCGACCCTCCCCCAAAAAATCATCGTATTTAAACAGTAGAGGAGGATATAAGAAATTTAAAGAGAGTAGTTGGTCCTTCAAAAAGTAGAAGTTGTGTTCAGGTAAGGAAATTCTTAGAGTATATAAGATTCAGCAAGTTAATTGTAAAGCCATAATAAAACCGGCCAGATAATATTCTAAGGAATAACTAGCTAAGCGGGTAATAACTATTAATAAAAACTTTTTCAAACATATCAGAAGCAGGAAACCTGTCAGACTCTGCCAAATAGGTGATCACAATTTAAAAGAAGCACTTGAGAAAGATACAGCCATGGCAAAGTTGCTAAATGAGTTATTGTATTGATATTCATCGCAAAGAGCCTTAGGGAGAATCCACACAGCTTTTCTTCAGAAGTGAAGAGTTTGAGGCACTGTATCAAATTGATGTGTCAGCAGAAGAGGTTTCAAACAAATCTATCCAATAAACAGGAACAAATCACCAGAACCAGATGTTCTAAAGGAACTCAGATTTGAAGTTGCTGAACTATGAGATGTGCTATTTAGCTATGTCATCACTTAAGTTCAACCAATACCAAACTAAATTAAAGGAACTAAAGCTGGCCAGTATACTTCAATTTTTAAAGGGGTTTTAGTAAAGATTTGAACAACTGTTCCTTCTGTACCAGAAAAATGGTATGAAAATATAAAAATATTGAATTAAAAGATATTAGAAGAGATTAGAAGTGGCTTTAACACACCTTTTGCAGAAAAATCACACCTCTCCAGGCCATTGAAGATTTTTGCAGGACTCCATTTCAGTAAAGCACTGATGGTTTATACAGCTTCAATGGATTTCCAAAAGCTCCTCAATGCTCCTCAATGCTCCTCAACAGAAATTATTATAAAAGCCATTGGAGGAAGGTCATTCCATGAACAAAAAAGTAGTTAGCAATCAGGGGACAAAGGTATGAGTAAATATTTTGTCTTCATTACCTGCAGAGTCTCTAGGGAGTTATACTAAAAAGAGGAAAAAAGAAGGCTCTCATGATGCCACTTGATAAAGTAACTGTGCACTAAAAATGGCACTGAAAAGAGAAATCTTGGGCCCATTTTGGTTAGCTCCCTGAAGACATTGGTTCCATGGCTAAGAATGCTCAAAAAAAGAAAATACATGTTGGGAAAGAAAGCAAGAATAAAGTGGGAAAACAACATTATGCTACTATATTATTGTTTTGTGCCAAAAAAGTTGAGTATTGTTTACCATTCTGGGAAGCCTTTTCTAAACATTTGTGAAAGAACTAGAAGAGGCACAGGGATACAGTATTGATAATCAGAGGTAGAGAAAGACTTCTATACATGGAGAGATTGCACAGGTTAGGACTTTTAGACCTAGGAAAGAACTTATAGAGGACAGAGTAGGAATTCAGAGGGTAGTGAAAGGGGAGGATAACTAGAAACAGTAATTCACTCATTTACACCTATCTCAAGAATAAGGAATCACCAGATAAAATTCTCAGACAGCAGATTTAAAACAAACAGGAGGAATATAAAACACGCAATTTCATCACACGGCTCATTGTCCAAGGGTACTTTAAGTACCAAAAGTCTAAATGGCTTCAAAAAGCATTTACAGAAAGTCTATGATGAAAAGACATCACACGGCTCAGGAATTCCCCAAAGCACAGATTTCCAAAAGCAATACTCCCATGAGCAGTATCTTCCCACATTCACCCATTGTTCTATTATTTTCCACAGTCATTTACCTTTGGCCATGGGTTAGTGAGACCACTGATTAACCCAATGTCCTTACGCTTTTTCTGAGGGATCTCCACACACCAGAGCTGAGGTATACATTGTTCATTGCCTTATGTCTTTCAGGTGACACCTTCTCACTAGTGACATTCTATGCAGCCTATAAATCCACAATTGGGCTTATATATTATCTTGGTGGAAGACAAAAAAAGGTCTCCAAAGTTACTGGCTGCATTTTCAAAAAGGAAATTGATGCCTTCGTTATAAGTTTGTCTTATAAATTCTTTGGAGCAATGGTTGTTTTCTGTTTCTTTCTGCTTCTTTCATGTAGGGGGCCTAATCTTGAGAAACAATAAGACACCAACATAATTCCTCAAGGTTCAGAGGAGAGATGTCTCTGCTCCTCCTGCTCCCAAATAGCTGTGCAGTTATGAGTACAGATCTCCAAGCCTTAGATCAGAACAGACTTGTCTTCCTGTGCCGTGGCCATACTGCTCGGTGACTCCAGATGTTGCTGCAGATGCAGAAATATGTAGAGGCAAATCTAAAATCGGACACTGTTGAGCATTAGGTTTTGTAAATCTAACATGAGCTTTTATTCTTTTAACCAATCTAATCTTCCTCCAAGGGAGTATATTATTCTGTTTTACTTTTGGCCTCCTTTTGCTGGCTGACCTCCCCCTAATTAAGCCAACCCATTGGAGGGCCAGCATCTTACGGCTTCTAAGACATGCACGGCCAGAAAGTCATGTGTCTTTTCTGCTTGATCTGACCTTAAAATGAGAAGAAAAGGATTAAAAACAAGCAAATGACTCTCCTAAGAGGGAAGGGAGAAAATCCAGCTGCTGGCAGGAGCACAGCAGCAGCAGAGCAGGAGCACACTCCCCCTTGCCTGCGTCCTGGGCCCCCGAGTGAACGCTCAGGGTGGTCCCCGGGGAGCTTGCATGGACACCACAGTCCACTCGGCACGAGCTCGCTGTCGCTCCCACAGGACTGACTGCAGACGCACAGAAACGGCATTGTGATGTTACGTGAATAACTGTTGTGTTACATGATGATTTTTATGACTGTGTCAAGAAATACCAGAGAAAAACAGTTCAAATAATTTAATTAAGCCATGCAGTACTGAGAACAGCTGAAATTGCAGGACACCAGGTTTCATATTGGCAGGTCTGCCAACATGTGTTAGAGAGAAAGTATTTCTAGCTACCTGCATATGAAGAAAAATCCAAATATAGACACGGTAATTTTTACGGCAGTTCTGCCAACATGTGTTAGAGAGAAAGTATTTCTAGCTACCTGCATATGAAGAAAAATCCAAATATAGACACGGTAATTTTTACTTAAATGTGTCTTCTTTGCTTGACTTGTTTAAGTTGAGGAAGTGATATTAAATCTACAAGCCAAAGTACCATTTTTACTAGAAGATTTTGCCAGTACCATGGTCTGGGTATATCCATATTTGAGTGTGGATCCAGCCTGAATTTTTTTTTGTCAAATAGGCCTTTGGTACTGTACTTTTAATCACTTCTTCCAGAAAAGCCAGACACACAAAAAGCCCTCATTTCATGTAGATGCACCTGCTTCAATGAATGATGACTTTGTTCCATTATTTTATCTCTACACTTATCTCTATTGCAACAATGAAATAATTCTTGCAGAACGAAGTAAATTCTTGAATTGACTATGTATTTACAGCCCATAAAACCACTGAGAAATTTACCTACTGATTATCCCAAGCACATACTTCAATACTTCTCTAAATACAACAGGCAAAGATAGAATACAGCTTTTACTTGAAATAAGACATCCAATGTTTCAGACTGTTTCAAAACTATATTTCTTCTCCAGCAAAAACGTGCTTTTGTGCCAACTCCTAAATAACCATAAATTTCTTTTTTATAAACCGTAATGAATACTTGGCCAAGATGCTGTAACTATTGGCTTCTACCTTTGAGCAGAAATGGAAAAAAAGTGTACACTGAGTAAAATGGAAAAAGATCACAGCGAGCCCAATGTTGCATTTTGCATTTAATGTGAAGGAAGCCTTGTTTTCGTGGTGTTGCAGTTTTCAGTGTTTTTAATCTTAAAGTGGCTGATCAATTTAAGGTAAGTGGCAGGCATTTGGCCTAGTTCCCAGGCTCTGCTTTCCTCCGAGAAAAGAAAGGATTCAGTCAGACACACAGACAAGGGGCATCATCGGTGGCTCTCACATTCCAAGCATTTTAACACAGATTAAGTTGGAATGGTTTTACTGTTTACTGAAATCTCCTAGGTGTTGCATTTTATCCCCCTCTGGCTGTGGTTATCCAGGTTGAGCTTCTCAGGTCAGGACCTCCGTAAGAAAAATGGCTTGCAGAGCCTTGAAGGGAAATACACAGCACAGGTCAAGACTCCGTATTAAAATGCAATTTCAGCAGCTTATTGCAAAATGTGAGTCCCCAGACAACAGGTAATTTAGCAGTGAACTTTCCTAAAGCTTGCAGCAAGGCAAGAGCTGTTTTACATGCATTCCAGAGGAAAAAGCGAAGATAATCTTCTTAACAAGGACAAAACCTCAGCACTTTGTGTGTCTGGAAATAACCAGCAGATAATTAAGTGTTATTTTTAGCCCTTTTTTTTCCTTTTAGGTGCAATAAAGTAGAGATTTCAGTGTCTAATAACAAATTCAAATTTGGCTTTATTACGTAGTTGTGAAAATTTAATAGGTCCTTTTAAGAGCTTGTGTCTTCAAACAATAACATTTTATAAATATAAGTAAGTTATATGTTTTTATATAGTCACCCATTTTGCAGACACTCAGGACCAGATTTTTTGAGATGTTAAGGTGACAAATTAGCTCAGGCTTCCTGGAATTGCACAGGCACAAAGGGCACTGTGTGGGAGAGTTCGCACTATTCACATTCATAGGAGTTATCAGATGTGCGACTGTTTGCAGTATCGGGATCAGAGGTATGAGTGTGAGGATATGACAGTTGTTGGCTGTTTTCTTACTCATATCTTTACGGTTTAAAAAAAACTTCCTTACCTCCTCCCTTTTTTTCAGTTAGTTAAGCCTTTAAAAATAAATTGAAATGCCTAGTATTTTCTGCCCAAAAGTGAACTGGTGGTTTTGGAAATTTAAGCAGAATCAGAGCATGAAAAAATAGGGGGGTACACTTTTTTTTTTTTACAAGACATTTTTCAGATATATACTCTAGCCAGTTCATAAACAGTTTCCTTTGAAATTGTCAGTCTTTCCACAGCTTGGGTTTTAATGACCCCAATAACACATTTGAAGATATTCTGTTCCTTGAACGATATATTGAAGAATAATGTTCCAGATGTATACATGAGCATGCATATGCATGTCAGTGATTTGACTGAACTGAACTGACCCTGCCGGGTGCCTCTGGAGTCCCAGCCTCACAGAAACACTCTGGGAGGTATCAACACATTGCAACCAGGTGCCAGCGCCTTTCTGGAAAGCATCATTACATAGTCAAAGCCTCCATCATTAATGCCTTTTTTTCCTCAGTTCAGTCTTTAAAAAGCAACGGGTAAATTCAATGGGGAAATTTGCTTGTTTAATCAAGCAAGTTAAATTACGAGGGGATACACTTGTAGTCTTTAACTAGGAGATAACGAAGCAGTGGTGCCGTGAGAGTTTGTGAAGGCTCAGATAGCTGTCAAGAGCAGGGTAGTGCTGAGGATAACGAGGAGCTGCGTGCAGTCCGCACACACCGAGAGGCAGAGAAGGAGTTAACTGCAGCCCCTAGGAGGGGCAGGAAGCCGACCAGCTGTATGCAATTGCAGCTGCTGCTATAAAAAGGCTTTGCCTTAGAGGATAGGGAGTCACACTAGAAGGGAAGGAAATTCTTCTTGTGAACTTAGTTCAGTTTTGAAGGGAAGGAAGTGGGTTCCTGATGGTTGGGCCTAGGGGTTTCTGAAATTCAGAAGATCTTACAAGTGTTTGGTGGGTAGAGTGAATTTGTTGCTGGTCAATGGCCCTTGCTTGCTCTTGGAGTTGTCTAGCCAATGTGTGTCTTAAACTTTCTTCATAAAGCTGTTTCTGTAAAGCTCTATTTTCCTGTTTAGCAGAAAATTGTTGAGTACTGTAAAAGATAAGGCTGTATCTGATACTGATTTTTCTGTCTACCGCTGTGCAGAAGTCCAGTGCTGACCCTTCTACGAGGGGAGATTGTTTTCTTAACAGAACTGTTCTCATGAGGTCTGTGAAAGAGAATTAGGTCTAGGTAGGTCAGGAAGGGGTGTAAGATGCTGACTGGGTAAATCTGTAGCAATGCTCTCCCAGAACAAGGCTACCCTTGATAGATGGTTCAGCTGTAAAGGGAAGGAAGCATCTTCCTGACAATCCTTGAGGAAATGACTTAACCCTTATGGGGAAGACACCAGAGGAAAAGGGCTGCTTTATATAGCCCAATAAATACTCTCATGCATACAGAGATGTTTAAAAAGCAACTCTTTTACTTGACATTGATTTATTCCACATGTTGCTGCCTCCTTCCTCCTCCCAGCATTTGTATAAATTCTTCTGTGAGGGATAACCTCAGCTGAACATGTTCTAGTAGTACAAATAGATTCTTTTTTTACCCTAATAAAATAATTAGCATGTTATCAGAAACTATAGGTGAGATTCTTCCATCTCTGTTTTTAAGGTGAAGGCATACATGTAGGTCAAGCGAAAAGAACAGCCATAGGTAAATAAAAATCTTTTCTAATCGTGATGCCACAGTTCAGTTGCTGGAAGAGTGCAGGTATAGCACATGGCACACAAACCCCTTAGCCGTTCTTGGACACCAGCTTTCCTCTGCTGGCTCTACAGGCTGGCTGGCTCTTACTTTCCTTTGGCTAGTCTGTGGAAAACAGAGAGGGTTTTATTAACCAAGATTGCACTGCTCGGGAATGGTTTGTAGCTTGCCAAACTAATCACAGCAGTGTCACAAGATTAGATTTGTCCTGGCTGACTAACCCAGACTCCTGTGAGACAGAAGGCAAAAAGTAGCAGAAAAGGAGCAGGACAAATAAGATCTAAATAGGAACTAGGACCAGTTGTGCTGCGGGGCGGAAAAGAAATAGCAAGTCTGATTCCCGTTTGTATTTGAGATCCTCTGATACCAGTAGATGAGAGTATAATGGAGTTCAGCATAAATGAGATGCTGATGTTTGCCTTTCAAATTGCTTGGGTTGTAAGTGGTCATGTCAGACACAGCTTTCCCAGAGAGAGCTAAAGAAGTCTGAGCTCCTTTCTCTTCCGCCACATATGATTGATCAGCAGGTCATTGTACCTCTAATGTCATATGAAATGGCCATGGCTGAACCTGCTTGTACCAAGGCGCAGTATAATGGTAAACCCAACTCCGGCCTTATGGGGTGCAGGGGAAGTCCCAATTTTACAGGCAGCGTGAACCGCACGTGGCATGGTAGCCATTATTTAAGGAAATGGAAGTCAGCAGCTGACTGACAGTTTTGGTTCCTTCCTTCTAGCCCAGATCTTCAGATGGGGCCCATGCAAAAGAGGTTTTTGAAGAAGGCTTCTCTGTTTGCTCAGGGTTTGTCTACACAGAGCTCTGCTATGCCTAAATGACTCTGTGATGACCCTTGTGTAGTACAAGCATGTAACTAAGATGTCATGGGTAGGCAGACATTGCTAATCACTGAAACTGCTACACATCCCACATGAATACTCTTTATCTACCCCGTATATAAAGTAAAATACGACTTAATATATTTTCTTGATTTTATTGTGTTTAATCATTAGTTTAATTCTGGGCATACAAAGAATTGTTCTAGTTCAACTTATTCCTGTCCAAATGGCAAGAATATGAGGAAAAATAATTTTGCCCTTAATTCACATCCTACTTGCATCCAAATTAATGTTCAACTGTTCACCCTTGAGAAACTCTGCCTAACATTCCTATATTATGGAATAATTGCACTTAATAAATGAGGTACGAGGGAAGGCCTAAACTCTCTTAAAATAGTTTATTTATGTTGTTGGGGGTGTTTTTTTATTTACCCAAGCAGGCTATGCTGAGGCTTCAGGCTGTCTCTTGCAGAAGGCATCTGAAGTTACAGGCTTGGTGAATGATATCAACAAAACAAACATTAGGTCAGACAGATGCTTTAATGGTTTAGTTGACAGAATACCAGAAGAATAGCAGCCAAAAGACCTTCATTTAATCCCCAGTTAGGTCATTTATTATTATTTATTTCTTACAAGAACATCATGATTAAAGAGGAGACTCATCATTTGGATTATACAGTTCAGACACGCATTTGAAGAAAGCCAAAAAGTGGAATTGTTGATTGCTAATAACTGAGCTAATCTCCCAAACTGTTGGCATGACAGGCAGTATTCTTTTGACTTCAGCCAAAATTTTCAACAGGGAAATCCTATGAAAGTTCTCTTTCTTCTGAGGGGTTGGTAGGAGCAATGCTCTGTGGACATCTGGATTGCAATCGTTAGATCAGAAGGTGACTTACATCTTTACCAAGCTCCTGTACTATTTCAAATAGTGTGTGGCATCCCCCTCAAAGGTAAACTGGAATATAATATACTGTGTTTGAAATCTATACCCATGTACTTGTTTAATAACCTAAAAAAATATTTTAACAATTGCATTCACTCTCACAAAGTCTCTGTGATTGGTCACAAATAATTATATCCATATTTAAACCTACATTTTGGAACATAAGTGCCTCTTACAGGCAGTTTTCCATTAAGTTTGTTTTAAGGCTATGAAGCCTGACATTTCTCATGCTCCAGGTCACAATGCACACTTTCATAGGAATCTATAAAATATATGAATAAGATTGCTTTTAGAAACATATGTTGATTTTCTGAGTATATAATGGTTGATTTTTTTTTTTTAAAAAAAGGTCTCTTATTAGAATGAGCTTTCGGTGAATAGCAGGAAGTTCTTCAAATGCTCAGATGCTTGAAAGTAAATCAAATAGGCCAGGATATTTTTTGATTAACTTCCCCACCAAAAAGCTGAGAGAGTAACTGTGGAATTCAGATGTTAGCTCGGCTTTACTGTAACCATACCACACATTGCATCAACTTTTCCAGACAAAATTTAGAAGCCAAATTTTAAGACTCATGCACTTAGCTAATTCATTCAATGAAGAATTTCCAAGTAAATTTTTAATCTATAAAAAATGACAATGAATTTCCCTGGAGTATTCATTAAATCTTCTGTAGATCCTGCCTCTTTTTGTAGGTCCTATGTTCTTTATTTTTCTTTTTTTGTTGTTTTTGGTGGTTTGGGGGAGTGGTTTGTTGTTGTTTCTTACTGATGAGTTTTTACAGTTTTCAGGCCTCTAGTTTAATACAAAATCAGGGGAGAGGGGAGAGAAAGAAAGAGAAAAATAAAGGAAGGAAAAAAAGAAAGAAAGAAGGAAAGAAAGAGAAAAAGAAAAAAAAGGAAGGAAAGAAAGAAAAGGAAAGTACTGTGGCATGCAATTGTTAAGGTATCTGATAAGGTGAGCCCCACTTTTTCAACAATTTTATCTAATGAGCCCAATTCATCCTGTATCTAGTTCAATTGACATTAGCTAGGAAATTCACAAAGGATTAAGTTACTATTGAGTGCCATGAAATGACCTTGCTAAAGTTCTTTTACAGACCGGCTTAATAATATTTCCTTGCTGTTTATGCAGCAAACACAATGTTATCTTTATGTTCACAGTTCTTGGAAGAAGGCAGCTAGCTTCTCGTTTGTTCCCACATTTATTTGCAATAAATTACAGATGCAGCTGATGGCATCTGGGTATCCATCTGAGTCAATGGTAGATGCCTCAATCTAGAAATTATAGTTACTTCTTTCTTTCTTTTTTTTTCCCCCTTCCTTCATTTTGGCCCTCCTCTAATAATAGGAAAATTCAGAAAACATTGGCAAATATTTTTAACTTTTTATGAATCAGTTAATTTGTAAAAAATTTAAAAATAGGTTCTTCATAGTTTTTCCTACCCTAACACATTGCAGATTTGTACAATGTACTCAGTAGCCTGCTGGTGAACAAACTGAATCATAAATGAAAATTTCAGAATTGTCATGTGTTGTTTTTCCTGTAAGTGACATTTTACTGATTTTTTGAAAATGGATCATCTGTTGTGCAGTGTTGGAATTTATCTAGCTGGTTGATCTTGGTCAGACAGTCTTGAAAGGAAATGGAGAAAAAAAAAAAAAAGCCAAGAAGTGATGGGTAGCATAGATGAGCAAAATCTTCAGTTCATGAATGCAGGTAGAAAGCTTTACGACAGCCTGTTAGCTTAAAGACTCCATGACACTGCCCATAAGAGCATGGGTTAATCTTGTAGCCTCATATTATTGCATTCTGCCTGTCTAAATCTTCCTGTCACATCAATTAGGTATTTCATTCTTCGCTACTTCCCGTGCTGAAACTTTTATGTAGTGTTCTGGTATCACTGTAATTGTTGCCTACAGGTGGCTGGCTTTCCCTGGTAAGTGTAGCAATACCTATCTGCAGCAAGTTTGCGAAGCATTCGGGAGTCCTAAAGAATGAAATACTACATGTAATTCAAATGCAAAACCTAGTAATGGGCTTTAATATATACCTTTTTTTTTCAGTCATTTCATGGCACTCTGGGAAATCCCTGTGCCCCCTTCAGTCCTTAAAATCTGTAATTAAAATGTGCTAAAGGCCAGTTTTGCCCTAATGAAAGCAGAGAACAGTCAGAATATAGGACAGTGGTCCTCATCAGAGCTTGGCTAACAAGTCAGAATATTGTAACCCTATTTTCACAAGATGTCATAGGATTAATGGTCAAGATATCCACTTACCTCTTATTCAAAAGATACAGCCTGTCTCCCTTAGTATTGTCCCAACATTAACCAAGGAAGTAGAGAAGCCCCCACTGAAATATCTTTGTCCTTCAGCACCATAGCTTGCAGTCTCACATTCCAGTGTTATCCTAGCTTAATTACAGACCTAGAACGTGTCAACGGGTATAAATTAACCAAATTGAAAAGTCAGGTAAAATATTTTATATGTATATCAGAGGAGAAAATTCTAGAATAGTACTATTGCAAAAGCACATGGACTAATAATCTGAGCACGTTTCATCCTGGAAGATATTCTGGAGCAACCTAAACAATTTAGGAGATGTTACTCACTGGGGTGGGTAAGAATGGGAAAGCTTAGGAAATTAAGTTGTGAAAAAGCTGAGATTTTAACAGTATAAACAATATACTCTTCAGAGTAGAAGTCATATCTAGAATCTTAAAAGCTGCTGCATTACTGTTACTGTGTTAGTATGCATATTAAAAAATGGTCTAAGAAGGGTTTTGGAACAACATGACTACCCAGCCTCCTCACAGTCCTACAGAAACTGCAAAGTGCAAGTAAATATAATAACAACTGACAGGATTTGGATAGGTTATAAATCTGTAGATAGTAACAACCTGGGAGATGTAATGTACGTGGATTTCAAAAAGTTTTGATAAGAAATTAATAAGGAAGTCAAATAATCATGGATCATTGGGAAACAGCTTGTCTGGATTAAAAATTTGTTAAATGATAAAATCAAAGTAATAATGAACAGGTGCTCTTCAGAGTGATAAAAAATAATAGTAAGATATGCCAGTTGCTGCTATGGGCAATGGTGTTATTTGATACACTTAGAACTCATGCCATGAAAGAGGAAGTAAATGTTCATTTTGAAAAGCTGTTATATTCAAAGTTAAACACCAACTGGAGGAACAGGAGATGTAATTGGCTATTTTGCAGGCCTGGCTTTCAAAAGTGTTTGATAAGACCTGAAGAAGGAAATAAAATAATCTTGGTTTTCCAAGCCATTTTTTTCATTGGAACAAGATAAAAATGGGTAAGTATTATGGGGAGTGGAAATTCCAGCTGCAATTTCTCATTGAATTCTTGTACCATGGCTGAAGGTGATTGAATACCAGAGTTGAAAACTATTTTTGAATTCACGTATGAGAAGTCATACTTACAAAACATCTTGTGTCTGCTGATAAACTCTGATTCTTTGCAAAGAATGAAAAAGAATTACAATAAAAAGTATTTTTATTTCTTGTCAGCAACTAATGTTAGCAGTGGTCAGTTGGGTGTATAGGGGTACTAAATGCAATACTGTCTTACCTTGTTGTTACAAGTTGTAACAAAACTTGCCTGTTTAAATGCAATACTGTCTTACCTTGTTACAAGTTGTAACAAAACTTGCCTGTTGTCCAAGACAGAGCAAAAAACTAGCAAAGATACACTCAGTTCTGGTAAGGTGTCCTTTGTGTATCAACTTACCTTTACGGTCCTCTAGTACAGAGTGAAAAGATGGATAACATAGAGGTTACATGGTCTCAGGTACACGCAGAGCTTATAAAGATGAATGTGATTTTAATCCTAAAGAAAACAAAACTTGAAAGGCACCTGGCTGAAATATTGAGAATTCTCAAGGATTCCACAGAAACTCACAGCCTATCTGCTGTCCCCAGCTGTGCAATGGTAGACCAGAAAAACGCAAAGGCAGTGCATTTCTGACAAAGAAAAGGAAGTAGCTCCTTCAGCAGCGTGCAGGCAGGCTGGAATTCAACACTGCAGAAGGTACTTGCAAAACTGCTGCAGTTGGATTTTAAGAAAGGATTGTTCATTAGTTGTTTGTTCATTAACATTTGTAGCTATACAAGCCAACCCTGTGATAAGAGCGCGTAAACTTCCTACCTCAAGGCATAGGAAATCAAGACTAAATCTCCCTGCATACAGTTTTTGACAATGACAAGCAATGCCTAGTTGGGAAGATTCTTAAACTACTACATTTAGTGACAGCTTGCAAATCTGATACTTTTCTGCCTTTAAACCTGCTGTTGAGGCCAGACCACCTGCGTGAATTGTTGCAGCAGCAGTTCTCAGGGTTCCCCAAGCTGGACTCACTGTGAATCTGACCTGAGCCATGGACACAGTCACCTTAAAGTTCAGTTCTCAGAGCAGCACCAAAGAGAAGGAAATGTCTCTGTGGATGGATATTACGGAGCATGGAGGTGGGAGAAGAAGATCTAATAATCATCAAACAGTGCAATGTCTGCTTAATTTACTATCAGCTGCTTTAACATTCAAAGGTTCCTAAAATCATCATAATATGTTTTTCTCCTTTTTCTCTCTTTCAGTTGTCCAATCTGAGCTGTTCTTCCAGGTGCTAACTGTTGTCCTCATTCCCATGGCAAAACATACCTCCTCTTTCCAACTTCTAAACCTTCCACCTGTGCCTATGATGCACAAATCCTGTACCCTTTTTCATCAGTTATCATCTCCCTATTTCCTGTGCTTTGTTTTCTCTTCACATCCTCTTCATTCCCCGTACAAGCTCTCTTCAGGCTATTTTCTTCATAGTCTTAAACATCACCATCAAAAGACTTTTCCCACTTCCTCTGTTCAGCATGCCTCATCCCTGGGCATGAAAAAAGTGTATACCTGGGGTGGGAAATCACACCTAAGACCTAGTTATCTAGAGCACTTCTTACACTCCATCATCTTGTAATGACTCAGAAAAAGATATGCCACTTGGTTTATTGCCTGGATAGGAAGATGTCCGGGTATCTTTTTTGCCTTTTCATCAGTTCTGCATCTATAGGCTTACACTTCCTATCATGAACTTAATTGCGTTTGTTTTGATACTGTGCCTTTTGGGAGTAATTCAAGGACTGTTGCTCGAGATCTGTATTCACCTGTTATATTCTTCTAGCTCCTCCTCATCTCCAGCCTTTAATTCTTGTTAAAACACATGGAAGACATAAAATGTTTTGGATATTTTTTTTTTATGTAAACGATACTGAGTGTTGAGCACAGGGCAAAGCAACCGTATGTTAACCCATTGCTTTAGAGATGCCCCTACTAAGAAAGCCGACACCCCCACACAGAAAAAGCAGTTTGTGGCTCAGAAAAGCAGCTGAGAAGAACCGAGTGAAAGTGGATCACACTGGGCAGCCCCAGCCACTTCCAAATCTCTGAGGGGTTCAAGGCTAGACGAGTCACGAAGTATTGATATCTGTTTAGAGCCGCCTTCTGTAATAACCAAACCACTTTGCAATTGTTCTGCAAAATAATTTACTTCTTTGTGCCTTGTACATTTTAAGCTTTTCATAGCATGTGTTAACTTACAGAACTCCATAAATGATTATGTCCCTGATAACATCCAGAGATGTAAATGAACAGAGATTTACTAGGGACCAGGCTGGCAGAGCAGAGTAGCTCATGCCCAGATAAAAGTTGTCTCTAGGGTCTGTATTCATTAAATGCCTTAGAGCTCGCATGAAACTACAAGTTTGAGGAAGAGATTTTGTGGCAGAGTTGGATGTAAACAAAGCCAGTATTGTTAATGGTTTGTGTTCTGTGTGACTCCACAAGTCTGCAAGTCTGTAATATCACAGTTGCACCAAAAAATGTGAAAATACCACATTGCACACACATTCTGCCTGCATCTAAGTGAAGATACAACAAATAATAGCAGAATCAAGCCAAAAAAACCTTTTCTTACTCCTGCTCAGTGGATATCCTTTATTTGTCGGATGGATTTACTATAATGCTATATTCACAGAAATTTCTATGCATTGCTCTGGGACACATTGTGAAATGTGGGTGAGTAGCTCAGATACAACCTTACAGAATAAACCCTGCTGTTAAACACAGTTGCACTGGATCATCCTGGAGGTGTCTCCAGCAACAGCAGTGTGCTGTGGGCTCCACCACAACTTCAAGAGAGAGAAGAAAGTAAAAGTAATCACAATATTCTCAATTTAAACAACAAAGTGCAGTAAAACATAGCGCTGTCAGGTTTTAGCAAAGTGATTGCTAACTGACAGGAGCTCTGTCCCTTACACAAACCACAGCAGGCTTTATCTGTAGGAGCAGCCCCTTTCACTAGGTATGCCAGTACACGTTTCTCAGATTTGTTGAGAGTCAGCAGCAAAGCCTCAAGATGGTATTGGCCATCCAAAGGAATAAGAATCCTTTTGCAGGTTCTGCAGTCCTAGGTTAACAAGCCATTGGCATGAAAGTACGGTGAGAATTTATTCACCACAGTGAGAAATGATCCAGAATGAATGGTCTTTTGGATTCCCGTGAAAATGATGGCAGACGGATAAGGATAAGGATCTGTTTAGCATGTCCCATCTTGAGTATTTGTTCCGGGTACTGACAGCAAGGCTAAGAGGTTGGCCAAGTGCACATTCAGCATTAGCAGATCTCAGGGAACTCTGGTACAGAGCCAAAACCAAGCTGTGCCATCTGAAAGACAGAAAAGGTCAGGATTTTGACATCTTATAATTTGGCTGGTTTTGAACAGATCTACATAGTTCCCACAAAAAGCATTTTCTTGACTCCAAGACTATACCGCTGCCAAATTTCAAAGCCTATTTGAAAACCATGGAGATATGGAAACTTTTCAAACAAAATTAATGATATTTTAATGTGGTTGAAGCATTAGGCATCCCAGAGATAAGGGGAACTTATACTGCCCCTGTGTTTTAGTTCAACTGTTTATAAAACAACATGGCAGAGATCCTTAGAGAGTAAAGTTAGATTTCCTCTTCATAGGCATTGTATATCTTTTTTTCAGAGCTGCTCTAATCCAGAAATAAACAATCTATTATTACAGCCCTGATATATGTTATGACAGATATATTCATGTATAGCTGCGTGCAGCAGTGGAAAATACAGGTTGAAGGGGTGGGTAAAAGGATAGATACTCATACTGTTTAAAGCTCAAGGATGAAACTCATTTGAGTCAAGAACACTTTCCTCTCCGATAGTTAATAGCAAGCAAATCAGGCAATGCAGAGGGAATTTGCAGTGAAAAGGATCTCTTTCAGTCTATATTTCATGGTTCTCTTTAAGGAGGGGTCCCCTCTTTTCTTTTATTTTTAAATCAATGTCTTTTACAGCAGTCATTGTGCTCCCTGTCCTCCCCCACTGAAACGACAGGATGGGTTTCAGTTTATCCCAGTGGGAGCCCAGTAGCCTGGAAGCCAAGTGGCGGGATATCTTTGTAACTGCTTGGCAATTCCGATCAGGACAAAAGTTCTCCAGCAGGTTAGAAAGATGGATTCAACGACTATGGGGCCAAAACAAACCAACAAACATTGGCCAATTAATGCTTCGGTATAAGCTATTTATTGTGCTTTAGTATGATAAAAAGAAGAATGAATCTGGTACCTGATGTCTGGCAGTTCTGTCTCGAAAGAATTCTGACCTGATTTTCAGAGGTACCCACAGGTCCTGATGACTCCTGTGGGAGAGGTAATCACCCAGCACTCCCGAAAACCTGACCAGTGATTAACTGTAAATTTTCCCACAGTATAAGATGCCTTTTAAAATGCTTTCTAAGGCACTGTTTCAAATCCTTTAAGATTTATCAAATCTGGAAATAACTTTTTTTGGGGAAAAAAAAATGCAAGTGTGATCATTTAGCTGCTGTGTTAAGTGGAAGAATTGAACAGAAAAGCAAAATGGTATATTATTGCTGAAGTCTCTAGCTCTCTTTCTGTACATATATCAAGTACTTTTTTTTTTTTGGGGGGGGGGGAGGTGCCACACCCAAAACTTCATTTTTCCTCAAGCAACTGCCTGTTTTCTGGTTTTTATGGCCAGAGAAAAAAATGTATTGACATGCCCTGAGCCAAATATGCACCTGTGCTCTGCTGTGGCTCTGTGCCATTCCCTCATTGATATGACTAGGTCTTCAGTTGTCATTATGTTTGTCAATGAAAATACATTTATTTCTGAATTCAAAGACCAGATTTACATCTTCTAGACTTCAAGATAGTTTGTGGCACTGTGTTGAAGCCACCGTGGAAAAAGCCGTATTTAAGCTACAGAAATATTTCAGTCCCAGTACAGCTGTTATTGACAAATGAGTCACAGAAGCTGTAGAGGGATATTGGTTTATTCATTTACTGGATCTAATGCATTACAACTAAAACATTCATCATATCTAACATACAGCATATTGTACATTTACTAATAACTAGCAGAGTACTTTTGTGCTTTTTAAATTGCTTTTGCCACCACACCTTAAAAATGCTAAACTTTTCTTGGGATACCGATTCAGTTCTTCCCTTGGGCAAGAATGGAGTTTCTCCTATTTCCCCAATATTTTCTCTTTATTTCTTTGTGCACTGAAGTCACCATTCAGTTAACAGAAATGAACATGATTCCAGGAACAGTGCTCATTAGAAAATTGCTAGTCCAGAGCCAGAAGAGGGAGCCTAGAGAGCAAAACATTGTTATTAATTGTTTGCCACGAACTTCAAGGCTGGGTTGGTTTTGTTGTTGTGTTGGTTTGTTTTTTTTAATAATTGTTCCACAATAGATCTGTGTAGGGGCATAGAAATGGGGATAATAAGAATTGTCCTCCTCAAGTTTCACTGTTATGCAAAATGCCATCAAAGAGTAGAATGCATTGACCTGTGTTCATCATATTTGGAGAAGACACACAGATGCCATAGTGCAAAGCTCAGCCTTTTATTGTGGATCTCAACCACTCCACTCATCATACTCCCACCTTCTTTTGTAGATGTTGGCAGGGAATAAAAAGCATTTCTACTCATAATCTTCATTTTTCCCCAGTCTCATCTCCAAACCCTTATTACGGTGTGGGGTTTTTTCTCTCTTTCATTGTCCTTTTCCTTATTTTGGCCACTTAAAGAAATGGGGACGAGTCCTCCCTGGTGCCATGTTTGCTCAGCTGTCCCTGTTCTGTTTTATATGGTTCACAGGGATCACTCTTGTAACAAGCACAGTTCTCCTGTGGTCCCCAACCACAGAGAGGAATTCCCTCAGCTCCTCTGGATTCCAGCAGAGCCACACACAATGCCCTGAAGCTGTATTTGTGGCTCCAGAGCCACAGACTCAGTATTATTTTGTGCGGTGGGAGCCAATGTTCCCTCTTAAGAAACAAGTATCTTTAGACTAGATGTGAAGTTCACTAAAATCAGTTTCCCCTGTGTCTCGGGACCATTAGGTCATCAAAATCAATCACACGTGAAGAAGAAGTAGAGGGAAAGAAGCAGCCAATTAAATCCATCCTGAATCCTTGATTCGCAGAAGTGAGATGTACTTTTGTAAGTCCTGGCAGGAACCAAGAACAAAGTCTTTCTTTCCATTCATTTCTTTTCATGAACAAATGCTACAGGTTGCCTGGAGAGGTTGTGGAGTTTCCATCCTTGGAGATATTCAGAAGCCATCTGGACATGGTCCTGGGCAACTGGCTCTAGGTGACCCTGCTTGAGCAGGGGGGGTGGAACAGGTGACCTCCAAAGGTACCTTCCAACCTCAACCATTCTGTGATTCTGTGGATATAATAAGAACGAACTTCAGTCAGTAGACATAATTTAAATTTAATTGAAACTGAAAGGTAATTATTGTTTTTCTCAACTTACGTTGGTTTATGGTTTTTACTATCTTGAAAAATGTGTTCAGCCTTCTCTTGCTTTTTGTTTAGTTTTAGCTTCTTTGCTTCTTAGTTTCCTTAGATATCAGATCTGAAAATCCCACAAGAACAATTCTCTGATGGTATTTCTGACCCAACTGAAAATGTAGAACATCTAGAAATCTCTTATGTTTTCCGCATTGCAGGGGGATTTCTAGATCAAAGGGGCTGAGAAGGAGTCTGGCCCAACTACATAGCAAGACTCACCTGGAAAACAGTTTCTTTCCCAAGCTGATCACAGAATGTGGTACCAACTTCAACAGTAATTCAGATGCTCAGAGAAACTGACCTCATGGTTTAATACAAAATTTTTGCATTTCCTAAGCTGTGTCTTTTAAACTACTACAATACTTTGAGATATCATCAAATTTTGCAAGACTGTCTCTCATCCCCAACCGTTACCCTGTAAGTTTCACTGAAAAAAGCCTGATTGAAGGAATTACTTTTATGAAAGTCTGGTTTCTACACCGCTGACAAAAGGCTTGAACTGTGGGGCCCTGTTGTTTAAAGGCTCTACTTGGTTAGATAAAGCCTGTTCCAATCGAAAATATCAACAAAAAAGCAAATGATGCTAAACCTAATTGACATAGGTTATTGTAATTCATACTTTTATGGAAATAGGGACAAATCAAAAGAGGTTCCTTTCTTATATTAAATGGAGCCAACTTTTGAATTGTACTCATTCCAACTCTTGTTGCAGTCAGTGGGTCTGCCTAAGATGTAGTCAGTACAGATTTTTGCCCATAGAGTGCTAGTATTCAGCTACCTTTTTTGGCACGCTTTGAGGCAAAGTATTTTTTCCTGTTTTCTAACATTAATCTCCCACCCCTGGATAAAACGAACAAACTCAAAAAGAACAGAGAGTCCTGGCATCCATTTCAAAAGGTAGTTAGTGGAACTAGGGGCAAGCCTTTGATAAGAATCAAACCATGCTGATTTAAAAGAATGTTTAATATAATAGTATATTTCCTGTAATTCATAATCCCTACTTCCTTGAGTCTAAAGTATTCCTTTACCTTTTATAATTCTCATTCTCCCTTTGGGGGTTCATGAAAGAAGATACCTTGTATCATTATTTCCCTTTAATTAAAATCAGAAACAGCCCAGAATTGAGAGATGCCTGAAAGGGCAACGGAACAGAACACTATGGAAGGCTTTGGGCATGGGATCCCAGAGGCTACTCTGAATAACCTAATTTTAGGCATTTAAAAAAATCTATTTAGTTTTTATAGTTACGATCATGCATCATTTTTTCCAAGCTGTGTATTGTCAGCTCTGAAAGATTTTCAGACTGAAGCCATTAGTAACATTTTCTTTGCATTGGGACAATGATAAGTCTCTTTAATTTTTTGATCTTTAATTAAATTCCCAATGGTCCAATTTTCCCCTAAAGCTCCTAAGCACAGTCTCATTACTGATACCTCAGGTATTAGGGGTTTAGAGTCCAGCATCCGATGATAAGGTTCCAAAGCTGAACTGCTCAGGTTAGTTTCCTGTTTTAAATCCTACAGTTTACCCACCCCAAAAAAATTGATTAGTTGATTTTAACACCCCTGACTTGGAGGGCACACACCATTCGTCGCGTTTTCTGGGTAGGTGCAGTTCCGTTAAGGAAAGGCACATTCCCCTACACCAAAAAGGGCATTAATCTCACCTACATCTGGCGATCTAAAAGACAGATGTTCAGTTTAGAAAGAGAATGATACTCATAGCATGAGTAATCTTGCCTTAAAATAGATAGTTAAGAGCAGTAGTATGAATAATTCTCTGGAAGTGCCTAGCCTCTGGTAACTACGGAGGGAAACTAGCTAGTTTGTTTAGGGTAGCTGCCTAAAGTTTAGATAGCTAGAATTCAGGCAGATGGACTTCTCCATAGTATCTGACTATTGCATGTCTTTCAGAATAGCTACATAAGCAGAAAACTCCTATCAGACTATAATCTGCAACTATAGGCATAACATTTTGAAGGTGCTTCTGCCTGATGAAAATGGTCTTTGCTAGTGTGGCAAGGAATGACCAGCTCCTGAGTGTGGAGTTGGCACGTTTGCGGAACCATGGCAAATTCCTTGTTAACTTGTGAATCTGCTGTGCTAGAATACATGTTAGAGAGCTAGTCTTACTCCTTTACATATCAAATTCCTAATTATTTCATAATAATATTTATTTATATTGCATTTTCAGTCCAGGGACCTTAAAACACAAATGGGGAAACTGAGGTTTAAGGAAGATAAGTTCGCATTTTTCCTCCATTTCAGTTTCTTTCATGCACTTCCAAAGCCTATTTCAATTAATTAGGGCTGCCATATATTTCTGAGGCAACAAGAAAGGTCTAGCCTTTGACTTCAGTGGACTTCAACAGACCTGTTTACCTCGTGGGAGTCTGGCTATCCAGATCCATTTTTTTCTCATATATTTACCCATGGATTCATCTTTGGCAGTTACAGGCTTTTAAATACTACGATACAGATCTCCAGTGATATTGTTTCCAGTTGGAAGACAGATAGTAATTTGTTCAACTTCTATATTCCAAATGCCTGAACTGGTATGGATATACTGCAGGAGTCTTTTTTAGGCTTCTTTTGCTGCCAAGTAAAATGCTGAATTCACAGTAACCTCATTCGTTTACTTTAAAATTATAATTTTACAGATTCATTGCGATAGGTAAACTTAGCAACAACTCACGTAAACTCCATTTTTTCAAGAACAATGTGTATTTTCCTTTCTGCTACAGGATTGAACAACTAAATAAAAATCAGTTTCCAAATATCCAAAGTCCAGTGCATGGGAAGACAAAGGCACTCCACGTCAGTAATTTTTGTTGATCTTTTAGTACCATGATGGGCGTTCAGAACAACCACTTTGTAGTTTCATTTTAAGTTTGTACACTGCATATTACCCTGCAGCAAAAGGCAGTTGTGTGCTTAATCTGATGTGTGCCACACTGACAGCTTACTTTGCTGAGTCAGATTTCTTCTTGTGTAGCTGATAAGCGATAACCACAGTTGCTGGTTTCATTCCTATGTTTTTTCTGTGCTGAATCTTTAAGAGTTGATATAACATTACTGAACAATGACTCTGTTGCAGCACTCTTAAATTTGTTCTTTTGGATGATGAGCACCAAAAATTTCGTTGATGGATAATAAGTGAAAATAGTCCATAATCTTTACCCTCAGATCTCTTTCTTTCAGTGCATGAATAAGTCCCCAACCCATTATGGAGATATAAAACGTGACTTTGGAAGCAGGAGCCTCAAGTTAGACATCTAAATAATAGACCTGTTTTTTAAAATCTTTAGAGTCCTTGAAAGCCTCTGAGTTCCCAGCAGCTCCCCTGGAAGCTCATGCAAGCTGCTGGATGGACTTTTGAAAACCAGGCATCCCATTTGCATGCTTTTTTCCCTCGAACTTTAAATAGTTTTTTTAGAGGAGCTGTCACATCAGATACAAAAAGCTGTCGCTTTTGATGCATCCCAGTGTCTGTAGATTTTCAGCTAGCTCTGTGCCTTCTTCCCTTATTATGGGGGTTCCTACTTAAAAAAAGAAAACATTTTAAACATCATAACTATAAATGCAAATTGCCCTATTAATTAACTGTTGGTTCAGTCCTAAAAGGTACTGAGCCTCTTTTGGAGGTGCAAGAGCCTTGAACTTCCTTTGCCTTCAATGAATGGGAGTTCAGCTCCTCCTTGCAGTCTGAGACTCCCCTGAGCACAATTTTGTGGCAGGCTGAACCCAAACTCTTCAAGAATGATTCCTTTTACTCTAGTGCATCAATGCTGGGCCCTGTATAAAGTGAAAGAGTCTTTGACATACACAAATACCCTTTCCCTTTCTCTCCATCACTCAGAAAGCGGCTTTACTTGTCATTATACTGTAGTTTCTGATACTTAGGGATAATTTGTGTTTGGGGGATGAGAACATGCTCCATGTCCTGGAAAGCATGTATATATGCTAGATAAATGCTAAAACAGTAGCAAGAGATCACTAAGACAATAAGAAAGGAGGGCATGGCTGTATCAATAAATACTTTTATTCAACAAGCCTGGTACACAGCAAAATGGCAAAATGGGGGAGACGAGGGGAAGAAGGGTGCAGCAAAATGTCTGTGGCGTTGCTGCCTGCTTTGCCTGCGCCAGAAGATGGGGGACAACCGCTGGCAGGAAGGGGGTGCGATGGCACTGCTGGTAGCCGTGCTGGGCAAGCTGGGCCCCAAGCGCCGCAGGTCTCTGGTGCCTCTGTCTCTCCCTCCCCTTCCCTCCTGCGGTGGCAGCAGGATCCAGCTCAGCTCTGCGGAGTCCTGTCCTAGCTTGTCCCTTAGCCCTGCTGCTGCCTCTCCTGTGGCGGGACAGCCTGCTCACGGATCCAGGTGGCAGAATTCAGTTTTTCCTCCATTGTCTCTGCCTTGCATTAGTCTTTTTGTCTCCATTTTCCTATCCATAAATTTCATGCAGTGTCTTTACTGAGTTTAGCAGTTTTGCAGGGCTTCACAGTGTCTTTACAGAGTACATTGAGTTTAGGTATGAACAATCATTGCCTGGCCCTCAAAACTCACTGCATCTCTACCTAAAACCCCAAATCTAATAGTTTTCAGGTTTTTCCCAGTTTTCCCTAATTCAGGGGTCTGTCTCAATTTTTTTATTTACAACACTGGAGGGGAACATTGATCTTCTACTGCTTTCTCAACTGAAGTATGGCCAAGAGAAGAGGTCAGGGGATGCATTCTTTGGTGATGCAAAGCATGGTAAGAAAAACATCTGTCATGTGATCCCAACCTTTTACACTGTTTTTAGAAGAGCAAAGAAAAGGAATCACATTTGCCTAAGGAGACTGAAGCTGATAGAAGGAACCTTGACAGAAGCAATATTTTCTGTGGTGCCACCTGACTTTTTTTTTCCTTTAGGCATGGTTTCAAGAGAAAAGGCAGTCCTATGCAGCGTGTTTGTATTTTAGCCACCGCATGTTCATGCAATAAAAAAGTGAAAATTGCAGTAAGATTCTTATCTTGCAATAAAATCCTTTGGATAATTAGTCTCTGATAAACAGTGGTTTAAGTATGGGAAAGTACTCTAACTGTACAATAAATATAAGAACACCTTTAGTTTTTAACTGCAACAATCTGGTTTTCTCTGAATGGCAGGTGTTACGGCAAAGCTGTTACTTGTAACCGTTAAGAGCTTTCAAGGACTGTGGAAACAATATGTAAACGTATACTTGGAAAGAAACCAGTCTAACTTCTGCCTTCAGATAGACTTATGAGAAGCCTACTGTTCTTTGTAGATTTTTAAAATTACTATCTTAATGACTTTTGTACTACATTACTATCGGACATTTCTGGAAACAGCTGTATCCCCAAATGCAGAAACCTGAATTACTGAATTCGGCATACTTCAGTTTAAGCAGTAGGAGAGTGGGAGGTTTTGGGACTGTGATTATAAGTCTGGACATCCAAATTCCTTGCAAGTTACATTTTGATGCATTAGTCTTTCCTGGAATTGAGCCATATATAAGAATAAACTGAAACATTCAGTCATAGAATAGTATGGAGAAGTTTACTTCTGAACTGTGCCAAAGGCTAGATCTGGTCAATGTTTTCAGTTGTGACATAAAAACAGATCAAGGAAGTTTAATCCGTGAAGCAGAGCGACTTAGAAAGATTTCAATAAGAGCTGCTCTTACACCAATAATGGACAGGCTGGATGAAGCAGGCTGTATACACCTATCATCTCCTTTATTGGTTTCTGTTCTTGCTTCTGGTTTGTTTTTTCCCTAAGTACTTAGAAAATATGTGCAGTAAATTTTGACATGGCAAAGCTTTTAGGAAATAAAAAAATAATAAAACAGCTGTTAGTCAGGTGTTAGAAATCTCAGAAGTACATCTAAGCTGATCTGCAGTGAGGAACCCCAGTAAATCACTGGGTTCTGTCTCTCGGTCCTGGCGGGAAGGTGCCACAGGTCCTGTCCAGCCCAGAAATCTGGGTTTACTTTCTGCAGAAAGTGGGGCATAGAGAATAGGGAAAGGAGGAGGAAGAGGGAGTTGTACACACCCTGGTCTTGCCCTGACATGGAGTACTGCAGCACTCCCAGGTCTCTCAGCTTAGAAGGAGCCCAAATATTCAGTACAATTTTATTCATAACTTTGTCATTTATTAAATCTGATTTCAATATATTTACATTATCACAAAATATGCAATTATACAGTTTAACCCTCAGGTAATTATTTTGCCTTTTAATGTCATCTCTTTTTAATACCTGGTGAGGTTTTGTCAGCGATGTTAGATCTTGTTCAGAGCAAAATATTTGAGCTGTGTGTGTACACGCATGTGCGCCTATGTACACCCACGCTTGAAAGGTGATGCAATTTCCTATTAAAGTTTGGGATATTCTTAGCTAGGAAGAGATAAATAATGGCTTTACTTCACTGTCATAAGTAATGACAGTGCTCCCTTGTGTAGGACCCTTCACAGTCTTCACCCTGTGAAACAGGGATAAGGGAATCACGTTAGCAATGGCTGAGCTGGTGCACACACTGTTTCTTACTTGCTCAGCTTTATGTACTAATAGCAGTGGCAAGGCTAGGAACTTGAACTTTGGGATTTTAATCCCTAGTTCTAGGCGTCAGACAATTTTCTTTATCTTGGAAAAGTAGTAGTAGAGCAGGGAACCGATAGTACTACACAAACTCTTCTCCTAGGCATACATTATTAACCACTGTCAGAGACTGTACTACAGAGATCTTTGTTCTGACCCAGTGTAGCTGTTCTTTTTTTTTTTTTTTTTTTAAATTTTAACCAGCAAGGAGACATAAGAAGTTTTTTTTTTTTCCAATTGGAGCGTTTCTTTTTTTTTTTTTTTTTTTAATAACTATCACTTGCACCAGGCATGAAAACAAAAAAATTAGTTTTCAGTTTTCCTTGTTGCCATTATCTGGTACCTGAAATCCCATGTTTACCTCCTCTGCTTGGTATAGAAATTAGAAATGTGGCATCCTGACATCAATGTTGGCTTTTAATAACTACTGCCCATCACTTGCACCAGGCATGAAAACAAAAAAATTAGTTTTCTAAAGCAGCTTAAGGAGAGTATCTCTTGATGAAGGCCAGACTGCATACTCAGAACTGACCATCCTATAACAGTGGTCGTACAAGCAGGGAATATTGGCAGGCATCCATTGTACATAATCTACTGCATAATTATATTTGATAGAAGCTTTCTGGTATGTGTGGATAATAAACAGCTCATGTATTTATGAATCTGGAATGTTCCTAAAATGAGTTAGTGCATGCTCAACATTAGTTTCCCAAGTATTTTTCATACTGTAGTATTACATTACATTTACTAAACAGATTAAACTGTATTGCAGCCTTAAGGGATACATTATTCCTGTGGACAAGCAAGGGCATTTATGCAAGTAACATTGATTGATTTTAATAGAAGTTATGCATGTAAATCCGTGTGCAATGAGATCACATTATACTCTACAGAATACTGGCAGAAGTGCTTTTATCCTGAAAACACACCTGCCCGCTATTTGCAAAGTCTAGTTTTCCTTTAAAACAGTGGACAGCAACATTTTATAGCCACTGTTATCTACATGACTTTAGCGTACATTGCATTTTGTGCCTGCTATAGAAATATTGAGGTCTACACAAATGTGCAGTATAATAAAATCAGTAACAGTGACAATTTGGATTCAATAGCACTGTATTTCTAAGCCTATGTCATGGGCAATGTCAAAGAATTGTTTACCAGAAGCCATCAGTCCTTACCCTATGGCAATAGGGCGAGATGAAGAATCCACAACAGCCTCCATACCACTCAAAAAGGCAACTATTCCTTCAACATTACATAGGTATAACTTCATAGAGATAAGAATAATATAGTCGATTTTGTAGGCAGTGTAATATATATAATGTATAAATATATACCTTTACCTAATAAAGTTTATAATTTAAAGTGCATGGATATTTTAGATGATGTGATAGGTAAATATACCTATTAGCAACATTCGGAGCATTGTGCTTGTCATTTATAACAGTTTACACGTAAGTGGCATCACTGCGTGCCAAATACAGGTAAATTATACTGGCTGGTATAATTTGTTGTCATTCCTACTAATTTTGGTTGCTCTTAAAGTTCTGCCTTCCTTCTTATCCCAGCTTTCTAATCCATGGAATTGTGTAAGGCAGACCAAGTTTTCCCCTTTCCAAATCGTTGCTATGCAATTACCACCTAACTGGGAAGAAACAGAGGTGCGTGCACTGGTGTGATGCTGTAGGCAGAGTGATCAGTATTAAACACTTGCTACTAAACGTTAGAGAGCAGTTAGCTACAGGGCTTCCATGTTCCCAGTGCTTTTCCAGAATACGTAAAATGACTTTCTCATCCGAAATGTTATGCATTCTGTGACAGCTGTTGTTGATGCTTATATACTATTACTGTCTTTGTACTCAGGAACGGTACGTAATCAGAAACGCATACAGCTAGACGGGAGATGATCTCAGAAGGACCTAGTCCATCCCAGTTCTCTGGAGCAGGATTAGATCAGTCCCAAACGATGTTTGCCTCTTGTGGTTGCCTGACCCTGTGCTGGAATACTTGTACTTAACTATATGCTTGTCTTTAGAAAGTGTTTTTTAATGCCTAACATAGATCTGTGCTGTAAATTAAGCCAATCGTTTCTTGATATAGATCAATGAACAGCACAGATCTGATGATAGACCCGTGTAAATCAATCGATGATACAACGTAACTCTCAGTTATTTCTCCATAACAAAACACAGCTCCCTATTGCAGCTGCTGAATGGCAGCCATTCCTTATCCCTTCCATCACTTGACTGATATGACACGATGCTTCTTTGGTGCTTCAGGGCAGCAGTTTCTCACCAGCTCCCAGCAGTTTTACACTATTCATTTTTTCTGCAGTCAAATGCTACATAATTTCAACTTAATTTTCATTACATTTATTTTTACTGGCTGATACCAGAGGTTGTATGTGGTCCTACTTCTATTTGATTTATTGGCTAAATGTTCATTAACTTACAGTGATGTCATACTTTGGGCATGTTCCTATCTCGTACACCAGTTTTTCTAGCACGCTATGACAAACGTCACTGCATTTTTCATTAAGCAGGAACAAATATGCAATTTCTCTCCAAAGTGTGACTATACAGATGGCATGCTGGGGTTCTGGGTGAACTGGCGATTTCCAGATCAAATTTACATAATTCCCAAGTGCAGCACAAAAAAGGCTTACTGGCCACCCACCGGATAAACGCCGTGTGGGCTCTGGGATAAGGTAGGTTCTTTCTGCATGACAGAAGGAAACCCACAACTGGAACATGTCTAAGAACTTGGTCCATGCATTATCTACATTCAAAGTCTGTTCCTTTTCTGTGAAACACTAACAGAAGAAAAATTTATAAAATCTTGTATTAGTCACTGTTACCAACAGATAATACTATGTTTACTCGGGGCCAGATCAGCTGAGTAAAGTCCTATATTCTGTGGCCAACTTTCCTGATCACAGCTACACTCTAAAATAAGTCATACTGTGAGTCATTTCTTAAGACCCGAATGACACACAAAGTTTAGGATTATGGTGTACAAATCAAACAGGGTTTTCTTTGAAAGCTTCCACGGACAACATCAGTTTTCACAGCTAAAGATCTGTCTCCACTTCTCTCCTACACTGAATGGAAAACAGAGATTAAGAATAAGCGTTCATCAAAAGGCGTGAAGAAAAAAAGATATGGCCATGCACTGAATATATATGCACAGATGTAAATACACTTATCTGAAGCAGATGTAAAAGCCACTAAAACAAATAAAGAGAGCAGAAAGGAAGAGGGAAGAATCTTACCCATGCCAAATATTGCTATAAAGTGTAGAATATAATGCCAATGAGCAATGACTGAAAAATAGGAAAAACACTTGTAAGAAAATAAAACACGGGTCCCTTCTTTACTGTGTCCCTCAATCGCTGGCTACTGCCAACTTCAGGGTGGCCGATATTTCTGCCTCTATGAGCCTGGTTCCAAAAAAATCTTAATCTTGAGGCCAAGACAGATACCCCTCGGCTCAGCACTCTGAGCTGAAAGGAAGAGTGCCAGCAAGACACCACAGATGGGAGATGGCACCGGCTCCTTGGGAGTCCCACCTTGTGCTGCATGCCGCGGGGTCCCGGGATGAGCTGGCAGTGCCCGTCTCAGCAGACCCCGCTGGCTTGCTTCCCCAGTCACTCCTGTTAGGGATTTGGATTACCTACAGGTTCCACAGCGGCACAGCCCGGCTGCCAGTCCCATGGTGTAAAACGTGCCACCAGGACCCCACCACCTTGGACACCGTCTGCAGCGTGCATGCCACAGTTTATCTACCCCTGTGCTAGATCATAGGATCAGGGCTCCATAAATCTCCATCTTCTTGCTCTATTTTTTCCCTACTGATCTGCAGTGTGATTTTCAGCAAATCCTTCCCCTTCTCTATCCTTCCATTTGCCTGGCTCTGACTGCAAGCAGTTTGGTGCAAAGACTACCTTTCAGCATGATGCTGCATAGCGTGGAGTGCAAGAGGGGACCCAGTTCCTAGCTAAAGCTTTGAGGGAACGATGCAAATACAAATAGCGAGCTGTTTTCTTGACAGTAGGTATACATTTTGCCCTTGATCTTCCATTGTGTAATAATCCCCGAAGTCAGCTTTCTGAAGAAAGCCAGTGAAGTTTGCTGGCTCTTGCCTTATGCAGCATGATGCTGCATAGCGTGGAGTGCAAGAGGGGACCCAGTTCCTAGCTAAAGCTTTGAGGGAACGATGCAAATACAAATAGCGAGCTGTTTTCTTGACAGTAGGTATACATTTTGCCCTTGATCTTCCATTGTGTAATAATCCCCGAAGTCAGCTTTCTGAAGAAAGCCAGTGAAGTTTGCTGGCTCTTGCCTTAAGAGCTGGATAAGGAAATACGGCTGGTGGATTCACTCAGGTGCATTCCTTGGAGTATTCAGACGCTATTGGAGCGAACAGGCTTGTGTTAGTTGTAGGCATGCTTTTCACATGGCACGTTTCTTGGCCACTCCTGCGACTGGTAATTACTGAAGCATACACAAACAAATATGGGGAAATATGTGTATGCTTAAATGCCTAACATTATGTTATGGTTCTTTGTACTAAGAAACAACAGCCCCACAGTATAGTTCATTACTGTAATAATGGAAAGATACAATTTGTAAAACATAAAATTATCTGCTATAAACACAGGCTCTGATTGAAAGAAAAAGAAAAATAAACTAAACAATCATACTGTAATTGGCTTAGATACCTTAATCACTGCCAATTATGCAGTGGCTGCATGCATTTTCCATGGATTAGACAGTATTTTCTCTAACTTGAATTAGTTAAAACATTATGTGAATGTTAAAGAATTATTTTTCTGTAAATATGATTTAGATTTTCTTTGTGTTCTTGTTCAACTATCTAAGAAGGTACATATGGAAAATATTTTAATAATTCACATTGGAATTAATTCTTAGTGTTCAGTTATATCACATTTCTCATTATGTCTATGCTTCATTAAGCTTTAAAATATTTAGTATATATTTATAGTCCATTTTCACACACATATAACACAGCTAATGATAGGTGAAAATAACTATTTCCCAAGTTCGATATGCGACGTGATATCTGAAACACGTTTTCAGGAATAATTTTCTACGCGGTATAAATACTAATTGTTTTGTTTATAAGACCTCTTTTGGCTTGCTAAAGGGAACTTCTAAAAAGCCATAATTTATGCTACCATTTTAAAACAAATTTAGAACCGGCTCCTGCAGGTTCTAAATATTCATATTCACAATAGTTGACTGATGTCTCTCTACTCCAACAATAGTTGGTCTCTCATCAGTTCAGGTGTTTTCTGGAGGATAAATGCCCAGAAAAATTGGTTAAAAATCACATGAACTGAGACTGAAGATGCAAGTTAACAAACAAGAGCCGGCAATAACACCATAATCAAAGCAAACTATTTTCCAAAAGCTTTATGAAAATCTGTACTTTGAAAAGGAAGTTTCATGCTGTTTTGTAGAACACTTCTTGTAAGATCAAACTGTGAATCCCCAGCAGAACCTCAGCTGTTCCCGAAACACAGATAAAATACACCAAGCAAAACAATACACTGTGTCTCATCCTTTCTGAAAGTCTTAGTCTATTCATCACACTTCTTGGTATTGCCCACCACTACCAGCTTATTTTAATCAACTGCTTTATACTCATTCTGGTAATTGCTTGTTATCCATTTCCACACCGCTGGCTTATTCATTATTTCCAGCAAAACATTACAGACCTCATTTTATGAAAATGATTTCTATACAGCATGTATCATAATTTCTTTTTGGTTTTAGTGGAGTTTGATTGCAATTTAATTCCAATTCAAATACTACATTAGAATTTTCCTTTTTAAATGCATTGCAGTAGAAGTTGTTTCTCTTTTTCGCTGTGATTTTTAAAAAATACTAGAATTAAAAATACTGGAATTGAAAAATATTGGAAAACATATTTTCGCAAAGAAATAGTTGATGGAAAATTGGAAAACAGTGAAGCAGAAAGAAATTTCTTTTCTTCCTCTTTCGATACACATTCCTGAATTTTTGTTTTTCCAGAACAAAAAATACTTCAGAATTAAGTTACTTTAGAATTAGCAACAAATGGTATTCGGAATTCATTTCATAACAATATTTACTAAGCTTCTTAAAACATTAATTTCTCAAAATAGCTGTAAATTTCTAAAAATTAAGATGTTTTCAATTATGAAAGAAATAAGGGATTTATTAATTTCTGTAGGGGGAAACCTCCGCTGCTGATAAAAAATAAATGCATACTTACCTATTCTAAACCAGAAACGTTAAAAGGAGAATATTGCTTTCATGAAAACAAAAGATTAAACATTTTTAAATGTTGTTATGAAAAGAAAAATCCCCTTTATTTAAAGTGTATTTTTTGATGATTTATAACTATTCTAAAATGTATATTATTTGAAACATCTTCTTGACTTTGAACTAAAAAACAAATGTAGTAGATTTTGTATTTTCAAAGAATTCCGACAATTCAGGTAAGTAATTTCAGCCTCTACAACAAATTATTTGTAATACCATCCATTTTAGCTGATGTTTATAATTAATCATGTTCGGAAATTTCTTCCCGAAATCACTTAACTTTTATATAAAGAAAATTGAGAAAATTGGTTTAGGTCCTTTCAGAGGTTTGTATAGCTTCTTTGAACTCTACTTTGGGAGACAAAGTAGTTTGATTACCTGATCTTCAGGTGGAGAGAAAGAAAAAAAAGAGTCACATCATTTTTTTAAAAGTCCCTGAAAAAAATCTGAGGATCATATAAAGCCACATTAAGTATGTGGCACTTTTATGTTTTAAATTCATTCTCTTTGACAGCATGAGCATTATAATCTCCCATGGCAATCTCTACTGACATCACCACACAGAAAGGCAGATAAAACACTTCTAAAGGACAGAACCATTACATACACTCCCCCAAAACATTGGGAGAATATGGGATGAAAGGGTGAGTTTGTGTTGAACACTGTTTGTTAGGAGGTTGATAAATCAGCACATTTGAGCACAGAGGTAAATGTCAGGGATCTGCAGAAATCTCCCTTCCACGTTCATCCTGAACGTGAAGCTGCACATTTACCTGGCCAAATGACCCGGTGCCCTTCAGTCCCTCAGTCCCTTCTCCGGAACAGAGCCCAACTGGAGTTTAAAGATCCAGAGATCTTCAGGGAGAGACAGCAACCAAGACTTCACTTCTCCTTCCCCAAAAGTGAAGCCTTTTGCATGTAAAGTGAGACAGGTAATGCCTTTGGAATCTGAGGAGGGTTTTGTGTACCAAGCTTGTTACAGCTGCCGAAAGGAAAGGAAAGGAAAGGAAAGGAAAGGAAAGGAAAGGAAAGGGAAAAGGAAGAAAAGGGAAGAAAAAGAAAGAGAAAGAAAAAAGGGAAAAGAAAGAAAAAAGAAAGAAAGAAAGAAAGAAAGAAAGAAAGAAAGAAAGAAAGAAAGAAAGAAAGAAAGAAAGAAAGAAAGAAAGAAAGAAAGAAAGAAAGAAAGAAAGAAAGAAAGAAAGAACCATAATCGTTACAAAACAGAGAAATGGAGGGAGGTAGTGTATGTCTATATGAACCTTGAATGTGATGTGATTTTTCACATCTTTAAAAAAAAAAATTTGATCTGAATATTTGAATCTGACACTTTCACATTTAAAGGTCAAGGCGTTTGCCATTAACTTCAGCATCTTTTTCTGAAACATCCTGGACTTCAGAAGTTGTTGAGGAATTTCTGTGTTTTAAACTAAAATATATTATGAGCATAAAATAAGTTATTGCAAAGCATGCATGGTATCCTGCAAACACTCACATGCCACTGGCCTTTTCCTTGAAGGGGTGAGTAGTACCAGCTCCCTCTTTTCTCCAGGGGAAATCAGAGGTCTCCCTTCCGCTCTCAGCCAGTTTCCCCTCACCAGCCCCCAGGTGCTGCTTCTAAACCTCTCAGAAATAGGAAGGGCATGTGAAATTGCTGGGGTCAGTTTTGAAGCCAGGAAAACAAATTTTATTTAAGCTATAGGAGTTCATGTATGCTTGGTAGCACTGTAAGTCCAGATAGAGTAATTGTGTTATATGCTGCTTTCTGATATGAATTCTTTTCATTTGTACAGTATTGTACCTATTTTTTTACTCATTCTAAATCGGTGTATGATGCCAAGTCCTCGACATACACTTTTTGAGTTATAAACCCACTTAGTTAAATTACGCTTCCCATCCTAAGAGGGGATCTGGGTCCACTCCCTCCCAGTTAAACCACTGTAAGAGCTGGTTCTGGAGCTGGACCATAATCATCCTTGAGGTCCAGAAAAGCATGTGCTGGAGGGTACCAGCTGGGAGAACTGGGAATTAGGCACTCCGGATGTGTGTTTTCCCCCATGGAGACGGAGTAGATCGGCATCTGTTTCGTGATTTTTTTTCTGCGGTGAATTTCAATATTTATAGGAATCGGCTCCCTACAAAATGTTCTCCGCATCGGAGAACAGGCTGACTACGTGCCCAGCTCCTCCGCACAGCCTGCCCTCCTCGCCCCCCTGCCCCGTGCATCTCCAGCTGCAACCCTGTCGGGGCAAAGACTTTGCTGGGGGGGCGGGGGGACGTCTTCAGCAACGAAGTTTCTTGGTGCTTCCCGAAAGCATTCATGAGCGCTTACTTCCTGCCGGAGCTCTGCGCTCTCTGTGAATGGAAAGTAGCAAAAAAGCCCAGAAGAATCCGCCTTTTCCCGGAGAAAAAAAAATATGGTTATTCCCCAGGAAGGGGAAAAAAAAACCAACCCAAAACCCCCAAAGGGTTATTTCCCAGCGCCTTGCACGCTGAGCCCTAGGAATGAGTCAGGCTTCTCAGTGCTGCCGCAGCCGGCTGAGCCCGCGTCCGTGCAGCGCCGAGCACGGCGGCGGCGGCGGGGCCGGGGCCGGGGCCGGTGCGCCGTCACCACGTACCTGG
>NW_008795018.1:9745858-9868315 GCF_000699145.1 Aptenodytes forsteri
GGCTGGTGGTGGCGGCGGAAGTCAGTGGGGCAGGGTGGTGCCCCTGGCTCCAGCCGGGAAAAAGCCGTGAGCAGCGGGCACAGGTTTCCTTCAGACTGCTCTTCTTTTCATCTGCAGCTAAGGTGTAAGATCAGCATAAATGTAAAAAATGCCTCTGGCTTTATGTGTGGATTCAAGTTAGGGGATCCCCGACTGAGCTATCTGGGGCACTTTAATCCTAGCACGGTGCCGGGAAAAAGCCGTGAGCAGCGGGCACAGGTTTCCTTCAGACTGCTCTTCTTTTCATCTGCAGCTAAGGTGTAAGATCAGCATAAATGTAAAAAATGCCTCTGGCTTTATGTGTGGATTCAAGTTAGGGGATCCCCGACTGAGCTATCTGGGGCACTTTAATCCTAGCACGGTAAAATGCAGTGTAGGAGAGGGTTACAGCCCCGGAGGTCACAATATCGTTATATTTTAAAAAGGGGCAGGGGGAAAGGAGAGGATTGATGTCGAGCTCTCTGAGGGGAGAGGATTTGCCCACAGTCCTGCAGAAAGCGTGGATGAAACTGGATGCAGAAGGAAGTACTTCTGCTCTCCGGCCTCATGCACTACACTGCAGAGCGTGCTGTTCCTGAAGACCATCTTTCATCACGCTGTCCTGCAAGGAACTGCCAGTCAGACATCCAGTGGTAGCAGTATCCACGGCCAAAACCCTTGCATGTTCTTAAGTTTGCTAGTGTACATTTCTGAATCTACCTCTAGCACACAATGCTCGGTAACATATCATTATCGTCATTTAAGTATGTACATATTTCTCCTCCCCACAGGCGCTTTGAGGCAGGAACTTATCTCTTGCGATGTGTTCATGCAGGGCTTAGCACAGGGGAGAGCAGATCAAGGCTGAAACCTCCAGGTGCTATCATTTACGAATAAGTAACAGTAATATAGCATGGGATATATTTCCAAGACCCCACCATGTGCACCGAAGAAATCTTTGAGTCCTGCAATCCTGACATAAGTTCCTGGACATAACTTCCTCTCACACATGCATAGTTAGCTTTGCTATCCCCATCATCCGTGTCTCACAGGGTTGTCGTATTCAGCCCATTGCTCAGGAGAATCCCACAGCACGTGGTTGCTCTGTAGCTGCGTGTTGTAGCCTTCTGTGCAGACCATGATAACTATGTTGTGTTGTGTCATCCATGCAGGAACGTTGATACATGTGTCACCCTGGCAGTTCACATCTTCCTTTGCACCACGTTGTTGCTTTGCATGTAGCTATCTACTATATTAGCTTAATTTTCTCGGTTTTTGAATGATGCAAAGTAATGAAGTAAACTAAACTCACTTTTCTTGCTTGATTTGTCCTCCAGATCTAATTGGCCTTACACACACAATGCTCCTAAAGACTGTATGATAATTCCTGGTGGCCGAAAAAGGAGGCACATTGGGGCCCATACAGAAGAGGAACGAGAACAGGAGGGCAAGAGCTTCCTACTGCCCCTCTGGCAGAGGTACCAAGTGCACGGCGTATCTGCAACCCGAGCAAAGTACTGGTTTTCAGAAAGCGAGTGAGACCAAGAGCTGCCCTGAGGCACTTGGAGCACGGGAGGAAGAGGAGCAGCGCCAGCATGGATAAGGACAGCACAAACCTGGCTGACCAGCAGTATGAATGTGTGGCTGAGATTGGGGAAGGAGCCTACGGGAAAGTGTTCAAAGCCCGAGACTTGAAGAACGGAGGTCGCTTTGTTGCGCTGAAGCGGGTACGGGTGCAGACCAGTGAGGAGGGCATGCCGCTGTCCACCATCCGAGAGGTGGCAGTTTTGAGGCACCTGGAGACGTTCGAGCACCCCAACGTGGTCAGGTGAGGAAGTGGGGCAGGCGTCCCGATCAGCGGGGTCCTGGTTTTAGTACATGAATTGGGCAAGCAAGCTTGGGTACCTAAATGGACTGGACGCTAGTTCGGGGTTGTGGATGAAGTGAGCACTAAACTGTGTACATGAAGTGTGGTTTGAGGTTTCAGCAAGCCATGGTGCTGCCTGCCAGACCTCACCTCATCCCTGTGCATTGCCTCCCACACACACAAACACCCATCTCCAGAGGCATAGGTGTGTGACTTAAGTGTTTGAGTGGATGGGCAAGGAGCCATATATACACTATTTCCTCAGGCATATGAGAGAATGAAAAAAACCCAACATCTCCCTGGTTTTGTCTCAGGTATTAGTTCTGCCAGCTGCAGCTGATTTTTAGCTGCTCTTTTCATTATCAAAATGGCAAAGATTATGAGAGTGGTAGTGGAATGCGCGTTCTACCTTTTCAGATGCTTTTATAGAGAGTTGTAGATTATCGTGTTAAAGAGAAGTAACAGCTTAAGACTTCAAGTTTTGCAGGCGGCCTTACGGTTGAATACTGTTTGACTGGTACTAATTTCACCGCATGCTGATGATTGTGCTACCAAGAGTGCAACAGTACAGATGTCAGGCCTTGCTTGCAAAATGGTGGCAATGGCCTCAGGATGTCTTTTCTGTCATGTCAGTAGCATAAACCCCAGATAAATGACCGGCGTTCTTGAACAGATTCTCTCAATGGTAAGGCTGGCCCTACCATAACCTCTTACATTTTTCTACAGCTGGAAACCTCCAGCAGCCTGTGAGTGTCTTTTATTAATATTACGAACTTTAAGAAGTAAGCTTCACTTTGCAGATACCCAGGTACGCAATGATTTGAAACTGGTTAGCATCTTGCTGATGGCGCTGTATTGACAAGAATATTTCCTGTTATTTGCATTATTGTATGCACATATTGCATAGCAAAAGGAAAATATTTTATACTTCACTAACACCAAGCCTCTTTCAGCCCTAGAGAAACAGATACTCTAAAGTTAGAGGTTACCTTCAAAACAGCTTGTAGCTGTGATCCTCCTGTTTTAGGGTCTGAGATGAGGGGGTTTATAGTAGGTGCAAGAGGAAAGGTGAGACAGAGAATAATATTTAAAATACAAAAGTGAATAGCTAGAGATAAATTAATTTTTGTTCATCTCAAGGCAACATAATACAACAGTCCCATTTCTGTCTAAACTGAATAGGCAAAGTATTTGTATTCTGAAATACTGATAACGGAGTGCGCGTCATCGGTCTCACACTTTTCCATTGCTAATCAAGCAAATCCACAATTTGGTTAACAACCATTATTTTGACTGGCACCTAATATAATGCCAGAGGCTTAGTCAATAAATTTCAAAAGTGGGGGCATCTTTGCGTGGACAATGTGTCATATTTGATCACCGAATCAAGTGGCTTGGTTTACAGAAGAGCGCACACAAAGTTCTTCCGTGGCAGTAGAGATCATTGATAGTTCTCAAAATCTCTGAAATCGAGCCCAATAATTTATGAGAGTAAATGAGGATTTAGTTGTCCAGGTTTAGACATTTACATATTTGAAAATTGTAAACCTTGTTTGGGAATAATTCAACACAGCAATATTTACTAATTTTCTGCCATTGAGATCTTTCCATATGAAGTAAAAGGGTTTTTTAAGAGCTTTCTAATCCTGAACTCAGCAAAATCATGAAAAATAAAATTCTTGTTTTCCAAAGAGCTATTTGATGAACTGACCATGCAGCTGCAGGCTTGTTTTGCTTGGGTTTAAGTGCAGTGCAATCTCGACATAGCGTTTGCATAAATATATTGAAGCTTAAAATATTTTTACAAATTTGAATGAAAATTCATTCTCTGCAAGCAGTAAGTATTTCAACCAGCAATATGAGAATGTAGTTTCAATATAAAAATCTCTGAAAGTGCGTTCCAGGTCCTTATAGTGGTGTTGTGAAGCCTGTATCCTTTGCCATAAGCAGCATTTCAGATGCAATGGGTTGGGCTGTGATGTATCAGGATGCTTGGGACCTCGGCTGCACACCTTTTTCCACAAACAGGCAGGGGAATATAAGAAGCAATTTCAAACATTATCTCTTCTAAAATGGGAGGAATGTTATTTAAAAACTCATCTCTGTTGTGCATGTTTTTAATCTGTAGAGCAGATGAAGCTATAAGTAGCACTTTGGAGTGACTGAAATCATATCCTTATAATGGAAGATTATTTGAAAATATTTACATGCCCCAGTTCCGTTACAAAATACGGTAGAAGAATTTGTAATTTATTGAAATTAAAGGTCTATTTTTGTATTATGTAAATATACTCAGAAAAGGAAATACTGTAAAAGAAGATCTGCACTTTTAAGCAGCTGGCCTGGCTGTACTTAATTATTGAACATATTATGCTCACAAAAATGTTCATTGTTTGGGCATGCATTCTGGAAACTGGTATCATGGCCAGGCTAGTAAATAAAAATAATGGCAAATGCATTGCCTACATACTAGATTAAAGTGTACATCATTTTCAGAGCACTGGGATAACAACACAAACATTCGAAATCAAATTTTTTTGATTTTGAGGGGACGTCTAGCCTTTTTCTGAATATTACAGGCAACTAGCCTCAGAGAAATAAGTGAGAACTGCAAATATAATGTTGAATTTGTTACCTCTGAGTAATGGCATGTGTGATCCATGAGTCGCTCAATGCAAACCGACAGTCATCCTGTGAGTCAAAATTTAGACAGACTTCAAGCAGATGAGCCGCATGTGCCCTGTGCTTGGCGGTGGTACTCTGGCATCAGCTGACGGCAATGGCAGAAATCACAGGCCACATCTCATCATGCTGAACTCAAATGGTAGGTCTGGGCATCTCCAGAGAGTACAGTAAGGAGCTCAGCAGTCCAGGGCTTCTCTGTCTCCATGAAGTGGTGCTGAACGTGAAGAACAGTTTGGTAAGGAAAAGACCCCGTACTTGCTAGGCAGAGGTGGAGCTCCATGGCTTTGTTGGTCACGGAGCCATGATGCAGGACCAGCATTGCTACTGCAGCCCAGGTTTGTCATAGCGGTCGTAGATTCCCTTCCTCTAAAATCCTGAGGAACGCTTAGAGCCAAAACTGGTTTCCGGTGCTTGGCATTGGGGGTGGAAGATAATTTTCTCCATAAAGCAGAAGTGTCTAAATAGCATAGAATAATTTTAAACAAAATATTTATCAAATTTTTCCATGCTACTGCTTGCTAATTATGAGAGCTTTGTTTCGCGTTCCTTCTCTCCAAGTCTATCGTTTCCATATTCCTACAATGAAGAGATGCATTTTTTGCAGCACAGTTGCTTTTACAATGACAGATAATGAAGCTAGGTAAGACTTCACTGCAGAATAAAGCAAAACGAGGTGCAAGATAAGAAGTGAAGGGAAGCCTAATCTTCATCAGAAAAGTCTCTGGACTATTGACTATAATGGAAATAAGGCCTGGAGGACTGATCTAAAATTTTGTAAGACTGTCAAAAATAGTATACAGAAAGGCAGGGGAAAATTACAGTTAAAAGGATGATTGCTATGTGCTTAAAATCCTCTCCTGTTCACATTTGCCCTTGTATGGAGTTCCCCTCCGTCAGGACACCTTACTCTATTCTATTTATCTTCACAAAACAAAGTAAAAAATAGAATCTTCAGGAGTAAATCTTACTGTGAATTGCTCTAAAATGGGGTATGTTGTAGGCTTTGAAATGTCCTTTGTGACTGGTAGGATGATTAAAGCGCTTCTCTAGTTCATCTTTCAGATAATAAGTTGTAATGCTTTATTAAAGCTTTTCTATATACAGTAGTCATTCAGATAATAGTTGTAATGCTTTATTAAAGCTTTTCTATATACAGTAGTCAAATCTGGCAAAAGTTGGTCCAGCACTTATGTAGCTTAGTGCTGTTCTGTTTGGGAAAAATGAAATATATGTAGACAAAGGACAGACTTTGCCAGGAATAAATGACATATTAGATTCAGGAAATTCCTGCGTGTAAAACTGGGAGTATTCCCTGCTGCAATATATCTGTAAAAATCCTTCTTGTGATTATAATGCTAAATTCAGCAATATACTGTGTTCATTTTATCTCTCTCCTGCTGGTAATCAGATGAATAATTTTCCCCTAATGTTAATCATCCATCAGACTGTGAATTTGCACTCTGGGAAGGTGATATACAAGACAGAATACTGTAATTCTTGCCGTGCTTGTTTTCTAACATACATATATATTTAACAATTTTAATAGTGTTCAACCTTATGCAAATAGAGCAAACCTGCAAAGGTGTAGATTTTTGCTTCCTGGCTCATAGTTTTTTTGATAAATACAACTTTTTTAGTATTTTCATGGGTTGGTAAGTCTTCAGTTTTAAAATAACCAAAATTATATTGAATATAATCTATTAGAATATAATCTAATCTGGGTTATTATTTCAAAGATAAGTGTCAGAAATCTTGCCATTCAAGGACGTCATTACCATATAATAAGGAATTAAAAATCTTAGTTCTCTCCTTCCTGTCAACTTGCGGAGTAGGTGCCCCAGCTAATTGACTTAGGTTCAACAGAATGATCCACCGAGTTGGAACTGTAACTCTGTTCCTCAGTCTTTTTGGTATATGGATCAGCGTGGGGGAAAGCCAGTAATTATAAGTATTTGCACAATTATGCCATGTTCAAGTTTTTATGTTATTTTATATCCACTGAAATAAAAATGACACTGTAAACTGCCCTCTGTGGTACAGCAATACTGTCACGTTGCTTTTTCCCTGCTTTTACAGTCCAGTGGTCCATGCTGTTATCTCTTGGTTTGCACTTGAGTACTTGATGGAGCCCATCAACTGATTCCCTTGGCAAGGCAAGCTGAGTGTGGGGGGAAGACGCTGGGGCGCGCTTGATTCCCCCATCCCCATGTGCCCTGACATAAAGACCAGCACTTGACTCTGCTCAGAGGTCCCAGAAATGTATAATGGCTTGGTGCTTAAAATTGTGTTATAGTAAGATAGACGTTGTCTTTTTAGAAGTGTCTTAAAATTCCCTGTTTAACCTGATAGAGCATTCAGAACATACCCGTAGCAGCTCATCAGTACCTAGCTAACCTTTTGCAAGGCAATTTGAACTTGTAGTTGTTTTGCTTTGTTCTGTTTGTTAAACTGAAACGATATGGGAACATACAGAGGGAAAAGAATTTCAAAATGCAGTAGCTAATTTTGTTTCTCTTTCCAGTTTGTGGTGACGCTGATATTGGCTGCTGGCTTTATTACTGTACTGTTAATAAGTTTAAAGGATGATCTTCTCAAAATCATTGAGATGTTCCATCCCGTCAAGTGAAACATTTCTATTCTAGGGGGTGTTTGTCTCCAGTGAATTCTGCTTACTTCCTTACTTCCTTTTCTGCCAAGCTAATGTTGAACTTCGAGTGTGTGACATCATTCTCACAGATCAGCAGTGTGCTGTATTGTGTGATACAATGTATTTTTGTGTAGCACCACTCATATGGCATCTGGCAGGCCCCTGGAGAGAAAGAAATGGTTACCTCTACATTGCTAGGTACAGGGATTGTCTTGCACGTGGAGAGAGTAAAATAAGATGCAGGGATGGAGTGAAGCAGAAGAAACTGAACTTGAAACTTGCCAAAGTTAAAGGAATTAATGTGGCAGATGAGTCTCAGATGAGGTAGAAGAGGTGCATGAGTAATGGGAAGGAAAAACTGAATGAGCTTCAGAGTCAGTTTTAGTCTAACACAAACAGGATGGTCTTCAAGGCAGATGTCAAGCCGGGAAGTGCCTTGGCGGGAGAGAGGCATTTCCAGGCTGGAGAGCGGTGGTGGTCGGAGGGGAAGGGAGATGGTCCCTGCACTGACCAGCCACTGCGAGGAGGAACACTGCAAAGGTCTCGGGGAGGGGGGGACTGCCTACCTGGAAATATGGCTTCTCTCATGGCAAGAGGGCAAAGGGGAATGATGTGGCTGACACTGAACAGGGTTTGGCAGTAGGTAGGATTTGGAGGAGTTTGTAAAGTTGGCAGAGGACATTGTGAAGTGACTGCACGTGAATGCTGGCCTGTCATCATCTGCTTGCAACCCTACAGTACACAGAATAAGCATGTATAGGGAAAATAAGTGATATTCTTCCTGTCCATATGAATTGTTTAATAGTAATGGATGTGATGATTTAGTTTAAATACATGGTCTGCCAGAAACAGGACAAGATAAGAGCATGTCTGGAAGGAAGGATTGAATATGGAATAGCCTTCTGAGCCTTAGGAAATTCGGTTTCTGGAGTGAGTACAAGCTTTCTTCAGAAAGTATTTTATCTTATTCTGAATCTAAGCTTTTTACAAAAAAACGTTTCCAGTCTTTGTGTGAGTAAATGTCAGTCATTTTAGATTACGTCCAGTGCTCCCTTCCTTCTTTAAATCTGTGGATGGTTGTGTCTATGCTGTTCTTGGAGAGATCTAGTCTTGCTGGGTCCTGCCCAGAATGGAAAACCAACTCATTTCACCACAACCATTGCTGGTGACAGCCTGTGACTGCCAGGCAAAGCGTCAGCACCCCCTGGGTTAATGCAGTGGGGTCTAGGATTCAAAACGGAGCCTCGAAAAGGACGGGACAGTGGATGCTCCACCCCAGCAAACAGGGGCCAGGGTAGATTAATTGGGACTTTCCAGTTTGCTTCATGGTACCTCAGTGCCGGCTGAAGTGCGGAGCAGAGCAGGGGGAAGGAAAGTGCTCACTTTCCAGGTGTTTGAAAGAGAGTAGGCTGGAGGCTGTGACTTAGCAAAGCGCTAAGGGAGTCACTCAGGTACACTCAGTGGGATTTAAGCCATTGTTTGAAGTTTAGCACAGATGTAAGTGCATTATCAAACAGAAATAGCTATGATATTAAGTATGCACTGAATTTTAAAACGCTTTTCTGAATAGAGTTCAGGGACAATATACATAAAAATATGAATCACAGACATTGATTCTTATTCATGCATTACATTAACTGAAGCCTTATTTCTGGAGAATTTTTCTATTAAAAGTTAAAATAAATCATGCAAAATAAATAACTATCCTGATATAGCAGTAACATGAATTTGGCATCAAGAGTGGTTATTTGTCTTTGTTGACTTCTGAAGTTTTAAAATTATTTTATAAAGTTTCATAACCCTAAATAAAACAGAAGTTACTGTTCATTCCAAAACTTTGCAGCTGTATATACAGCATTTGCTTTTTACTCTTTGTATGAAATCTAGTTGTTTTCCGGTTTTGCTGAACAAGTTGATTCTTAATGATCTAACAAATTATCAAAAGATAACTGTGCCCATACACATACATAACTAAGCTGTGTTAGTTCATTCAAAAGAGAGGGAATTTCTCCTCCTGTATCAGTTCTTCATATATTTTTCTTATATTCTGAAAAATATTTTAAATTACGCATGCATGAATATTGAACAGCTATACCTTTAAACTATAAAGCCTTTGTATTTAATAAACAAACCACTTTAGAATTTTCCAAGGAGTGGTTTTTTCCATCATGTACTTTAACATTTTCCATTTGGGAAACCTCCATTTGGGAAGCTTTTGATGAGATGATCATCAAAGAGTGGAAATGTGACTGTTGGTTTCTGAACTGTTTCAAAATACCTCATTGCATCCAAATTATTGTATTGATTTTCCTATTTATTTATTTACCCTTAGCCTTTGAAAATTTGTTCCATCCTTAGAAAATGTTCACAAGGAAATAGTCCGCTAAATAATCCTTTTAAAATCAGGCCTCAAAATTCTAACACCACAGTTGTGTTTTCTTTAGGCGGAACAAAGGATGTTTTATACGAGTAATAAGAAACTCTTCCATATGATGCTTTAGATGTCTTTTTAGGGTTTTAGAAGAAGATGGGTCTCTAGACTAAGAAGCATCCCACATAATTTTAGGACCAGGTGATGATTTTGGATACCTCAATACAGGGTGTACTAGAATGTGCCAATTTGCTGATATTGGTAGAGTTGCCCTAGGGTCGATTTCCCATGACATACCTAGCAAACAATTTACAAACTTAGCAAAAAGTTCCATACTGTTTTAAAAGCATTCACATGAACACTGACTGGTTATCACTCTGGATTATCATTAACAGGTGACTGATCTCTTCTTAGTAAAAGAAAATAAACAAATAACTCGCATATGATTTCATCTTTGCAGGAATTTCCCATATTTAATGATTGAAAACTCAATTCTAGTGCAGATGAATCATACTGAGCTTAAATGAAACCTATTGAGTTTGGACTTTTGCAACATTAGTCAGTGCAGAATGTTACATGTTTTGATGGAAACGGAGAAAGGAAGTGAGACAGAGAATGGAAAAGCCTATGTGGTTTTTTTCTCTTTTATGTGAAGCTTTGGCTAGTCTTTTAATATCTATTTGAAGTGTGGTCACTATAACTGAAGGTGTCTGTTCTTTTAACAATGTCAGAGAATTCCCTTCTCCCTGAAATCAATTAATTATAAACTGGAAATTTCAGTACTTTGTTCACTGTTTCTTAAGTTAGCATATTTCTAGGAGCTTTCTGTGAATGTAATTCCTAGCTGCACTGGTGCTTTTGTTTCTCTTCATCTGTGGAGCCAGGGCTGTACTGTAAGGATAGAATTCTATCACTATTTCTTTTTTTTTTTTCCACATTTGATGCGGTATTTTGCATACAGCTGCAGAGTAGACAGTTACCTTTGAAAAGAACATTTGGCTGGTTTAATTTGATTAGAGCAAACCACCTCAATCATTTCTGAACTAAGACCGTTTTCATTTTAACTTGGCAGTAGGAGTTGGGAATGTACTGACTGTGCTTAGATGTTTGGGGGAGTTCTGGTTTGGATACACAGCTACTGCTGAAGTGAAACAACCTTAGAGGACTTTGCCCACTCTGCTCCTTCCCCATAAAAAGGGAGGGCTGTGAAGTCATTGAATGTCACATTTAACTTTCACTCATTATGACAAGGAATTGGACTCCTTGTGAGTGTTTCTACAAAAAATTGGAAACCTTTAATGCATAGAAATACATAATCATACATTTTAAAAAAAAACCCCTAATATTAAAAACAGATATAGGATATGAAAGTCTTTTATTTACAACAAACTTTAACATCCCTAGCAACAGCATTTTGAATAAAGTTATAATAAAATCCAACACATACATAGAAATATGGTGGGTTTCTCATAGATATATTGTATCAATCTTAAAATTGTATCCCCTTTAGCAAGTCTTAGTAAGATTCCCACATTCTGTCATTCTCCTAGCTTTGACTTTCTACCCCTTTCCTCGTCATATAAATATATTGTGATTTTTTTTATGTTGCATATTAAATATGAAATTAGATTCTTCAGATTTACAGTATTATGTATTATATATGATTTTTGCTTTTCAGTTGCTCTCACTGGTGATCAAATCATTTTTCCTAGAAAAACTCTTGTGGCTGTCTAGAATATCAATGTGTCTCATAATAAATGACAGCCCTTCAATAAATTATAGTCGGATGGTATTCTCCAGAAAAGATGGTTCTGATATTTAAGTGCTCTGACTTTGCAGTAGTGGATCATCATATATACAATGTTTTAACCAGAAGATTACAGTTGAAGGAAGACCTGGTTATTCTTGCATTATGTTCTGAAAACCAACATGCACAGTTAACTGCTCATCTGTGTGAGCAGCCTAACACTCAGTACTAACGGGGGAATTGGATCCGCATCTTCCAGCTAATCCAAGAATGCAGTTGTAAATTTAAGGCTTGGGTTTCCGCTGGTGAAGTTAAAGTCCATAGAGCTACACTGATTCAAACAGCTCTCTTTGTTCAAATCATAAATTCGTAATGTTAAGATGAACAAAAATGCATTAGGACAGGCAGACCGTGCAGAGGTGTCCCAACAAGCATGCACATTTGAGACTTTACCGTTCAGATTTTAGGTGCTGCAACTATTGAGTTTACCAAACTGGGGTATAAAAACAGCACTCTCATTAGGAGGTTTTTCACTGATATGGACTCAGAGTTTCTGTTGACATGTTTCACTCCTCCTAATTACATTCCCTTTTAGCACTACAAATAATTCCTCTCTACCTTAGTATGGACCCTCTGAAATATTTGCTGTCTATCTCTATGCTGTCCCCTAAGCAATTTGTACAATGCTGTGGTTACCACCGAACTCCAGGGTGCATCACAGACATGGTCACTTCAGTGCTATGTACATCTCCCTTCTTCAAGAGAAGATGCTTCTGTAGCTACAATTAGAGACTTTCTGATTGCTGTACAGCATTGAAAGTTTATGTCTAACTTGTTATTCGCTACCACAGCACTAGAACCTTTATTATTGATTTCCAGGTTTCTTCAGGATGGTGAAAGTTCATGACCTGTATTATTTTTCTCTAGTAGGAAGTAGGTTATAAGGTAAATCTTGTTTTGCTAATTTTATCTAACAGCATGCTTTCTTTGTATTTGTGATCTTTACAACATAGAGTTTGAGCAGCATCTACACTTTTAATTAGCATGTTGTTTATCCTTAGATAACCTCCTAGATTGTTAATGGAGATAGGCCTACCCACTGATCTCTGTGGTTTCCTTGCAGACATCTCTAATCAATTTGTTGCCTTAATGTTCATCTCTGCTTTTTATAAAATGCTGAGCAACAAGTTTTGATCAAAGCAATAATACCCCTATCCAGACTGGTTTGAATCAGTGACTATAGACTGAAAATCAGAATTAAATGTCTCATTAAACTGAAAAGATTTGGCATTCTTGGAAGGGCCCAGACAAGTTAGTACTTCTGCAGAACTGAGCACCTGTATCTCTTCATTGCACGGAATCCCGTTCATCACATTGCCTTTACATTTGTAACATCATTTAAAAAAAAAAGACAGTTACCTGGAATTGCTTAATTCTATGCTGCTTATTATTCATGTTGTCTCTCTTCTTAAGAAATCAAGAAGGTTTTATTACTTTTTAATTTTATTTGGTCAGATTAAAACATCTTTTAGAGATGTCAGGTTTTTCAAAAGCAAATCTTTATGCAGTATTGAAAAAAATACAAACAGAAATGAGACTGGAACTGAAGACTACAGCAGTACAACATAAGAATAGTTAGGAGTTGCACAGAAGAGTCAAGTAAACCATTTGACTAAAAATGAAAGGTATTTGTGGCTACAGATAAAACCCAGATAGGTGAATAACACTGATGAGGGAGTCTTTTTAGAAGACGTTTTAAGTATATTGGAATGTCCCAAATCAATAGGGTGTTTTGATGTCTGTAAGAAAATACATTTCAAAGACTGCTTGGTTTCCAATAACCCACAGTTGGGAGTGGACAAGAATATTCTGCAGAAACAAAACTTAAGTCATAAAAAGCAAATTTAAATCTTCTGCTATCCTCTAGATCAGTGAAAGGATATTGAGCCTATAATTCTGGAAGAAACTGGAAGGTCAGCTAAGTTCACTAAAACAGTAATAAAGGACAATTTCGACCACTGTTCATAATAAAGTGGACAAATGAGACAAGGTTTAAAGACAAAACTTACAGACACCGTTGATGAAGCAGCTGTTTCTGGAGTACAAGGAAGAGAGATCACTCTCTGCGTAGCCTGAAGTAACTTGCAGTAGCTGGTTTAAGAAATTCTTACAGTCAAGACACACAGTCATAGTGACCACAATAATTAAATCTGATATATTTGGGAAAGGGATGGTTCCCAAACTTGATGTAGTAACAATAGGCTTTCGAAAAGAGAGATTAAGAAACAGGAGGTAATAAAAAATTCAACAGTCAAGAGGAAGGATATGAAAATGCTTAGATTTAACATGGTAGGTACTTAAACAGAGATTTGTAGCAATACATTTTGTCACTTGGGACATACACCTTCCCCTGGTGCCATGCTCTGCCCAGCCACTGGAAATCCTTGCTGCTGCTTTGGATCTGTAGCCTCTTCCTGGGTGCGAGATATAGCAGGACAGTTTCAACGTACGTGTTCCACAAACTCTCCAGAGGGGTGGGGGATGCCAAAGGGAGACACCAAACTTTCTCTACCCCTTTTATGACTCTGCTCCAGTATATCATGATGGATGCATAGAAGGTACACATAGCCATGCATAAAAAAATAAAACAGGAATGTAAGATAATTGTGAGCAGACATCTAACTTTAACCATCTGAATATTAAAAGTATACTCCATCCTAGTCATTTAGAGTCTCCCCAGAGTGAGTGCAGAGAGAGGATGTGCTTTCTGAGAATAATTCATCCCACTCACTTTCCGTACCCACCCTGGAGCAGAATGAATTGCCCTCTGGAAACGCCTGCCTCTCTCTTCTTGGCTGCAGAGAGAGCCCAGGTGGCTAATGCTACAGCTCAATGAGATTAATGCCAGTCAGTATGGTTCAAGTTTGAAGGTGGAAAGTGGAAACACTAGTAGGGAGTTTGTACAGCAAATAGGAGAAATTAAAAAAGCAAATAGGGAATTATTTTGAGGGTGGGGGAACAAAAAGCTAGTATTGAAAGAGGGCACTTGAACTATGAGAAATTAGAGGAGGTAATCGAATAAGAAATTAGTATTATAGGGGAACTTTTTTTTTTTACCAAAGTCTATAGTATATGGATTGTTGGTAAGGGTTTGTACAAGACTCGTTTTTTATCAGCTGGCAAAAATGATGTACTTTTCCTAATAGCAGAGTGTAGGTTTCTGTGAAATGTACTGACTTCAGACAATCTGCTTCTAGTTTGCGCTTGGCATTGAAGTACTAAGGAGAACAGGATGTAGCTGGAATGGGTGGGCATTGCCTGGTTACCGTGTACCCAATTTTAAGCTCCAGCAGAAGGCATTTTGGTCAAAACTTGTTAATGTTCTACAAAAGGAAGAGTAGCTGAAGATGTGTGTTGGAGACAGCCAGTCATACAGCCTACAAGTGATTTAAGGCACCTTTTAAAGCTTTCTCAGATGTAGTTTCTCTTGCGTATTCTTCTCATTTCCCCTTACTCTGCCATACTGGTCTCATACAGGATTTGCCACTAAGTGGGCTAAGTATCTCATTATTGATCAAAGTCTGATGCTACACATAGTTTCATTGCCTCAAATTCCTTTCGAGCAAATTGCATGATTGTACAATTGCAAGTAGTTGGAAAATTCTGGTGTCTTATATTCCACTCTGAATTACCCAAGACCTAAGTGCTTGGAAAGCAGTGGTACTATGCCTTTATCTCTTGGAATGATTTTTTTTTAATTTAAAGTTCTATTTTTCCATAATCTCAAAATGCATCAGCCCACATTGCTCGGTAATAGCCTGCAAAATTAAAATCAGTCGATAATACTAACAGATTCTGCTCCATCATTTTTTATGTTGAGTGTCTGTTGGAGCTAGTTCTTTTATCACTTGATTTACAAAGCTTGAAAACAGCTTTTTTTATTATGTGACCGCTAAGACAATATAACTGTAGTAAAGCAAATAAGCTGCTCTATTAAGCTGTTTGAATATCCATATTACATATGTGTGTGTGTGTGTGTATAAGTGGAAAAGAAAAACCATGAAAATTTCAAGATTTGACTGCATTTATACCAGGAATTGCAGAATTATTATTTTGTAACATGGATGAGGATTGTTAGACATGTAGGACTGCAATTAGTTTAAAGTCTGTGCCTTAAAAATGTCTGAACGGTTTTCTGTTTTAAAGTTAAAAGAAAAAATTGAAAGGAAATGAGGGCAAGCCAGGAAAAAAACCATCCCAAAAGCTAATTGTTTTTAAAAAGTTACATGACATTGAAAATTGGAACTTGGAAATGAAATGCCATCTCACTCCTAAGTATAATAAAATAGTAAATTTTGTTAAATGTATTCTGGAAAGAGTAAATGAAAATTATAAAGCCTAATGTGACTGGCAAAGAGCCCAGGCAATATCCGAAAGAGTAAACATCTAATGGCTTAACCTAACTGGGGCACAGTCCACTGCAGCAGGCAATTGAACAGGGGATGTCAATATTTAAAAGCAGCAGAACTAATTTTTTAAACAGATGGCTTTTTTTCCTCCTGTGTGCAGTACAAATATATATCTTTAAAGTCTTCAGGGAATATTTAGATGATGGGATTATGTGTCCCTTTTAATATTGACCCTTTTTTTAATTTTTCAAATCTTGTAAGATTTAAGGTCACTTAGATCTTTCTTCTCTCAAGCATGAAATTGCCATCTTTAAATTGCATTATTCACTCAGTTCCAGAACTCATTCATCCCAGAACACATCCTTTATACAAAAATATTGCAATATCATCTTGTCAGCTTTTAAATGGAGACTCTTCTTAAGAAGACTGTTGAGTTCTTGAAATAATTTAACTAAAATTTTCTGAATGGACATGATTATCATGGCATTTCTAATATATTGATCACTGTCATTTTCACAAGCCTGAAAAAGTGTTCTTGTGCTTTGGAAAATCTAAATCCATGTCACTTCTCTGCCTTCTGGGGTGAAATCACGCAGACTGTACTGTGCTTAGATCAACAGTCATATACCATAGGGGCTTGCGTACAGAGGCATTCATGGAAATGAAGACTACTGTGTCTTCCTGGATTTAGCAAAAAAAAGTGCTCTGCTGTGTGTGTTTCTTCCAAATGGACTTGAGACAGTTATTTCTCAGTCAAATATTTTCATAATCCAGGCACAGATTCTTGTTTCAGAACGTATAGATGCCAGTTGTGATGTTTGAAAACCAAGACATGCCTGCATGAAAAGTAGGTGAGGGAAATCACCAGAAAGTTTGACTTTTTCTTCACAGAAAGTCACTTCAATTCTGTGATAACTCAGAAAGCGGCTGAATGGACCTTTATAAAACATATGAACTAAGTCACTTCTAAGTGGAGACAGCTGGGGTCTATTTAATATCCTGTGTAAAATGGTAGAGGTCAGCTTCCTGGAATAACTTAGGAGTTTTATTTCATGAATATCCTACTGCTGCAGGGACCTGGGGTGACGGTGAGGCTCGAACTAAAATGCGCCGTAAGGAAAAGCTCCAGGGCCGTAGCTCTCATTCTAGCTCTGCATTTGGTGCAGGATGGTAGGAAGCACCTTGTGGCCTGCGGTATCTGCGCATCTTCATAAATGTCTGTTGCGTGGGTGCTTATTAATGCAGGCAACTAGTCTCATTTTTTCCTTCCAATCCTATATATTCTTATGATTTAGGCATTGGGATACTAAGTGAAAATCATCAAGAAGTGACACTTTGGACAACAAATGATTCTCAAATGTACTGACGATCTTAAATACCTGGGTTATTTTGTAATTTGGGACCTTGGTTCCTAAATCACTTAACTTATCTTGACGGTTTTATGGTGTCTTTTTTTCCCCTTGCAATTAATGCAGCCATATCTTTGCTATCTAAGATCGTACATTTCCTTAATGTGTTCCCTGTATCTATTCAATTTAATTACTCTTGACTCTCTGAGTTTGGAATCTTATTTTATTTTCTGACTCCTGCTATTCCATGGTTTATTGGCCACGTGGGTGAAAAAAAATATATTTGTCTTTGTAGGCCAGTGTGACTGGTAAGTGTTCAGTCACACACACAGAAGTTACACGATAATTGGTATATATACCGATTATTTCAATGGCATTTGATATAATTGGTAGTCCAGTGACACCTTAATTAAAAGCCTGTGGTGCAATAAGCATGAAAATTCATACAAATTTGTACATAATTAATGATGTCCAGCATGATCACATACATTTCACAGTGTGAAAATTTGGCTTTTCCTTGACTGCATATTTAAACAGAAGATAAATGGAAGCTCTAAAGAACTAAGAGGGGTAATTGTTTCTGTTAGATGGAAGAAAGATGGAAATTGAAAAAAAAGAAAGAGTAGTGTCACTGGAATAGGCAAGCTGACCACAGCCAGAAAAGGCTTTTGTAGACTGTGCTGGTTCTGTGGGCCCTGTATGGTGTGTAGTCTTGCCTGTTTAGTCAACTGTACAAAGGCTCAGGACCATCAGCTGTGGTATAAGTTTCTGTGCTGTTTGTCCGAACAGAGGTAAATAGGATGATTGTAGGGTTTGGGGATGGATTAGAGAAAATAATGAGGAGCAACTCCTTCAGCCCTCGATATCTCTTGACTTATTCTTGAAATAAAAATAATTACATTAATAAAACAATTCATATATGGCTTAGAAAGGGTTAGAACAATTTCCATCTCACCCAGTATTTTTCTGAAGAGAGAAAGAGCGGACAGCTTAGGGAATGGTGTAAGAGCAGGACAGACCTGAAGTGATAATGCCTGGCAAATTAAGGCTCGACAGTTTTGACACCGACTTGCTCTATGATCTTAAGTAATCTGTGTCCACTGCTTTGTGAGTCCATGCAGCATTTGCAAGCAGATGTGAGCCAGCCCTGCCTCATTCCCAGGCAGATGCCTACTCGCTCTGCCGGTGCTTTGAGCCAGCTGGAAGCTGCGTAGCCATGTTAGCACTGCGGAGCCTCAGCCATTACGCTCTGCTGTCCTCAGATCTTCCTCAGCTCAGCCTGAGCTGCCACTGGCTGCCTGGACGTCACAGAGCATGCTCTCCTTTGCTTGCCGAGCTTGCTAGATGTACTTTGTTTTCATTTGCCTAGACATAAAAATGTTTTAGAGCTCCAGGAACCAGACCTTGTTTTGCAGGATTTATTATAGTTTGCTCCTTTCTTTCAGAAATGTGAAAGACGTTGCTGCAAAACAACCAGAATACAGTTTTGTCATGTATTTACATCTGACATACACTATCGTTTACCAAATGCTGAATTTATTTCAAAACCATCCATGCATTAAAATGTAAACCCTCATCTCATGGTGCTAAAAGACGCCCCAAAAGAAATGGTTGCCTTTGCCCCGAAGTAATAAAACAGTCAAATAAAATTTATTGCCAGCTCAAAATGCTACTAACACCTCATTTTCATTGCCAAACTCTGCAAATAATCTTTAATTTGTTTTCTTTTATGTATGTGTGCAAGAGCTTAAAGGAAATACTTAAAGAGCTGTACAGCCTGTAGAATACTTCACTCCGTGTGCATTAATCTCTAAATGGCTGGCTCACAGTGCCGTGTAAACTGGCCGGAAAAGGAGGAAACATGTATTAGACATCTACCTGAAGAACTGGAGGATGAAAGCACCTGAGAATCTTACAGAAATAGACATTTTTCATTTTCTTTGTATGTGCTATGAATTAATTTAAAATAAAAAAAAAAAAAAGCTTAGTAGAAGAGATGACATGACAGCCAAGGAGCTTGTATGGCCACGTGTGAATGACTATGAATGGGAAAAAGAGCAGCCATGAAGTGCACATTTTTAAAAACTTGTAAGATGTAATGTCTTAAATTCTGATGAAACGTGTAAGGAATTTGCATGCTAATGGAAACGAGGATCCCTTTTTATGTATCGAGTGTTTAAGAGCAATTGCCCCCTGGCTAAATTTATTAAGCCAGAAAAATCTTGTAAATTTCTATTGAAGATTTATTAGTCCCATTTGTTTCTGTTCTGTACGACATCAATATTAAACTCAATCCTGCAAGTTTGTCACAAGTGAAACTCCCTTTCACATTAAAGGAAATTCTGGACCTGAGCCAAAGCCAGTTAAATACATGGACTGACTTCATGAGGCTTTGGTAAAGGCTCTTGTGTGCAGAGCTTTTTAGGATTGGTCCTGGTCTGTGGGGGTTGAGTGAATAGGGCAGAGGCATTTTCAGTGTCTTTTTTTTTTTCCTTCGACTTCTTTCTCATTTAGTTTTAAGTTCCTCATGAGACGAAATATTTTTAAATAACTTCAAAAATCAATTGAACATAATCTGGAATCCCACCAAGTAAAATTGCTCAGCTATAGTCTTCCTGGGAAAGACTCATCTCTCCTAAATTCAGTTAAATTCAAGCATCTTGTCTAAATTAGTCATCTAGGTGTCTTCCATAGCAAGCAGGGGGAGACTTACTTCTTTCCCTTGAATATACGGAGGCCTACATGACCCATTCACCAAACCCCTGAGCAGCTCCATTACATGAGTTATAGTTCTTCCACGGTAGCTGAGAGGAGAACTCGGCACTCTATGAGCTCTGCTAGGCAGTTGCGTAGATGGATGGCATTTGAACTGTCTGATGATGGGTAGCCAAAGACAGCTACGTTCAACGGAGCTGTTAGTTTTCTTGCAAGCCTTAAATCTGCCTTCTGTATGTGCTGAATTTAAGTGTTACCTTAACTTTGTAATCCCTTAGTTTTGATGCTTTGGTTTTAGAATAAATATCCCCTCACTGTTTTCTTTCTCTTATAAAGTTATATATTCCTCTCTGCCACTCAGTTTTTCTTTTGGCACGCAACTTGTAGAGGAGTGCAATGTTTAGCTGCATAAATCTGGCTGCCTCCCAAAACCTGGCCAAATCCTGTTTGTTTTTCTTATCCATGTGAGCAATTGCCTTTGTCTTTTGATTTTTGGAAATCACCTGAGTGCTATTTACTTTTGAGCAGATGGGATGTGATTCGTAGCACGTTGAGTGGTGGCGACAGGACACGGTACAGTGCTGCTGGGAGGTCGGTTGAGTTCACTGTGCTCCCTTCCAGGTTTTGCTGAAGTGAATGGAGGAATTCCCTTTCTCTGAGGTGAGAGTGCCCCTGGCATCACAGCACACGGGCTTCTTGGGAATACATCTGGCATCAAAGCCCGATCAAAGTCATTCCCCATATCAAGTGCAGCCAAAAAGCACTGTGAACCGCATCTCTATTTTTATGTCTTTTAACCTCATGGAGGACAAGCATGTGTGGAAATCAACACACAAAATGTAAGACACCTTTTGGATTTTCACTTGGTCTATTGCTGAATGTGGCAACTGCGTTCGCCGCCTAACCACCGTGCTTGCGTTGGAAGTGGGTGGATATGTCTGGTCCGCTTTCAGGAAATTTTGAGCAGTTCTAGTGAATCCACAAACAGATTCTTTCAACAGATTTAGACATTTTTTAAAAGTTGTTTTCATGCGGTTTAAATATCTGGTGTTAAATTGCTGTTTCCATTTGTAAGATAACAAGAGCTGTTCATATCCATTGCTGTTTTCTAGTCCCCCAGGTAAAGACTGAGAAAGCAACGGTTCACAGTTTTGTTCATTTCAGAATTTAAGGAAAAACAAATATTGTGATGAACTCTTTGGAATAAATCATGAACATCGTTTTCAGAGATGTATGGCCATATTCAAGAATTAACTTGAGTCCTAAAGGTAATTAAAAAGTTAGGAAGGAGAGAGTGTGGTACATATAAGGACACTGAGGTGCAAAAGGGGAGCTCACATGCAGGGCCCCAAGTTGTAGAGTTCTCACTGCATGGGTAAGAGAAGCCAGACCAGGAACCATAAACACCAACTATCATAGTAGATACGGCTTTAAACGGCATACAGGGATTTACATTGCTCTGTCCAGGTAATGACTGGCTGAGTATAAGGAAGAGAAAAATGATCTTTTTTGGCCTGTTGTCTTTCAGGCAATGAATTCTCTTTTTCCCCCCCCCCCTCTGCTTTCATTTCTGAAAGACCAGGCATATAAGGGAGACGAAGCCTTAGATGATGTATACTTCCTTAGAAGTCACTTAGGTTATTTGCATGCTGGAAGTTAATTGCAGCATAAGTTCTTTGGTAGTTCAGGGCTAGTGGATTGTGCAAGATCAAGATCTATGACAGGTTTTTTCTGCACACTACTACCCTAACTCCAAAATTGCATTTTTGTACTGACAGATCTAAAAACATCAGGCAATGATCTCTTTTTCCCCCCCCCCCTCTGCTTTCATTTCTGAAAGACCAGGCATATAAGGGAGACGAAGCCTTAGATGATGTATACTTCCTTAGAAGTCACTTAGGTTATTTGCATGCTGGAAGTTAATTGCAGCATAAGTTCTTTGGTAGTTCAGGGCTAGTGGATTGTGCAAGATCAAGATCTATGACAGGTTTTTTCTGCACACTACTACCCTAACTCCAAAATTGCATTTTTGTACTGACAGATCTAAAAACATTTCATAAAATACTGCTCAAAGCTTGTCTTATGTCAACTGACAGTGCTGTCATAGCAATAAACAAACAGACTCTGTAAGAAGTTTGCACCTGATTTCCCAGTGGTGCTTGTTTCATTCTCTTACCAAGGATTTTCTTTGCTATAATGTCATCTAGAGAGCCAAGAACGTTGTATTTAAGAAATGATACATAATAATAAACCCAAATATAAATGAATGGGCATGACAGTGAACCATGCAATGTTTTACTGTGTTTTACTCCTATGTATACTAATTGCTTTCTGTTTAATACACGGATATACAGCATGTTACATTAAAAAGCCTACAGATTTCCGTAATAATTCCTTGAATACATTAGAACAACACATTTCAAAGGACTGAAAAGAATGAATTTGGTTTTCAAGTTAACAGCTGTCTTTACTAACATATACGCTATTTATTTACTTTGTGCATATCAGTATTGTCAACTTTAGCCAATTTAGCCTTTTATTTTTCTTTAGGCTTTTTTTCTTCTGTTTTCCTGCTCTTTTGCTTTTGCAGTGGAGTTCACAGTACTGTTGAACCATGGAAGCTTTCCCTTTCTAAAAGTCAGCTCTTGATCCTTCTTCAAGAAACACAGACCATTTGGTCCCATCTCTACCTATGAAATGTTGTAGAAAAGTATTTTCTTACAAGGCTTTAATGTGTCGGTGTCTCACAAATCAATACAATACTTTTTCTGAGGGTCTTAATCAAAACTGTTGTTAATGCCAGTAAAAGAACCACAGCAAGACATTTTACACCTAGTGCTCTCTCTCCCCTCCTCATCACCATCAGCATACCAGCTTTGGGCTCCTTTCAGCTGCTGCCAGTACTGGCCCTTCTTCCTGGGAAGTGGAAGCAACATCATCAGGGCTCAGGTGTATTTGCACCATTTAGCAAGCCCCCTTACGTTACTTGTTCAACGGCTCTGATGACTAGATTTGCCCTTCAGAAGTACTGTCAGTCAGGCTGTGGTTGCTTGTATTCCTGAGGGCTTAGCATACGCTGGAAGGTTAATTCGGATTCAAACAGAACCTGAGTTTTGCATACAGCTGCCATCCCCCAGTAGACTTGTGGCTGTAGAGTAACCTGGAGGTCATTCAGCAACAGCAGTCCCTGAATTGATAGTAAGCATCAAAACAGTAGACTTCTGTCATCTTCTGCAGTACCTGCTTCTTGTTTTTTAGGTTTCCCCATGCATCTCTAAAAAGCAAGAGCTTGGAATCAAATTTGCATTGGAAACCCCTTAAAAAATGCTGAATTAAACACCTCGGGAACTGCTGTGGTATTGCAAGGATTTTAAAAACTATATGAGATGGTACAGAGTATCAAACAGGACATTTGATTTTTTGTTGTGAATACTTCTTGTATGGAGTGGAGGGTTATTATTTCCTTTGTTATTTTTGATATGTTGGCATCACCATTAAGTCTCAAGTGTAGATAGGTTACATTATTAAGCTACTAAAGAATGAATGATAATTTATACTGTTGTAAAATCTTCCGAAGATGAGTTGTTGGTTTTATTTAAATCTAGGAAAGAGATGATTAACTTAGATTTAGATCCTGTAAGTCTGGCACAAGTATGAATTCAAAATGTACACTGAAATGTGGAGTCTGTAACAACCGGTTTGACTGTGAGCTACACATGAATAAAGACTGGATTTTGTTGTATCCCACCTTGTACCAGGTACAGCTGGGAGTCCAGAATAATTTCTGTGCTCCTTTCATTTGAATTAAACAAAATCAATATTCAGACATAAGTTTTATTTACATGTTGAGCAATTTAGGGAATGTAAAAAGGAATGCAGCTTTTCCTGAGAAAGGTATTCTACAGAAAATCCAAAACACTTAATAAAATATGCACATGCACTGCCAATGAATTGGAGCATCTTTAATTTGTACTCTGAACTGGAAGCTTATGGAAGCTTACTGGAAGCTCTCAGTACTGTTTAACGGCAGTGTACGTGACTCTGAAAGGCAGTGTACATTTGATTGCTTGAGGATCACATGAGAGCACTATGAATAGGTCAGACAGCTATTGCTGATCCTAAACAATCTGTCAGCGACTGTCTTCATAACAGGCTATGTTATTTTTCTGATTTGGGGTTGACTTGGCCTGTCCCTTGCAGAGAGAATATGATGGTCTGTTTGGTACAGCAGCGCACAGGAGTAAGTGTAGGCACCAGCAGGCTGGTATTTTCCCTCAGTAATGGCAATTGCTCAGTGTGTGGCCAGTTTGGATTTAAAATCGACTGCAATGAGATGAAGCTGTTAATGGATTGGTGAGGAGTTAAGTATTTCAAAAACTGGTGAACTGTAGGACGAGTCCTGAAAGTGAAGTTCTGAAAGGCAGGATATTGTTTGAATTACTGAGCCTTACCGGATCCATTTCTGGTCCTTGCCTATTAAAAATAATCTCCCTTCACAAAGAAGGTGAACAAGAAATGGCAGTGTGAGGGCTAAAAAAGACAGCATGCTGCTATAAACAGAGAGGTGCAGGGAACATCTTGTCAGGCGTATTTTTCCTGGAGGTAAAACTCTTAACAACTGAATCTTTTAGTGACTTGGGTGGCACAGTGAGTAAATGTACTTGGCCTTTTCATCTTTTGGGCACAAATCTTGGCTTCTGTTGAAAATGAAAATTAGTTTTGGTGGTTTCATTGGAGCAGACATTTGTCTGCATCACAAAACCATTCAGTCTGGCACCAGGGCTCGTCGTTGCTCGAGTGGGGCCCAGCGCAGGAGAACAGGGGTGTTGCAGGTCAGGGCTGCAGTCGGTACTGAGCGTTGAAAGCTTGCCCAGTCAGCCCACACTATCGGACTTTAGCCAGTACTATTTACTTTGCTTTCAAGAGCATCTATTTCTCTCTGTCACTTTCTCTGTCTCTCTTCCTCACACACACTTAAAGAACAAAAACATCTTTTATACAGCTAAGCATTTTAAATAATTTTTCCAGGTCAGAAAGGGAGAGAGACTGGAAAAAATTACAGCACAAAGCTCAGCTTGCAGATGAACGATTGCCTTGTCATCCTAATATCCCCCTTCCTTCCCTTAAACCTCACTGGTGAGTGGGCTATAAGCAAGAATACTGGCTGGGCTCTGCTGGAGTAGGTCTCCAGGATAGGACTTTCTAATGCCTTGCTTTTATCATGCTATTGCTTCTTCGCGGTAGCTCTTTCTGCTTTGTGCACAGCAGATAATGAATGAGTGACTGCAAGAGTTGAAAACATCTATCTGCATAACATCTGCCTGTCCTAGATAGATTCATTTATTTTATCTGATGTTATGTTCTGCCCTTTTCTGCTATTTGCCTGAAAGAGGTTTCTTCTGAAGACAAGAAGAGGTCCCGCTACTCTTTCCTAGAAGGGTAGCGAAGCAGGGAAAATACTCACAAACTCCAAGAACCCAGTAGAAATGTAGAGAATAAGGATTTGAGATGTAAAGTTGCCATGAGCAGTGTAGAGTTTCCCAAGCTTATTTTAATTAATCGAGTCTGACTCTGGGCATCTGGCTGCTGCTGGGCGGAGCTCACAGTGGGCTAGATTACCGTGCTGCAGGCAGCGTTGTGCTGTCACGCTGTACGTTTTCAGTACCGAGGTGGGTCAGTTGAGCGTGGTCTAGGTGTCTCTGCACTAGGTTGCCATCTGCCATGGAGGCATATCCTAAGTATTGATGCACATTGGTGCAGCTGCAGCTGGCGTGACAAGCAGATTCGGAGGCTCCTGAAGACCCCATACGCTTTTGAAAATGGAACTTAGGTCTTGCATTACTACATGGTTTTACAGATGTTATCCCAGAAAAAATGCACTTAAAATATGAGATACTTTGAATTTAGTGGCCTGTTCATCTGCATGTGCTCTTTTTTCATCTAAAAGTACTTCACTGAAGCTCCTTCAAGTGAGAAAAATCTACATCTGAAATACCAGCTTTCAGAGGCATGGAGGAGTAGGTGATTGCTGATTAAGATGAGACAAAGCAGCATGTCCTGAACAAAGGGAAAGAGCTCTGTCATACGTTTCAGAGTGTGAAGCTCTATTTCCTGTTTTGCTATGTGGGACATGGTTCTCTTAACGCACATGTTCCACTCCACTTGCCCAGCTATTGTCTTCTTCATCTGAAATACGACCCCTTTGTTACAATACATTGGGTATACATGATTCCAAGTAGAGACTGGTTTCTGTTAGCACAGTCTTTTTCCTCTTCAAAAGCAAGAAAGGAGAAGGTAGCTAATATTAAAAGTATGGGGAGAACTGTTTTTTTCAAAGAGTACGTAGTTTAAGAATTTGGAGTGAACGAAGGGCTTGCTGCTGAGTGGCTTCAGAGAACAGAAGAGTCTAAGGCTGCTCTGAAATTTGGACTCAAAGGACGCCTGACTGTCATTCTTCAATGCTTTTAGGTATGAGGGGCTGAAGTTTTCTGTGCCCTTGAAAATTATGAACTCACAGGATTAACCTGAGCCAAAGGCAGTGAAAGCAGAAGCTATTCAGGCTCCCTCCCCCCTGGTATTATCAATGAACCTTAGTCATGACCTGTAATAGTCTTGGTATCCCCATCTTGTGGTGTTTGCATAAACACTGTCAATCACACATAAATTCTGTGCTGGTTTTCTGTCATGTGGATAAATACCTTTCGGAGTTAGGTTGAGGCCACCAAACTCTTTCCATCTGAGTCTTTGTCCAGACTTATGAAACCTTAAAACTGTAGCATATTACTATGCCACTACTTACCACACCACATTCTTCTTAAACATTTCTCCTACTCGTAAATTAATGGCTCCCGTTCTCTTTCTTTGTCATGCATAAGCTAGGAAGTAACTCTTCCTAGGAAGACACTGTTCCCAAGAAAATTAAGTAAATCCATGTTACTGAAAAACTTTAGAGGGCAAGGACTGTGGTTTTGTTCAGTGCTGTGAGTGACCAGCAAAGTAAAGGGATATCTGTTCGTGTTGGATTAGTCCAACTGCAATGAAAAGAACAATAAGCCTTTGGATGCATTGGCAGCAAGATTCTACTTCTTTGGTCTTCCCTTTGACTATGATCTGGCTAATTCTCCCGATGTACTTACTCATGTGTTTGACAATAGCCAAGAGAACTGATGTCCTACAGTTTTTCAGCTCTTACAGTCAGATCTGTTTTTTGGTATTTCTTGCAGGTGGCTTGGGCTGATGGGTTTGATCTCCATCGCTGTTACCTCAGTTTGCTCAGAAAAAAAATGTTTATTCCACTTGAAAGTGGGTAACTTTATAGCAGTTCTCAGAGCATCTCAAAATCAAGTCCAGTAACATTTAAGGACTTTCTAGAAACAGTTACCAAATTAGTACCAGTCAGTAGACGCAATAGTTTTCAAAGGAGTTGGCATAACTGTGTCTTTTCTTATAAAAGCATTAAGCATTCAGACTGTATATTGTAAAATGAAGATGAACTGAGGTTGCATTTGTCAGATCACATGTTGTAAGAAGCTACGGAGACTTCAAGACTCATCATCTAGTTTTCTGTGTTCAAAAAAACCTAAGTATTTTTGTAGGAAGGCAGGTATTCTGCTAGGTTATAGTAAGATCCACTAGGCACTAGACACATAAAATAAAACAGAGACATAGATTTGTAGCTGATAAGCTTTCTTGACTTTAGTACAATTAACTTGGAAAAAAGTCTGCATTAAAACACAGGTACTCCGTGTCTGTTCAACAATGTTCCAGTTCAGATCGACACACCAGGCCGTGTATGACTCCCAGCCAAACATCTTGTTAAATACTTGCAGGATTTCCCATAGCGGATCTTACTTTAATCAAATAATTCAAACGTTTCTTTTATAAGTACAATAGAAGGGCAGGGCTTGTGTTTACAAAGTGTTCAGTATGGAAATCCTGTATTAATTGAGGTACATTTACTTCACTTAGGACAGTGTCCACATAGTAGCTCTTTAAATAAAAGGCCTTTTGCTGTTGCCTGTTCCAGAGAGGCAATCACATGCAAAACTAACCCGTCACGTACCGAAAATCATGAGGAACTGGCTTGAGACATGTGCACTGTAAACAGCAGAGATGTTCCTAGCTAAAGAAGACAACCTTATGGATGATTTTCTCACAGTGGGTGTAAAAGAATATAATTTATAAAAAGCAGTTTTATCCCTATGGAAACTACTCAATAAAGAGGCTGTGTCTTTCTCAATCTATTTCCAGAATAATTAGCACGGGCAATGCCAGATGTTGTCTTTTTGTAATATTTTGGATTCATATAAGCTGTGCTTTAAATTATTATCTTTCTAAGGCAGCAGCTGTATTTTCTGTGAGTAAACACAATGTGCTTCCACCCAGCCTGGTGCAGGATCTGGAGTCTTTATTATTAACAGTAAAGCATTTAAAGTTTCACATAAAGGGTGTATAAAAAGGATAGATAATATTATTACTCAGTGATAATATTATCACTCAGTAATATGTGACTAGAATTGCGCTCCTCTGAGTTCCTTATTTTGCTGTGCCAGAAAATGCCAGAATCAAAAAGCCACATACGGAAGAATTAATCAGAGAATCAGCATTTCCCTCCACAGTGAGTTGGAAATTACATGTCGCTTCTATATTCTATACAGTGAAATCTTTTTTCCTTTTTTTCTTGAACTATAATTCTGCTATAGTTGAAAAGATGATTTTGCCAGTGTATTAAATACCTGGCAAAAAAGGTGTTTTAGAACATTTTTAGGTAAATGTAGGTCAACACAAAGGGATCATACATTTGGAAATATTTTCCAGTGTTTATGTTCAGATGTTCAGACCTGTCTGGTTCCTCTCTATTTGCATGTGTTGGGGTTATAGGCAGTCCGGCTACATTCCACATTGATTTATATAAATATATTGCAGATTATTAACCTCCAGCCAAATACCAGCAAATTTCACTTTTCAGGAAGGTTTGTGACTTTTCACAAAACTGATTTACTGTGTACAAGATACCTATCTTCCGTGTACGCCCCATTAAGGGAATCATAAAGAGAACAGTATTCGTCTTTATGAGAAATGTGCCGAGACATTTGCTGTTACAGTCACTACATTACCATAATAATTTAATTAATATTTGTGCATATGATGATTACAGATTAAGTACAGATTAGTCTTCTAGTAGAGGTAGGGTGACAGTCTCTCCATATTGTGTAACTCCGGTTCCCAAATTATTACTCACTAAGAGCTTCTTTAAGCTAAAAGGAATGTGCATGCATCCATTTTCAAACCACGGTGGCTACTAAACAATTTTAAGGGTCTGACCAAAGGTTATTTAGGAAATGCTGTTAAAGTGGGACCACGGCCTTAACCTGTTAAATCTGTATCATCTCAAGTGAAACATACTGTTCTCTTAAACCTGGATTACAGTCTTCACAGATAGTTGTGCCAATTCTTATCTCCCTTTCTCTTGTGAAATATTTTGAGATTTAAGGTAAGATGTAAAAACTCAGTACAAAGTGTTTTCCTAGTCTGTTTGTCAGATGTCCTCTTTGAAGAGCAGTGACCCCCAAGGCTTTGTGCATGATCTGTTGTCTGCAGATCCTGCATATAAAGCCTTTAGTCCTAGGACAAAGAATAAAAATATTACTTGATAATGTTATCGGAAATCCTGCACTTTGCACAAAGTAAGGAAGCAGTTATTCTAAGTAAGAGGATAAAAGATACATGTAATAAAACAACGTAACTGCTATGATGTTGAACAAAATAAGCAGTAGTATCAACAATACTTTGGTTTGTTATCAATGATAGGTTCTTCAGTTTAACAGTATAGACTTTTTTCTCAATAACTGTATTCATACATTTTTTAAATCCACTGTCACCTAATAAAAGTAGCGATTGATTTTCTGCCTCGCTTCAGAGAGAAAGGCAATCTGCTCTGTACAATTTAAAACTAAATGAATAAACACATTCGTAAAGTACGTGACTGGGGAATAAGCGTCCTTCCATCTGTAAGATGGTTTCCTATTGTGATTTTGTAGAAGTGGGACTTGAGGAAGGGTAGTGAAAGTCACTGGTAAGAGCATAGGTGTGAAGCATAGAAGGATGGGCAGTTGTTTGTGAAAAAGATAAAACAGTGATTAAAGCTGGTATAGTAGATGAAGTGGAGAAGATGAGAGAAATCCTAATTAAAAAGAGAAAACAATAGAAAATAATCAGCTAGGAATGTGACATTATGAAAAACTGCAAATTAGTTTGAATTTGATGTTGTGCAACAAGGTGAAATGATAAAGAAATTTCAGTAAAAGAATGACAGAAAGTGATGAGAGAAGAAAGCTTTCTTAGTACTGTCATCTTATGCACAAAGCTTTTTTCCAGACTGTATCCTGACTCTGAAGGTATTCCTTGCACCCAGGAACTTGCAAGAATAATCAGCAAAAAAATTCTGTTTCTGCCAAAGGAGATTTAATTATAAGCCATGTAATGGTGGACATGGGAGTTATGTGGGAAGAAAATGAAGGTGCATGTAAACACCCTGTATGTTTTCTCAAAAATTTCTTGCAATTTTTCTTTATGTAAAATGACTGTAAGTGCTGTAGCATAGAATGTGGATAAATATCAAGTAATTTTCAGTAGTGACTCTAATTGCTCTGTCCAAAAAATATTTTCTTTTCATGTAATTATTTTACTTTGAACAGCTGATGAATTCTTAATACTTAATCCTGTTTCAGAATCCACACATGAAAGAGAGAAATTATATTATTGATGTATCAGTAGTTATCTGATGAATCAAGAGCTCAAAGATTGCTCTACCTTTGGAAAGCTCTTTTTTCCATTCTATATACTGTAAGAAATTTAAATAGACATGTATGAGCTGCAAGGTATGTATGTCTGTACTGGTTCCTGTATACTTACTTCCTCTTTTCTTTTCCTCCTCTCAGATTGTTTGATGTGTGCACCGTGTCACGAACAGACAGAGAGACCAAGTTAACATTAGTGTTTGAACACGTGGATCAAGACTTGACTACTTACTTGGACAAAGTCCCAGAGCCTGGAGTGCCTACTGAAACTATAAAGGTATTTAAGAAGAAAGATTTTGGATATTATTTCAGAAAATACTAGATAGGAAGGACAAAGAGATAAATCACAAAGGCAAACTGCGTTTTGATTCCATAGGATTTTGTTATATCAAAATTGAGTAATGCCCAGCTTGGGACATGAATTGCAGCGCAAAGATCTGTATTCACTAACAGATGTAATCTCTTTGTGGAAATGTTGCACTTGTGTTTTTGTTCTCTTTTAGATTTATAAATCCCCTGAATCTCTACTGTTTTACCAAGTGTAGCATTCCAAATCATTAAGAATGACCTTTGCTTGCAGCTGTAGGCAGATGATTCCATTATTGTTTAGTCCAAGACTACTTGAACCTTAACTAGAAGGTGTCTGGTAGAGTGCTGGATATTGTTAGGATGGATAAAATAAATCCTGTGCTCCTATTCCCTTCCCTTTGCCTTTTGTTTCCCCAAGAGACTCCTTTCGTTTCATGTCCCTCTTGCCAGAAAGGTTTCTATACGTTCCAAGAGCAGGAGATGTTCACCGTGGACCTGTGGTGAGCTCTGCAGAGGATGGGCTCAGGGAAGGGGGTAGCCATGACCAGTTGTTGTAGAAGCTGGGAAGGCTCTCAGTAATGGAAGGATGGTCATGAAGTTTTCCCATCGTGTTATCTCATAGTCTGCATCTGTAAGGGAGGACCTCTTCCCAGGATGGGACGTGCTTGCATTATTGGTACTAAAATATGTATACCAACTCCTCTCCTGGGAATTTCACAGCGAAGTGCTACATTGAGGATCATAGCTTGAAATGTTTGACAAAATGTTTATGCCTGGGAACAGAAGCAGAGGGATTGATGTTCCTGTGCCTGTTTGACTGTGCCTGTTTAACATTTCTTTTGATTTTTCTTTTTTCATGAGGAGCAATAATTTATGCGTTCAGAGACGGATTATCTTGCATTTGTATAAGTATTTTCTGGAATTATGTTGTGTCATCTTAGTCTGGCAAAAGTCCTGAGGGAGGAAAAGAAAACATGAAACCTATCTGAAATTTAGTTGTTTTAATATTTTTTTTGTTAACAGCTTCAAACTTAGGAGTTGTTTGATCTTTCAGTATAAAATTAGACATAAAACTGATAAAGATCTTTTCACTTGTATCAAAGTCACAAATCTATAACATCAGTCAGTTCCAGCAACCATGTTTTTTAAGCAAACTTAGTGGATAAAATAAAATTTTAAAAAAATGGTTACAGCTTTGATTCAGTCCCAGCAGAAGACTGGAATGTACCTCTTGCATTTGAAGGACTCTTTTATGATAATGCTTTTAGGGTTCCACTTCCTTCTAGGGCTTTGAAGCTACCTAAGGGAACTGTATTTCAATGTAACTAACATTGCGAAAATAACATGCAAGGTGACTGACATATTATCTAACTAAATATATTGAAATGGATGAAATGGGGAACTGAGTGACCAAGCCTCTGAAGTCTCAGTTTGAAATATCTTTCAAGCTATGTTTCATTTAAAGCAAATAGAAGAGGTGAGCATAGGACTAAAACATTTGTGATTTTCTAAAAGCCTGTTCTAAATTTGCAGTAGTAGACTGTAATACGTATGTGTGAACATACATTTCATGAACGTTATATACTGGTGAAGGAAATTGTTGGGTTTACTTTTGAAAAGCACTATTCTGCATACATGGTTTACTAGTTCAACCCAGTTGATATATCTGATAATTTGGCACAATAAAAGAGAAAAATTTAGCCACACAGAAACAAGGAGGAGCAATTCTGGTCTTTTATGTACAGTGCAAGCTCCACTGCAGCCAGTGAAATTAGTGAGTGTAAAATTCAGCTTGTGGTACGTATAGCTCTTTTTTAATAGGTCAGGAAAAATGTAAGATTGCTGTTTACTTGGTTGTCACTGTTGATTTTGACATTTGCACAGCAGCTGATGTGTTATTTCTTGAATTCTGTTTGGCACGGGAAAAAAGAGAGATTCGGTTAAGTTGCACACTGTTGCTTCACTATTTGTGTGAAAACACCCAGTTTATGGAGGTACTTTTGCCGATAGTCAGGGCTGATCATATGAGGAAGGATCTCAAGGCTTATTCCTAATGCATTTCGATACCTTTCTAATGATACAGTTTTTATGGATATTCCTGGTAGAAACTGAAGCAAAGCATAGTTATCCTGGCTGCAGGGAAATATTGCCATTTTGCAGCAACTAAGCATTTAACCCAGAGCACAGACATCGTTAAATGACTAATCTGACTTTTTATAGTTTGGCTTTTGAGGTTAATATGGATTTGTACTTCATTTATTTTCCAGAATTGCAGACAATTTGTGTAGAGTATTTCCCCTCACCACTAGCACAGTACAAAACAACTGCCAGTATTGTAAGGCCATCTGTTAAAGTTCTGCATGTGTCAGCAACACAGAGGTGCCAAATGAGCCGAGTAAGCTCTGGATAGCTTGAAGTTGAAGGATCTAATATACCTCTTTGGCACCATGGTGTAAACTCAGCAGTTGTTAGTGGAACTTGAATGACATAAAATTACTATGGGAGAAGTATCAGCCCAAAAGATCTTTTCTGTGTGAATTAACTACCATCATTACATACCATTTGGGGGAGGGAGACTCAACTTTTGCTGGTTTGGGACATGCTGGGGTTTTTAGTTACCAGCTGTCAAGGAATATAAGTGATACCAGTACCATTTTAAGAATTTCCTTTATGTTTAGCAGATAGTAGTCAGACTGTAGCAGTTCAAAGAAACTAACCGTATCGATCATTTAAATACAACTAAAGCTTTTGTCTTAATGCTGCTCAGCAATGCCTTTCTAATGTCTAAAGCCCTGCAGCAGGAGTCACCCCGGAGGGTATTTTAGGAACATATCCACAGGTGCCCATAAAATGATAGGAGAGAGTTTCCCTTTGAGGCATTGCCCGGTAGTGGGAACCTAGGAGAGAGGCAGTTTCCCTTTGAGGCATTGCCCGGTAGTGGGAATATTTACCCAGAGTGTAGGGCAGACATGCTCACTTCCCATCCCTGTTACCAGGAGCATGAATGCTGTGGTCCATTTCTGTGGCTATAGCTCTGGCTACTGAGTTCTAGGTTATTCTGGACAGAGGTACTTTAAATCTTTTCTGCTGAAGCACTTCCATTATTCTTTAATGGAGTATGCTTTGGGCTAGAGGGATGGCGAACATGACTCCAAATACTTGTGGACATGGCATTCACCTTTGAAAAAGAACTATGTTCAAGCCCTTAATCGAATTAATATGTCTTTGTAACTACTGGATTGTAGTCCTTCTCGCCCTTGCTGGCTTCCTCTGTCAGACCTGATTAATATATGTTCCATACAGGATGAATCAGAATCAGCAATGACAACATCTTCCTTCTTTCCTCTCTACCCATCGTCTCCTCCCTTCTTTTCTTCCTGGGATACTCCTTAACTTTAGGGCAGTTTATGTGGAAATGGAAGGTATGAGTTCAGTTTCCTTAGGACACAGCTGTTAGTCATGCACAGGTCTTTGGTAATGTTAATGGCGTTAGCAGTTGAGCCTCCGAGAGACTTGGCTCATTAGGAACTTTTGTTAGTTGACATAAGGGTGGTGGAAATGGGAATGACACATCTCTGCCACAGAAAGATTAAAAAAAAAAATAGTTAACAGGCCACTAAAGCATTTTGATGTGTTAGTCTTTGGGACTGAAGCATGTTGAAGCTGGGTGGTCACATTTTGATGTGATGCTTGCGAGGCTGGCATGGGTTTTTTGATCCTAAAGGATTTGGATATGGATATGGTTGTTATAACACTAATTACATTTTTAATGTGGAAATCTTGCACATGCAAACAAGTTGATGTTTATTGATTTAAGCTATTGCAATGTATATAACAATATTTAGCTTTAAATTAATATATGCATGTGATGGCTTGGTATACAGAGCTGTAAATTAAGTGGTTTAGGAATGGCTCTTTGGAGCTCCCTCCAGTCATCTTGTTCTGCCGGGCCAACGAGTCTGTAAGAATGAGAGAGGATAACAAACTGTTACCGAGGTTCTTTAATTTTGGTAATGAAGAAAGTTAACTTTGCAAGGTAGTGTAATTATAAGTAAACTTGTGGCTTCTTGCAATAGTTTTCTTACAACTGATCAGAACTTAGCCTACCCAAGCTACGCGTGCTAACTAGGCTGTGCCTGTTTCAATCTGACAGTCAACAGAGGAGGGAACAGATCAAAGGCCTCCGGTATAGCAGGTGCATACGTTATCTATCATGGGATGTTAGAAGAGCTGGGAATGTCCTTCTACCCAGGTCTGTGATCTGTGAATCTTCATGGTATTCCCCCCAGCCTGCAAGAGGGCAGCCAGATCACAGAGAGAACAGGGTTTAAGGTATATCCTTTTCTCTGGTGTTTCCTGATTCCTCATTCAAGTGAATGGCTTCTGCGGATATTATTCTGTATCTCCCTTGCATAGGAAGCCTAGTTCTCCGTCTGATTCAGGGATCCAGATTTTGCTATTTAGATGCCTAAAATTTAGAAAGTACAGCAGTGAACCTAATTTCCTTTTGTGGATTTATCTGATAGTAGCCCAAAAATTGAATTTTAAAATTTTACCCCCATTCCTAGAATAAATGTTGCTGTTGCATCCCTGTGCATTTCCTGTAACTTACATTACCTGCTATCAAACCAGGCAGACCAGTCACATCTTTGCAAGACTCTTAGAAAATTAATATGAAGATGTTGCTTCTCAGAAAGCAAACCAGTGTTCAGTGTTGTGAGGTGAGTCATCAGCCGTCTGCCACAGTTGTACCTACTCAGTCGATCACATATGAGATGTAGAGCAGATGTCACACAATCATGCAATTCTGAAAACAACACAAGATATTCCGGGAAAACAGATTCACCAGTACTGAGAGTCTTCAGAGTGTGGCTGTGTTTAACAACATCAAAGTTAAAAGTCACTTAAAAAAAGAGCCTACTCAAATTAGTAAGAAAGATACTCAGAGAAGAGCTGTTACTAACATTTTCCTTTTGTGGTAAATAAAGAAGCAAAACTTAGTGAGGAATTTAGAGTCCACAAATAATGGATCCCCAGCTGATACTAAGAGGTGTAAATCCATTAGCTTCAGTGAAATGATGCCCATTTACAGCTGCTAAGGATCTCATTCTTTGTGGAGTATTTTGCAATAAATTTTGTTCTGAATCCGTATTATGAATTGAAGAAGAGTTGCCACTATAAACAAATGAAAAACAAAAGGACTGAACTGATATATTATTGTGTGATAGATCTTTTATTTTTCTCTCTGTTATCCTACTACTAGGGGTTGGGCTGCTGCATGGAAGGGTAGCAGGAGAGAGCGCAGGTGCCCTGCACAAGTGACAGCTCTGAAGAAACTAAGTCTTAAAAAGAGGATATTCTCCAAAGGGTGGTAGTTTCCTCTGTTGCAGGTGTTGTCATTTCTTTCCCATACTGTGCCACATGTAGAGACACAGCCACATCTCCTCTGGTGCGGTGCTGCAGGTAGTAATGTATGGTCTGACCAAGGGGCTAGGAGGAGTCATGATTCAAATGAAGGGACTGCTGAGCACAGGATGCTATAATGTTGTATCCGTACAGTTACTTCTTTAGCTTGGACCTTTTTACAGTCAGTCTACAGCCACTGATTTTAATTATGATGGCATTAAATATCTCCAAATCCCTACCATTTCCAAATTCAAATGCAAACATTTTCAAACTGATGATAATGTATAGTTGTTTTTTTGCAGTGCTGTAGCCCAGGACTGCCCAGACCTCCATTGCTTGCAAACTGAGAGCTCATAAAAATGTGAGGCTCTCCAATAATTTTAAACCACTCTGTCCTGACTAAAATGATTTAAAATCATTGGAACGCTTCACATTTTTTCAGTTGTTCCAGTTTGGAAAGCAGTCAAGCAACATTGGAGCATAATGTATGAAAGCAACCTGCCTGAAATAATAATTTTAGTCGTTCAAAACAATGACACTGAATTAGAAATGTCACTGTGAAAAGATGTCTATCAAGGACTCTCTAAATAGACATCTCAACCTACTTTTCTTTTATGGCCCAAACTCTCAAGGCAGCAGTACAGTCCAGTAGGGCCCTAAGGGACACATCCTTTTCAAAGTCAGAAGGAAGCTATTGTTTTCAATAGATGGAGGGCCAGAAATCATCTTTATTCGGAAAGACAAAGGGAATTAAGAAACTGAAGAGATTCTGAATTGTGGGCAGGGATAGAGATGGAGCCTTTAGTAGAACAAAATTTATGATGAAGTCATTGCAAAATTGCAGTATTACAAACACTGGAAGTGAAATGTTGCTATCAGCTCATTTCATTTCTGTTAATTCTGCAGAGCTGGACGTTAATGTGGTGCAAAGAAAAGCTTATGGATCCTACTGCTCTGGATTCCCTTGAGACGCTCTCAGATTATTAGTGACACTGGGGTTTTGCTATTGGAACATCAATGTGGTAGCAATTGCTGTGTGAAATGCTTTGATGGCACTGAAAGAAAGAAAGGGAGCACGTGGTAGGAATAATGCTCAAGCAGGTGTAAAAGTGGGGCTAGACTGCCAGGCAGCATGTCAAAGACAGTGCCGTACTGTTCCGCAGCGAGCCAGTGGCAGTTCCTCAGAGTGGGGAGTATTTTCAAGATGCTTTCCTTAGTCTCACGGTGATGGTGTATAGTCGCAACTTGCTCTGCAAGTAAAACCTGCCTCAGTGATCAGCAGAAGTGTCACTCATGTTTTCAGAGTCTTTCTCTTCATCAACGATGAGATGCCACAGTTAAAACAATTAAGAGAAAGCTGTTACAGCTCATGGTTCATGTAAAGCAGTGGCAGAAAAATAGACTGAAATGTTTGGATTTACCCATGTTCTAAATTTTGCTTACAAGCCATATGTTACTTTTGACAAGTAATTTGAAGGTCGGACTGCCGCAGATGTGAGATAAAGAGGAGATGTTCAAAGAGTCATTCTTGATTTTTATGGGGGCAGATAGGAATCACTTTCTTAATAGTAGTTTCTGCACTGAAAGGAAATCAGGCCCCTATGCCTCTGCATACCCACAAAGCTATACTTCATCCCAAAACAAGCACACAGAGATGGGGAAGAGGAGACAGAATGACACAAATTGTGACAAGGTATATATTTGGGAAACCTGGCCAACATATTTTTTCTTGTTGAACTCCAGATTCTAAGGGTTGAACTCAGCTGATCTGGGACAAGAAGCGTTGCAGCAGGATACCTTCCCATCTCAGCCAACCCAAGTTATTGTAGCTCAGATTCTCCATACCAGGATATTCACAAAGTGTCCGTATTTATTCACAGCAAATATACAGCTGTAGTGTAAAATAATTCAAAAGTTGGCCACAGACAACTCATAGCTAATAGAAGATAATATAGTAATCAAATAAGTTATTTTTTTATAAAACTTTTTGCTGTTCCACCCCAAGAGAAATTTAATACTCTTGCGCTAGCTGTATACACTGCTTTTATGCCAGTGAATAGGCAGGTTATTGTATCCCACAGTAAAAATTAATTTGAAGCATGTTACTTTAGTGGCACACTGATTTAATCAAGATATGTTGTGTTTGTTTCTTTTCCTCTGTAACAGATGTATTTAGCTTATGCTAGAAAACAAAGCCCATACAAATGGATAGGGACGGAATTTTTTTTTATTGCATGTTTTCATATGTAAGAACTTAAAATTAGCTCTAAGAAATTTTAAATATATTGCACATAAACACACATACATATATACATATAATTATTGTAAAAGTCCTCTAACATATTTGCAGAAAAAACGTTGCTATTTGTGCAAGTGGGAGAAAGGGAAAGGGAAACTCAATGATCATCACTCTACTGTCTATGAAGTTCATGATCTCAAAATAGCTGTGGGCCAGAAGATGCCAGAACTGGCAACTCAGAATGCTTAGAGAAGAGTCAAAAGTACAAGAATACAGAGGGGGTAGCACCAGTTCTCCTCCTGTGCCTAGGGAGTGGTTTGGTGTATATTTTCTTTATATGTATACACGTGAAGGCATACTACACATACACGTACACATATATATACACTCATGATCTGCTGATTCCCAGAGTTCATCCCATAGGCTTATGTTTCAGCTCATCATCAGATACAGCTGAGCTGGAATGAGGTCTGTTATAGTCATAGGGAAGAAATAAAATGGGACCCAGCCGAGGCTGTGCCTCTCCCTCCTACTCAGTGTGTCGGATCAGAGACACATGGAGAGCCTCCATCCCACCCGCCCCTGCAGATACCAGAACAGACACGGTTCCTCCCTGCTTCCCGTCCTCTGGCCATCAGGGACAAAACTGCAGAGAAGCACCAGCCAGTGGCATCAGCCAGCTACACTCAGCTGCTCTAGCAACCAAAGCCAAAAGCTCTGACACTCAGAGGGTTTCCAGTGATTTCAACTCAATGTTCTCTGCCTGTGCTAATCCCATTTTTTCCAGCCCTTTCTTCCTTCCATCCTTCCCTTCCACCTTCATTTTTTCACCTCACTTTCACTCTGTATTTGCACTGTATAGCACTCCTCTCTTCTGTTCCTTCCCTCCCTCCAGAACTTTTCTCTCCATCGCTTTTCTTTCCATTTTGCTTATCCCCTCCTAACTGACTCTACTCCCATAAAACAGTAACATCATGGAACTGTCACACTGTTTCTCCACCTGGGGTCTGTCTTGTCCATTTTATTTGTGAGCTATTAATGGAAGAGGTTGTGTGAAAACCCTTGATTGTATAGTGCCCACCATAATAGGTCCTCCTTTTTGGCTGGCCGTTACACAGTACCTTGTTAAACATGAATCACGATAATCAGATCCTACAACAGCATTATTTGTCTAAAATAGTGCTTCTCCTCTGCTCTGCTGTTTCCCCACCACAGCCACTTCACAAATTTGCACAACTGCTTCCTTTATATATCAGTACTCTGTAATCAGCGTATGGTTCATGTTACAGGTTTCTCGGGTTTCAAAGTGAAATAAAATGAGCTTTCTTCCATTTTGAGAATATCCTTCTTTTTAAGAAGTCCAAACAAAGACACACGTTATTAGCAAGTTCGCAAGCAGCTGCCAAAAGACAGAAAATTTAGAATGGAAACACAAGTGAAATAACAGAAATACTGCTTGTTGTTTGCTCTTGGTGTGACAGCAAGGGAAAATATTTAGAAATTAAAATGATTAATTTATTTGTAGTTTTAATAAAGCAGACGTGGTTTTGTAATATTTGCCAATGTCGGTACTCCAGAGCACAACTATGGGTCAAATCCTTCTGTGATGTAACTGTTGGCTTCTTAGGGTTCCTCCAGGGGTGAGTGTGGTGCAATGCTATTAGCATCAGTTAGCAAGCAGCCTTTCATTTATTTTCATGCAAAGCCTGAACAGTTTGCAATTAAGAAAGAGCAAATTACAAAGGCTCAAGCTCCTAGATCAAATCTGTGCTTAATTTTTGGGTTGGAAGCCTTATCCGAAGACTCATAAACATCAGTATTTTAGGTTCTTCTTACTTCTCTGTTATCATTACAGCTATACAGTACGACCACTTATGTCAGTATACATAAAACATTTAAACTCATGCTGGAATATATACCTGAACCTTCTGATTCAACTTCAGACCTTAAAGGAAAAACCCCAAAGGGAGCAGAGGCTCTGCTCCAGCAAAGCACTTAAGCTTCTGCTTACTTTTATGTAAACAGATTGCTTCGGCTTTAGAAGTGAGGTTGAAAGACTGCGAATTAGAGGAGCTAACAGAGGAGAATCAGTTGCTATCCTGTACTGCTGACCTGATGAATTCCAAGGTTAGAGCAAAGAAGAATTGAAACCGTTGTTTCTGTAGTCTCAGATTAGTCATAGACATGCATTTTGCCTGTGTTTAAATGCTTTGTCAGAGCGAGGAAGTAGTCTTCCCTGAAAACTTATGTGTAAGCAACGTCTGTGCCTTTGGAACCAGACTCCTGACTATTCACAAAAGTGTGTCAGAATTGGTCATCATAGTAAACTGACTCTAATGGAAAAGGGCTCCGGAGGATCACAGGTTTGACGGACTGGTTTATTTATTTCTTTTTTCATTAATATCATAACTGTTCTGGCCACGGAATTTATCCCATTTGCCTTTGAAAATCGTGACCCTTAAGAATACCCATTTAAAAGAAGAAGCTGTTTTTTACCATCATGACCAACTCATTAGAAGCCAGCGCATTGTACCTTTATTAATGTTGACCAGTGCCTTATACCATAAAGCGCCCACTGAAATTAGTGGCTTAATTGCAAAGAAGGTTACTGCTCAACAGTTTTCACTGTTGCTAAATATGTGACTTTGCAAACAGCGCCATAAAAATTCTAAGTATTTCTAAAATGTCTCACTTCTTTGGTCTATGCAAGAGGAAGCATTGCACTGTAACTTTAAAATGCCAAAAATAATCAAGAAGACATGTTAGCCATCTCTTAAGAGCATTTCATTTCCAAGCCAATAAATTCAGCTGCTGAATTTTTGTCCTTTGTTTTAGGATGTGACAGTTCTGTTGCATAACTACAGTTAAGGAATCTCAGAAGGCTCGAAATGTTACAATATTCTGTGGATGCAAGCGCAGAGTCGTTTTTCGTTTAGTTTTACAGCAGGGAAGGGGCACTGGAATGGCAGCGTGTTGCCTTTTTTTAACATCTAGTTTATGATTCATTCTAAAATATTCTTTCATTTGGAATTAACTTCAGATATTCCTGTTCTGACAAGCAGAGTAAATAAATCTCAGAAGGCTCGAAATGTTACAATATTCTGTGGATGCAAGCGCAGAGTCGTTTTTCGTTTAGTTTTACAGCAGGGAAGGGGCACTGGAATGGCAGCGTGTTGCCTTTTTTTAACATCTAGTTTATGATTCATTCTAAAATATTCTTTCATTTGGAATTAACTTCAGATATTCCTGTTCTGACAAGCAGAGTAAATATTTTAGCAAGGACTTTTTAGAGAGAAATTTTGACAGTAACATACTCCTCCCTTAGTGTTACAAAGGAAATACTTGCTATCCAAACCCAGAGACGGCATTTTAATGGAAATGGTTCCAAAAGAATACGTAGGATGTTACAAATGTAAAATGCATTTAATGAAAGAGTATACAGATGTCTTTCATGTATTTTAAATAAAAATGTCTAATTTGAGACTTGAGAAAGTCAACAGCAATCTCTGAGCCATATGCTTGTTATTACAATAGTATGTTGTGTATAACTGTCATTCAGTGAGAAACAACACAGACCGAAAAGGAAAAGACATATAAAAACACGAAGTTAAAGGAGGAGACACCATCTTACAAAGCACTTTTTATTATATTTTTGCCTTGATTAGAATATATCCCTTTCTTGCTTTTTCTTTGCTCACATAATTCCTGCCGATGTCTATAGGGCTTATGGAAGACATAGGAAAGGGAGAATAGAGGCCAAGCTGCGTGGGCTATAGTGAACCAAAACTGCAAAGAGATGCATACTTGACAGAGTTTAAAATAAAAATAAACCACAGTTTCTTTGCTTGGTTTCTGGAGCAGAAAGTCGCAAAACAAGCAGAAAACTTTTGGTTCTTGATGAAATGGTTAGTTTAGCTTCCTTACCTCAACTGCTCTGAGTGTTTCAGACTTTAACCTTTGTTTCAATGAAAAGAATTTAGACCTAATTCGACTTAGGTTTATGTCTGTGAAACTGGGGCCTTGGAAAATATTTCAGAAGTAGCATTAGCCTTATGTTTGCATTTTGTTCTTTTGCAAATGTGGTGGAGGTAACCTTGATTTGCTAGTTAGTGGAGTCACACTTTATTGTGACAGAAAACTAAGAACAGTCCTTCAGTGAAAATAACAAAGACCTACCCCATGGTGATTGATGATAACGTTGTACAAGTGAAATGAGCTGGAAAGTCATCATCTTGTCTTTTCCTTTGCCACAGGAGAAGCATAACAGAGAGATTTCTTTTCTTCTGGTCCTGATAAGGAATCTAACAAAGCATAAGGAGAGGTTACACAGCATGGAAATGTGTTACACCCAGCTGCTCACTAGCTTGCAAAGCTGCAGTAAATAATACAGTTGCTATTTAATAAACAAAAGAAAACAGAAGTCCTTTGATAGTGATCCCTAGCCTCTCTCGTTTGCCCTTCTGAAGATACGGTTTGTTTCTACTTAATTGACTGTCATTTTGGAATAACAGAGTTTGATATTGTATTGTACGATTTGTAATGGTTTTTTTGTTGATAGGGAAAGCCTTGTCTTTCTAGGGCCTGATTCAGCAAAGCACAGACGTATGTGCTTCAGGTTGTCTGGATCGTCACTACTTTTATTCTCATAGGTTTTCCATGAATGGTTACAGTGAAGATACGCAAGAAGACGTAGTTTTCTTTTCCAAATTGACTTACATAATCAATAGCATACTTTTTTGCTTGTCACAAGTTACCCTTTTGAGAAGCAATGATGCATTTGTCACAAGCTACATTTGTCACGTGCGTCATTTGTGACACTTTACTTTCAAAAGATACTTATTCATGGAAGCAGTTTGTTCCATTAATTGCCTCTTTTTGCAAGTAACTTCTAACATACCTTTGTTTTTTTATTAAAAATCTCTTAGAGTTTGTTTTGTTTAGCATTCAGGGAGGTGAGGGAAGGGAGAGAATATCGTGCCTGTGAAACATTGGAGGCAATCTTCTCCCCGCCCAAGAAGACTATTGCCTCTCATGTTGCACCTTTCCCCCTATCCCCAAGCCTCACCCTCACCTCCAAAGCAGAGCTGATTCTTGTCTATTGTGCTAACATTAAGAAATAAGTAGGCTCATCGCTCATTGTGTCACTATGAGTTGAAGATGCCTCCTTCTTTAAGAACCAGTCAAGTGTTCAAAAGAAAACAAGGCAAGGTTTACACTAATTTACGCTCATGTAAATCAGTGTCATTTTGCTCAGGACTGGAGGGGCTATGGCCCATGGCACTTCAGAGAGACTTGGCAGATATGTGGGACCATATCCCACCACTGCAGCCACAGCAAACATCTCAGGCACATTACTACCTGTTACAGTTTGTTATAACTGAAATCCAGAGATGAGCTGCTGAGGCATGCTAATAGCTGGCATCTTCTGCTGATCTACCTTGCTTGGTAATCACCTGGCCTGTGGGAGGCAGCAACTCAAAGAGATGGAGTAGGACCACAGGGCCTGAGAGTGAGTGTGGTAGGAGAGGAAATGGCTGAGTGGGATGGTGTGCAGTGAAGGTGTGAAGAGAAGAGTCACAACTGGGGATGGGGCAGGAAAGGGCAACAGGGTGCATGAAGGGAGGAAAGAAGGAAGTAAAGGAAAAGGTAGGAAATCAGAAAAGAAAGGAGAAAGTGATAGACCATGTAAGTGGAAGGGAATGGGCAGCCATTCCCCTAGTCTGGTGCTGTCGGCAAACTTATGCTTTTGGTGAAAACGGAAGACTGCGCACTTGCTTGACTCCTCTTGCAAAATCTCTTCTCTATGCCTTGTCTATGGGATAAATTGCTTGCCTGTTCTCCTTGTAAAGCTGTTGGTTCAAGAGCTATTGATTTTATAATTTAACATAATAGAATTGCAAATTAATTGCTACTGTAAATATGGAGAACAACTCAACCTGCTGAGTGCTTCCAAGAAACAATTCTCCTTTTCCCTACTTTTGATTTAAGTGTACTAAGGCATCAGTAAGATTCTCATCCTGAAGACTGTTTTGACAGTTCATACAATGCTGTAACAGCACTGCAAAGCTGTGTGTACAATTCTTGGACTGGGGCTCCTGTCCCCTCTCAGCTCTTCCTTGAAGCCCGTTTCTACCCATAGCTTACATCCAAGAAATCTTTCCTCTTGTGTATATCCTTGGTTTTCTTGAAGGTTGTTATGCCTTTATAACTGAAAGCAAATTCTAGATCTTTGGAGTACTTAACAAACATTAACCAGTTAATCTTTGCAACACTCATGAAGTAGTTAACCATTATCCCTGAATTTATAATATGGAGCAAGAGAGGCAGCGAAGTTAAATGAACACCTGTGACTAGGGCTCAGGTAGTAATTGACCCCAATGTTGAGCCATTGTACAGCACTGACGAGCATCACGATACTTCTGCCATGCAAGTATATTACAAGCAAAAAAAATTATTGAAAAGCGGCTTTTAAAAAGTACACAACTGAGCTTTATTTATTATGTATTCCCTGGAGAGGTTAGGAAGGGACTGTCTTCTTACTTTCCTCTGTGTTCGCATCTTTAATAAAAACTGTTAACTATTTATTAAAAGAGTGTCTAACTCCAGAGAATAGCTGTATTTTGATGTCTGGTGTCATGCTGACACTTTTGTCTCAGAGGAGGTTGGTTACATCTCTCTGAAGGTCCTGTTGGTTCCAATGAGTGTGGGAGGAGGATGGAAATATTAAAAAGCAGTGGGACCAGCTCAGGTCTTTGAAAATTGATGGATAGAGTCCCAGTGACTTCACTGGGCTTTGGTTGTGCCTAATACGAGGCCATCTTCTTCCTCAGCATGCAAGTGCCGTTCACGACTATGCTGAATTCCTGGACATTTTTATGATGGAAGCAATCAAAATTAATTAGGCCCGAAGTCCAAACTCTACAGTAACCCCAATTTCTAATTCACAAAAGTGTCTCTGCTATCCCACCAGCCTCTTTTACAGTGCCTTGGGCTCCTATGTATCTGTATATGTCACAAAATATATTTCCTTATATATCAGGAAATGGAGCAGGCCTGTGTTATAATAAGTTTAAACAAGTTTTCTATTAAACAAAAATTGCTGAGTTTATAACTTCGAAGGAGCCATAGGAATTAGGTGCCCAAGTCCTATTGATTTTAAAGGATGTTTGGGTTTCTAATCTGTAGGATCCTATTGACTGCTTTTTCCTCAGTTTTAAAAAAGCCTAACTTATTTTCTTGTTGCCATGCAGGTGTTTCATAAAGAATCCATGCATTTTTAGTGGATACTGTTTAAAAAAACAACTGAGAGAGAAATTAAAGGAACAGTCTTCTTGAGCCTTTTGTCTCTAGCCAAGGATTTGACAGTTTTCAAAAAAGTCTTGGCTGAAATGTTCAAAGCTGCCTTGGGTGTAGGAGATCTGGTCATCCAAATCCCCTGGGATACTTCTAAAGTCTCATCCTTTGTTGTTATGTATCAGCGTATAAACAAATCTCAGCCTTCTTGATGGCACACTGCAGACAAATCCAATGAGAATTTCTGCAGAAATGTCAGTAATGTTGCTAAGGTGTTGATAGACCATTAGGAAGAGTAGTGTGTCATAAAACTTTATGTATTTACATAACTTGAATGCTCCTCTGGACCAGAATCCATGTGGTCTAAGCTGTTTACACATGATTTTGAGCATGTTAAGATGTTAGTCTTTGTTCTGAGGTTAGCCCTTCTTGTGCTCAGGTGACAATGTAGGGCAGTCATCTTCCAGGGCCTTCCACTTTATCTCTAACGTGAGCTTAAGTTAGCAGTCCCCAGAAGATAAATTTACAGATTTACTCTTCTAGGAGGCTTTACCTCCTAAGTCCGAAGCTGTTTGTAAAGCATTTTTCTTGATGTATGTGCACAGCATTGTTTCAGCTTTCTAATCACTGACCAGCTGGCTTGTTAGTGAATAGAGCTGTGGGCCCCTTGCCACGTTTCATGTGAGGTCTTGGCTGGGTGGCCAAGCAGGCAGCCCGCAGCCAGTGTCAAAGCAATTCAAGAGGTATTGGCACAGCAGTGTCCCCATTAATTTCTGCTTGTCACATGCTGTCATGCAAGTTACACCAGAGAGGAAATGACCGTTAAAAAAAAAAAGTACGCTTGTGGCACTTGGTCCCCTGCAGACGTTATCCCTGAGGTTAAACAAGTGGATACAATTAGCTGCTATCCACAGACAGCTGCAGGGAAGGAGAAGCCGAGATCTGGGCCCCACAGCAACGTGTCTTTCCTGTTAGCAAGGAGTGTCGGCTGTCAACATATGCCATATTTTTAACCCTTCATGGAGTCTGAGTAAATTAAAAAGAGCTATTACGACCAATAGTGTCACAAAGGTGCTGGTAAATAGCTGTAGTGCTGATTGAGCAGCGTTCTCTAGGGAAGGAGTTTTGTTTGTTGGTGCCATTCCTCGTAAGGACTGGTGTGAGCGGTGCTGGAGGAGAATCGGCTCATCAGTGATTGATAATTTAATGTAGTTTGTAGATTCTGGCAGGGAGTGAGACCGTGGTTTCTGTGAACTCCTCTCAGAAGCATACTGAAGTAGTTAAAGGGAGTCACATCCAGCTTTGTGGATTTTCTGGGTGCACTAATTTCTCTGATTACATCAGGAGAGCTTCCACAAGGATTGCAACAAGTGATGATACGCTTAGGATGTCCCACAATACAGCTCGGGAATGCAGAAGCAAAGTCTATGAAGAGGAAATGCCAACGATGTCCCATGATGAGAGAAGGAAATATATACTACTAGAAGAAAGCAAAAATCTTTTTTAAAAACCAAAAGCACTAAGTTCTACTGGGAGGACATAGAGATAGGGGAGTATACACAGTGCTCCAGAATACATTGACTTAGTCAAGTGAAAGTCTGGGGTTTACCCCAGAAGGAAGAGGCTCACAGCATCAGTCGAAGAAAGGATGATTTGCTTTGTTGAGAAACATGACCATTAAAGTAGCTGGAATTCTATGAAAAGTGTACTCCAGAATTCAAACTGCAGCTCTGCCCCAGCGTTCCAGCTTGACCTGATGTGACGCTTAGGTACCAAATTTTGACTGGTGTCAGTCCCCAGACATGTGCCAGAAGGGGCTTCAAAGCCAATGCATACAAATCACAGATGCTATTTCAAGTCATTTGTATGGGGCTTACCAAGTGGGTGAGCCAGTAAAGAGTTTGGGGGATTTCTTGGCTCATTTTAGTCCTCATCTCTTTTTCAGATGGTATGAGGAATAAAAGAACAGAGTGGGTAACAACTGTCAAACCAGGATGTGCTGTGAGAGACTACTGCCTCCAGTATAGTTTTATGAAAAGCTTGTAATAAAAGGAAGTTTCCCAGAAAGTATTTGGGGATGTACAAAACTGTGATGATATCATCCAGAGCTACAGGAAAAAAATCTGTTTGTTTGCTTATCTAGGCTCAGATCTATAAATTCTGTTAAGAGCTGTGCCTTCTATTGGTTTTTCCACAAAGACTGGAAAGGTTTGAGCAGTGAAAAAGATTGTTAATCACAAAGTTACATTTACCTGCTGTAAAAATTTCACAGCCAGGACAGCTCTTGGTAACAATGCCACATTTGCCAATTTCTGTCAAATTGTTAAAACAAAATTCCCCTCTGTTCTCATTTAATTTGCATGTATTTTCTCTTAAAAATACCAGTAGCCAGATAGAAAATGTTATGTGTTTCATTTGCATGTCTGGTAATTCCACTTCGATAGGAATTTTTGGTACACTGAATCACTGAAAATAAGTAAGTAGGATAATAATTACATAGGTTTCCTTTCAGTCCTGCAAATTCTTCTCATCAAATATGAAAAATAGCAGCTGATAAAGTAAAACTTGAAAGATCTATATTGCAAACTGACTTGACAGGTGTTGAGCTATAAAGTGAGAAATTGATGTGGAAAGACTTATAGACACTTAAATTAATATTGATCTGCCCGAAATGAAATGCACCCATATGTGTGCCTATACATGTGTATGTACGTATGTATCCCACAGATGTGGGATGTACGCATTTCATATACTGAATTTGGTCTTTGGTTCACAACTACTGAGATCGGTATGAAAATCTGGCAGTATTACGATACTGGTAAAACAGACATGCACTAAGATTGAAACTTTTAAAGACCTCTAAAATATTAATCGAGGTCTCTATTTTAAGTAGGGCAGACAGAAGATTACTCAGAACAGTTCCTTGAACATAATAGGGTGCATCTGTTTGTCCTAATCTAGCCTTAATTATGTCGCCTTTGCTGCTGGTGAGCACTGGTGTTTGAGGAGTGTTTGGAGCACTCCAGAATATGCTCGGTCAGGAACTCCTGCGGCAGCACAAATCCAGTGGTTCCCGTCTAACTCAGAAGGGACAGTTGGTGAGTTTAAGCAAAGGAACTAGAACATGTTAAACCTGCTGTGGTGGCTATGAATTGAATTCAGTCTACAAACAGGAGCATGACAATAAAAGGAAAATAGTGCCTCGGTATACTGAAAGCTATTATATACATACATAAAATTCAATCATAAACTTATGGCAATGCAGTAGCGTTGTTAAGCCTCAAACTTTTTCAAAGACTACCATGGACCCTTATAATTCAGTTAAAATTTCGCATTTTTCCTGAATCTTGTGCACAGTTGCGGTACTTTTGCTTGAGACTGACATATAATGTTCATGATATACAGCCAGGTCCGTGCATAATAGTGACATTTGCAAGTTTTGCTAGATTGTCTATTAACTGATTGACTGATTATTGTATTCCACAGTAATTCATGTAGGACCTTCTAATCTTCATTACCTTACTACTTCTAATAGCAACCAAAGTAGTTTTCAAAACAGTGTTTTAGAGACTCCAGTCCCTCAGGTATTGTATCTTTTAAATTGATATACAAACAGTTCTAGCCATTTTAAAAAAAAAAACAAACAAAAAAAACCAAACACCAGAACAACCCAACTATATTAATTTCAGCGTTTATACCTTTGCAGTGGATTAGTATGGATAACATTGCCTTCAATGGGATTATTCAAAACACTAAAATGCATGTATACATACATGCATACTTTTGTGAGTATGCATGTCTGTAGGGTTCTTCATCCTAACAATTGGATAATCCAGAATCACTTGTCTGAGCTGTGCTTTCTTTCTTATAAAAGTAGTTTAAAATAGATTAGTAACTGTTTATCAGAATATATTTTAAAATATCCGTTAATCTACTCTGAGTGTATTAAAGTATCTTTGATATGATTAAAATAATTTTACAATTGAAAAATAATTATGCAAATATTTTACTTCATATTTTAAAATATATGTAACTGTTAATTAATTTTCAACAAATTGTTTACCTTTAGGGTAGCAGCATACAAAACACCAACAATTATTAGACCAATTCCTTGCATAAGCTTGACAGATATTAGTTCCCTTCTGCTAATAATACACTAAATGAATTTGCTGTATTTTTCTCTCTGCACAGCATTTTATTCTATGAACAGAAAATGAACATTGTATCTTGTACAGTAAGGTTGATTAATACGGCTAAGTGAACAGGTCATCTGGATTTATTGTTCTCTTATCAAAACAGTGAACATATTTAAATTGAGCATGCTGTGAAGTTCACATTCCCTTGGTACTCTCTAGTTAATTAACAGGAACATCACAGCAGTCTTCTCTTCTGAGGGATGACCCTTACCCTGTGAATACTTTCATGGAAAGCAATAGGACTACTCTGAGATAAGCTGTTACCCGATATAAGGAAAAGTAAGAGCTCTGTATCCTGTGTATATATTGGGTTGGATCATGGATGACTCCTGAGAGGCTATAGTGTGGCTAGGTGAAAGCAAAGTGCACAGCCTCCTCCTCCCCTTTCTGAATGCCCTGCAGGGAGACCGATCATAATAGCTTTCTCCTGAGAGAAGAAGGAAAAAGGCACAAGGGCAGGGATCTATCTGCTTCTTACTGTGTCCCAGCCGCTGCACCCAGCCGGCTGCATGGAGAAGAGCATCCTGCAGCTCCACAGGCTGTGGCAAGTTGCTTCTCTGCCCCCACCATCAGTCACAGCATTCTAGATAGGCTGGTGTGATGGGTTCCCAGCCCAGTGTGAGGACAGTATTTGAAAAAGAAAATCACTGCATTTAACAAGGAGTCACTACATTATTACTAATGCCTTTGGGATTCAGTGTAACAACATTAATCATGTATTTTGCTATTCATGTATCTGTACTGTGTAATTCCTCAGGAATGCCATTGTTTTTTTGGCATTAATTAATGTTGACTGTTTGTTACAAAGTATAACCATAGAAGTGCTGTAATTATTCTGCTTCAAAAATAGGCCCCAGAGAATGTGAAAACTCTTTAAACTTTCATTCCAGCATGTTTAAAAAACACCCTTTAAAATGAAAGCAATTTGATGGTTGGGGGTTCTGTATAGTCCTGTAGGATACAAAGGAAGCTTCATCCTGCTCCTCTTCTGCTCAGAGAAGGTCCTGCTGTTCAGTGAGAGGCAGTGAGCCTTTTCATCAAACTAGCTTGACTGATTCATTACACATTGCTGTCTAAAACTCATCCCCTTTGTTTACATTTGCGGTTGTCTCTTATGCAAACACTCCTACAGGAAATGTTCAGGACGAGTATCCCAACACCTGCCATCCAAAATAGGGACATTCCATTCTGCTCAGTAAAAAGAGAAAAATGAGTTACAAATAGACAGAAACTCTGGGTGAAGGATGCAGGTTGTTGTGCAGGTGCGTGAGATACTCCACAGAGGAGGAGGAGACATGCTAGGAGATTCCAAAGGATTGTTGTGTTTTACAAGATGTTAGCACAGAAATTGAGCAGGAAGAGGAAAATAGGCAAGTAAAAAAAAAAAAGCCATAAAAAACCTGTGCGTTAGTACAAATTTAGGGTCTGTTGTAGTTGACAATGATCTGTACTGTGTTGCTTTTATTTGGTGATATGACCAAGTATATTTGTGGGCTTCCACAGACTTACTTTTTCTGGTATTAGGAACTCCTATCACCATGACCAAGGGCAATCTGGTTAAAGGGTTTTCTTTCTTTACATACTAGTCAACAGAGGAAAAATGTGAGCTTCACATAACGAGCAGCCATTCATATGTGTATGTTACCTCTGGGTGCATGTCTTCTCCGAAGACATATTATTCTTGGTGTTTTCCTTCAGGTTGCATCGCACTGTGTCCCCCTTTACAAAAGCAAAATCTAGCATTTATACCTTTACCACGGTGGTGGGTTAGCCTAGCCCAAGAGCCAAACTCCCACCCAGCTGCTCACTCACTTCCCCCGCCACAGCAGGATAGCTACAGAAAATAAAGAAGAACAAGGAACAAGAAAGCTCATGGGCTAAGACAGGGAGATTGCTCACCAATTACCATCATGGGCAAAATAGACTCACCTTGGGGAAAATGAACTTAGTTTAATGCCAATTAAGATAGATATTTAATTGCTAATTCAGGTAGTGGGGGAAAAAAAGCAAACATTCAAAGAACACCCTCTCCTGCCTTTTTCCAGGCTCCACATCACTCCTGACTCTCCCCACCCTGAGCAGCACAGGGGCACGGGGTGCGAGGGGTTATGGTCAATCCATAGCAGCTCCTCTGCCGCTCCTTCCTCCTCACTCTTTCTGCCTGCTCCAGCGTAGCTCCTCTCCACAGACTGCAGTTCCCTCAGGAATATCCACCTGCTTCGATGCAGGTCCTCCACGGGCTGCAGGTGGATATCTGCTCCACCATGGAGTACCTCCTCTTTGTCCTCTTCCTCCTCCTCCTCCTCCTCTCACCTTGGTGTTCCCTGTGCTGTTTCTCACTCCTTTTGTTCCCTCCTCCTCTTTCCCTCCAGCCTTTTCTACTGTTTCTTAAATATGTTTTCACAGAGGCACGACCATCTTGGCTGACCGGCCCAGCTGTGCCCTGCGGTGGGTCCGCTGGAGCCGGCTGGAACCGGCTGTGTCTGGCACAGGGCAGCCCCTGGTCTCCTCTGACAGAGGCCCCTGCAGCCCCAGCTGCCAGCACCTGGGCACCAACACCCAAAACAACTCCGTACTTTCTGTTTTCTTTGAGTAAATACTTGAATTATTCGGTCGACAGCCATGCCATCCTCTTTTGGATCAGGCAGGCAGAGTACTCCAGAGAATCTGGCTGGTCTTAAACAACAAGTAAGTTACTGCAGGCAATTGACAGATATTTTAGCTGGAAGTCAAGATGGTGGGTGACTCTTAAAGGATCAGAGTGGTATTTTGAAAACCAATGGCTTGGAATGGATTAATGGATCATAAGCTGGAGGAGGGTTAAGAGGGGTCAGTAAAGCGTAGGGTCAAGAGTGAATAGGACAAGGAGGAGACAAAAGTCTGTAGGAAATCAAGGCTTTCTGCTCCTGCTGCCCCTGAGTCAGGAAATGTGAGCCATGAAGCCGCCTTTGGCAGAGGCAGCAACAGCAGCTGCTCGGGCTAACCCAAGCCTATCCCCATCCTCGCTGATGCCAGAGGCGGAATATGCAGGACATACTTCTGTGTATTATTGAGACTCATGACATAATATGGTATTGCTTGAAAAGTTCATCGTAATTTGGTCCTGACATTCAGTGCTGATAAATTCAGTAAATATCAGACTGAGCAATGCTATCACCGATACCGTATATGGTGGAACATGCAAAAGATGCAGCATTTCCATAACAAATTTTGCTCCTAACTATTTCCATTATGAGGCTTTTACAAAATTAAAGCTACATATTTGCCTCTAAGGAAAGTGTATTTGTTCGTTGCATCCCAAAATAGCTCAGTTTTCAACTGAGTTACAGATAAACATTTTAGATTTGTGCATAGACCACATTGAAAACATAGCCTGAAAAGGGAAAACATTGTAAAGCCATGATTATCTGAAAGTAATCACAGTGAAATAAAGTATATATCTTCAACTCAGGCAACAACCATCACAGGTTTGTAATATTAGAAGCATGGCAGAAATCTCTAATCTGAAACAACAGGCACTATTCTGTGTCTATGTTTGTAAACATACAATATCCAAAGAACATCTGATAGACAGCAGTAGAGGTTTGATCATGACTCATTAGAGCTTGTTCCTCAAATCTGCTACGGCATGAATCTTCTTGTTTGTCGAATAGAATTGATCATTTTCAATTAACTTTTGAAATATGATTTTAACTGTAATTCCAAAATATGGCATGCCTAGCTACCAGGGAAAAGCAGACATGGAACAAACTAATCCTTGAGGCACATGAAGACTCTCTTGCACTTATTTCTAGATCTTGGTAATTGAGATAATACTGGGTAATCATCACTAACAAAAATGGATGCATTTCCGTCAGATGAGTGGAATTATCCTGATTTAATTAGCTAGTGATCTGGCTTGTGCATGTTTACGACCTTTATCCAATTTGCTAGCAAAGGTTAGTATCTTCTGATATTAGTTACGGTATCAAAGAAAACACACAGCCCAGACTAAGTCTGATGTTTCTTGCAAGTGGTTGACTAAGAGTATGAAGTCGTTTTCCAAACGTGAGGCCTAATGAGTTTTGACTAGGCTTATGTACAGCACAAAATTAATCCTTCATTATGGATAAAAAAAGTAATTTAAAAGCTCTCTCTCTTGTTTGCTTTGATTTTGAAAATCTATTTGTGCAAACAAATATCAAATTCTGAGCTGCACAATTTAGTATTCTGCATTTAGAGTGCATAATAATAAGCCTAGGTCATGTGATTTTGGTTTCTGCTTTTTTCCTAACTGTCTGAGAATTTAAAAACAGGACAATAATGAATCACAAATAGCAAATGGTCTTTTTGCATCAAAGTGCCCTTCTTTACACACACGAATCTTTGGGCTGTTCCTCCAAGATAATTTTGAACTGAAATCTGTTCATACGTGTAATAGTAGGTAATAAGGGATAGCAAAAGAGCATAATCAACAGTCCAAAATGAATACTAGAGAATAGCCTGTATGGACTAACTCTGAGTTTCCTGGAAGAGGAAATACAGCACTTTTTTCCACAGTTTTCCTTCTTCTTTCTAATACCTTTTAAATTTACACTTTCCTGGTATGCTTTTCTGTGGCACATCTCATTTTTTGTGTGTGAAGAGAACTTCAGTAAATGATATTCATCTTTTCAGTACTATGGGGGGAGGGAAAGATATACCAGTTTCCATTTTCAAATATTTTCTTTTTTTACCTGTGCCTGGAAGAAGACTCTGAATTTAGAAACTGAAGACATTGCTTGCAACTTGCAACTAGTAGAGCAGAATTGCATTTGCTGAGCTTGAGGAAGAAAGTTGAAAGAAAACCAGCATCAGTTGTAGGAAAAAAATATTCTTGATATGTTTGGTAACTGCAGGAATGAGTTTACATACTTGACAAATGAGTAGGACACAGAAATGTCACCAAAAAGGGACTCGCAAGGGTATACTGACTAATCCTTAAGTTCTTTAAATTATTTTCTTATTTTATCTGATATTATGTTTACCTGGAATAAAAAAAAAAAAGACCCAAATTCAGTGAAACCATTAAGTACATACTTAAGATAACCACACGCTTAAATGTTCTTGACATGTTCTTTACATCTGCAAGACTGATCCAAAGACTGTTGGGATTTGATTTAAGTTATAATAGCACAGAGTGAGCAGATATGACATGTATTCATTCTGCTGATGACTGAAACCTGCAGAGCTGCAGTCCTAGCTCTTCCACGTATTTCTGAACTGCAAAGGGAAATTATATAAATACAAGAGAATTCAATACACTTTGTATATTTGTTTTAAAGGTGCAAACCCTATTATACTAGTTATCAAAATTATTAGATCTCAATTTTTCCTGGGGAAGCAAAGGGAATAAAAGGCATCAGCTAACAAGGAATGGGGTTCTCAGTTTACCACCACCCTTCAGACATGATAATAATTAACTGCTGTCACAGCATCCATAGTTCCATGGTAATATCTCCATCATCAGGGTCTTCAAATAAAAACTGATTACTTTATAAGCAGCCCACTGTTACTACTGTTTGGCAGACAGAGTTATAGGCTATATATAGAAATGGCCATGTTTTATCAGAGGTCAGATTAGAGCTTCCAGCCTTAATATCTATACATTTTATAATACTTTCTGTAGACATGATCAGGGAACATTACATGAAAATAATAATTTTGTATTAAATTATATAGCAATGTCTATAAAGTGTATCTTAAAAATGCATCCAGCTAAAGCAATATTATCAAGTTGAATGTTTGGAGCTCTTTTTAAACCCATTTTCAGATATCGTTCCTTTTAATAGTGTGCCTTGAATATTTACTTGAAACATGCCCAAGTCCATAGAGAAGAACAAAAGCAACCAAGTTCAATTTATCCTTCTTCCCTTTTCTCATGTTTCATGCCATCCACCTCTCCAAGATCATTTTGGTTGCTAGTAACAGGATTGGCGGACACCCTGCTGCATGGCTTATGGAAAGGGCATATGTCACCAGCAAACACAGAGCTGGAGTTTCATGAACTCAATTCAAGTGCATACAGAAAATAAACTTTTTCTTTATCCCTTTTGTTTCTTACTTGTTGCAGCACCTTCTTGTAACTGCCTGTTTTGCAAATATAATTTTCAAGTTGACAGTATCCTTCTAGTTTGGAATTCAGGGGATTTCTAGTATTTAGTTTTGAGTCCGTTGGTTCATTCCTTTCACCTTACTAAGATTAATGTGAAAATATGAGTACAGATGAAATAGTTTCTTCAGCTGTGAAAATGTCATAGAAGATTGCATCACTATAACAAAACAGAAAGCAAAATGAGAACTGTTACTTATGATTATTACACTGATTTAGTGCTAAACTTTGATCTAAAAGTAGTTTCTGTCCTATTCAGTAAATTCTATACAACAGGTTTTGCCAAGTAAACTTTTTCCCTCTATAAAGTTAAATCCTGGTGAATTTGTCATTTAAACAGCTTTTCTGATTGAAACAGATCCTTGTGCCTGTTGAAGTGAATGATAAAATTTCACTTCACTGGGGCAGGACAAAGCATAAACTCCTGAGATGCAAAGTGGTGTGTGGTTTAAAGTTAAGAGCTAAAAGCTGCTCTGTATTTTTCTTACTTGGACAGCATTCTTTTGAAGTTGTCCTGGGATTTACAGACATGCTTTTGCTATTTCTTTTAAGTATGTTGACCAGTCTTTATACTTCTATCAATCAACCTCAAATAATTCAACTAGAAACAATACATTAACTTGATAAGGACACCTGTTCAAGTCAGCTGGTTCTAGCAACATCCTGTCCATTTTATATTAATAGTTGTTTTTATCTCCTGTGCACATATTTAAGTCAATATTTATTAAATTAGTTTTGCAGATTATGGCAGGGAGTTTACTTGTTTGCCACCTTGTCTTGATAATTGCATATCGATTTCTTCTTTATATTTAGGATATGATGCTTCAGCTGTTTCGGGGACTGGATTTTCTGCATTCACATCGTGTGGTGCATCGGGACCTGAAACCCCAAAATATCCTTGTAACCAGCAGCGGGCAGATAAAGTTAGCTGACTTTGGACTTGCACGAATCTACAGTTTTCAGATGGCTCTTACCTCAGTGGTAAGTTTCTGGAGGCTTTTATTTTTCTTCTAATGCAGCAGTGTGCTTTACTCTCTATGTTCCTGGCTTTTTATCCCATATTATAATGCTGCTTCTAAAACCGTCTCTGCAATTGAAGTTACTTGTGTCTCTGAAAACAATTGCTTTCCAGCCAGGATTGAAGTGTTGTGGTTACTTTGTACAAGTAATCAATTACTGATTACTGGTTCTAAATTAAATCCTGACTGATTACTGAAGGATAGGTATGTGCTAGTTTTCTGAAACTCCGTCAGTCTAGCTTCTGTTGTGATACTGACTTCTTTTGCACATTAAGCCAGACAGATAGGGTGAAAGTTTCTGAAGTTTTTAAGATAAAACTGTTAAGATAAAACTTGCTGATCCCCAGGTATCTTGCCTGAAAAAATGCACAGGTACTTGTGAAAATGCCACACTGTCATGCATCTGATTTTCCATCTCTGTGAGTATGGGTTCGATGCTTGCTCCCATATGTTACTGAATGATTCCAAATAGGGCTGCGCTGGAGGCAGCTCAAGTGGACCTGGCAGCCAAAATCACAGCTATTTCCCAAGCCAGCTGATAAAGAGCACCTTCAGTATCTCTAGGCCCCCTGTCACTGTTGCCCCTCTCCCAGCAGCTCTCCTGGTTTTCCTTGGCTCAGACATGAGCTCACTCCCAGAAGGTCTGGCCCTCTCCTGCATTAATGCTGGTAGAGAAGCCCTGCCAGCTCCTTGCTTTTTGACCCCGTTTCCACGCTTGCTGGCCCTGCCCCCAGAATCAGCTGCTCTTAGCTTGGCACAGCATCTCTGAAGTGTATTGAAGAGTAACTGTGCTGCATGCATGTTGGGTGTCATTTGGTTTTGTCACCTGCTCATGAATTTTTTTGTTTCCATTTTCTATTCTGAGTATCACAACTGCCATGGCAGTATCACTTACGCTAAAGACAGGAAAGGGAGAACTGCTGAGAAAAGAAACTGAAAGGAGTCCACTTTGCGTTTTACATCATATTGTAGAAATTAGCCTGGCTCACATTGATAAAAAGCAATCCATTGTTATTATTAGTTAGTGTAGGAGTCTTCCCATCGTTGTGTGATGTGACTATGACATCCTGAGTTCCAGCTTCAGTGTGAATAAAGGCAGGAAGCAACAGAAAATGGTATCATCACCTTGTTAAACATAGGAAAGTATCCTCGTCACATAAAGCATATGTAAACTTGTGTTTTGGCGCTGGTTTTTTTCATTGCCTGTAGGATGTAGCCTAATCCAAAGCTGAAAGAATCTCTCTGCTGAGGTCAGTGAGGATTAATCATGTTGTAACTCAAAACAGAGCTTTGAAGAAAAGGAGAGAAAGGTTGTTCCTGAATTGCTGTAATTTTTCATTTCCCAGTTATCAGTCAGTAACAGCTTCAATGAGTATTTCTACTGATCCATAAAATTCTTTAAGCTAAAATTGCAGAGTGTTGTAAGGCTTCCAGCAGGGCGTTTTTTAAAAGTTCTGCATAAAATGAGGAAAAAATATCTACAGAACTGAGCAGGAGTTTGTCCATGATCAGGTAGCCTGCGTAGGAAGGAAGGTCAAAAGACCCGAAATAGAGTGCATCTACTGAGGCAAAAATGTACCAAGACCTGCTTGTAAGACAATATTGCCAGAATTGCTATGCGAAGGATGCACGTATGCTCAAGTATCTAATACTTGCGTGCTAGAAATTGTGTTTCAAAACCCGTTAGCTAGTACCCTTAGCGCTGCTGTGAACAAGAGTTGTTCAGACTAAGGGATTGTCCACATGCAAGCTTGTGTTCGCACAAGCATTCAATTGTCATTGCAGCTATGCTAAAGAGTATTAAAATAATTGAATTATTCAGTGACCAATGACAGATAAAGTATATGGGCATAGGTGTCAATAATGGCTTTCACACCTAGAACTTAGTGTATCATTATTTTCTTATTAAAAAAAACCAGCTATGGCCATGGCTTTTTTAAGTTAAAAATTTATTGGTTTTGAAACACTTAGCGTTTAACACCTTCAGAATCAACTTTTGCCTGGGTATGTAGAAACCTATAGGGGAGTGTTGCTTACAATGTGATAATGTGGTGTGGTTTTAAATGTCAGTCTTCATTGCTCCTACAGACTGAGTGCTGGTTAGAAACTTCTACTAAATGTGTATTAGCTGACACAGGCCATCAGTTTTCCTTTTCTGAATGTAACTTTTACCTTTGGCTAGCTGCTTCGGTGTGCAAATTCTTTCTTTTTCCTCCATTAAAACTCAGTACAGGAAACAAAACTTTAAAAAAAAACCCTTCTGTTTTTTAAACATCAAGATATTCTTGACTTTACCGTTCCCAAAATAGTCTAAATTGCAGTTCTTCGCCAGGCAGTGAGTAAACTTTCATTGATTTCAGCAGGACCAGCTTTGTTTTGAAGTGTTTGCAGAAAAAAATGTTACATTATAGAAGACAGCATATATCTACACATATATCAATTAATAAAAGTCCTAGCTTGCAAGGATTTGCTTCAGAGTTATATTGAAAAGTGATAGTGCAGAGAGCCCAGTGATAAAAGGCACATTGCATGCGCTATCATTGTGATCAATACAAGGGCTCTGCAGCATTTCCTTCAGAAGAGAAGCTTACTGCAAGATAAACTACAAGAATCATCTTCTGAAGTATCAGATCATTCCCAAGATGCATCCTCATTCACTGCTCACAAAGGAACTGTTCAGATGGGACAAACAGAGCTTGCCGTGAAAGTAATCCAGTAAAAACTGATCCAACCCAAGTACTCTGGGTGCTGCAAAGGATAACTTCAAAGCAGTCTCTCTCTGATAGCCAGTTATTTCCACAATGCTAAAGAATCCTTTGGCAGATCAGTCGTCCGGGCATATTGCTGTCATTTAAAGAAACCTCTTGATATTTCTGTCAGTGAATGAATAAAAGATTCGAACTAATGGTACACAGGCTTGAGGGGGCAGGGTGGAGCTCACTACTCCCAGCTGTGGTCAGACTGAGAACTGATACAAGTCTGAAATAACAGCACTAGAAAGAACGAGGTCGGGCGGGGGTGTCTCAGGTGGTAATAGGGCACGCTTTTGGTTTCGTACAAAGTTAGACTCTTTTTCAAATGTTGGTCTTGGCCCTTGGGGAAATTTTGAATAGGCTTTGTGATAACAGGGAAGCTCCATAGGACAGAGGAGGTGGATTGATGTGACTGTGTAATTTTAGAATTTGATAGCAAAAGCTAATGAACTGTCACTTTTTTTCCTGGTGCAGAAAAATGGGCACTCAGTTCTAACTTTCTCTGAGCAAAGGAGCAAGTGGCTGCCTGGAAAATCTGAAGTTATAGTATGAAAAAGAAATAAGCCATTTATCTATTTTTGTTGACTTCTAACCACCTTAAAGAAAGGAAATGAAGCTAAATCATGGCACACAAGAATGCTAAGCGAGATAAGCGCACGCAGTTGTGATCACAGCATCTAGGTGGAGCTGAGGCTGTCCAGCTTTTAAAACCTGACCTGCATCAGGATCTAAGTGAAACTGGCAAAATGTTAGTGTTTGTAACACACTCATAATACTTTCTTTGAAAACGTGTGCTTTACCTTAGGTGGCAGCACTACTGATGGGGTTTTTTCCCATGAAATTCAAACAAAATTGTTTTATGTCTTCCTTTTAAAAAAAAACGACTTGTTTTCAGATTTACTGAACATCAGAAGGGAAAACACATCACTTTCTCTGCTGATGCTCTAAGTTGTTGAACACTAGACTTGGCTAAATTGACGATTAAAAAGAGAAGACACAAAAAGTCCTGCAGTTACTGTCAGTGAATAATTTTAGATTACGCTAGCATTTTATTTGAGTGTTTCTTCAGGATAAAAACTTTCCATCCACTTCTGGCAGTCACTTCAGTACAAATGGTTTACATGTCACATCATGCAGGAACTTGGATTTCATTTTGTTGGTATAGTAGCAAGGGAGCATAAAATAATTTTCACTAACTGGGCTTACTTTGTAAAAATAAATATATAAATTAGTTACAGAAACAAAAACAACAACAAAAAAAGATAGAAAAACCCTCTTCCAAAGAGGAATGTGTGCTTTCCTGTTTTCTGCCCACTGTCGCATTGTAATTTTCTAATAAATGCCACCTGTTAGTAAATAATGTGAATGTAAACTCTTGTCTGAGCTAATATCATAGTTGAGAGCACAGTCAAAGAACTTTCTTCTGCTTTGCCTTGTTTTGGGGTTTTTTTTCCCTTTTTTTTATGGCCACTTCTTCATGATACTATGCTTCCCAAAATCCACATATTTATTTATATGTAATACATCCTGCAGAGTCCATCCTATGTTGGGTATGTTCCAGCAGACCTGGAGTCTGCTGCAGTACAGCTTTAACCTGAGATGCATTGCGTATCCCTAAGTGGACCTGATTCAGCAATCCATTTAAAGCTCGCAGTTAACATCAAACGTAGGAGTAGACTTATGGAAATTAATCAAGCACCTGCCTCTGGTGAATCAAACTCAAAATCTGGGCTGTGTTAAAGAGTGCCCTAATGGAATCAGTACAGCGACACTAGATTTTATCATCTCATACATAATTTGATAAAAGCATGAATCTTCCTCCCTCTGACAGGTGGAGGTAACATTGTTTTGGTATGCACTGAGCCTTCGCTGTTGTGAGGAAGCACATCATCTTAGATCTGAGACCCGATCTCCAGTTCTTTCTTCATGGTGCATTTCTCCAGTCCACCCAAATGTCCCCAAAAAGGAAAATGAGTCACAGACAGACATCCAGAGGATCAAAATATGTGTTGTTGAGCTTGTCAGTGCTGCTGCTGAAAGGTTGTGGCTATTTAGGAATGCAGTATGATTAAATTGGTTGGCTTATTTAAGGAAAATCTGTCTTCCCTACTAACACAGAGTTCTGCATAAAAAGTCCATGTATCTGGCTTTGTGAAGAAACGAGTGAATTTCTCTGATATTTTAACATCTGGATAGCTGAAGGAATCTTTATTGCATCCTCCCAAACACCCTATAGGAAAGTTATTTCCATCATGTAAAATGAGTCATTTATCTCCGGAGCCATCTTGAGAGCAAAAATCATTATCGGCACATTGACAGTAAAGTCTGCAGCTGACTAAAAACATTTCAATATATATTTACGTTGACTTCACTCAGATCAGATGTTCACTAAGAGGGCTCAGATTTATATGAAAATAACAATGAAAAAACAGATTGCTCAACTTCACAATATTATCAAAAGGCAATACAAAAATACACATGGACAAAGTTAGGAAATTAGAATAGAAGTTTCTTTTATTCATCTGTATCATGACCATATAAGATCATTTTCAAAACTGACTATTACTTTTTGTTGCCCATCTTAAGAAACTTTAAAGTTTTTAAGACTTGTCTGGAAGAACAGTACTCGCTGCTCTCGTAGACACAGAGGATTTATGGCAAGGTTGTTATTTTTAGAAATACATCCTAGAGATAATATTCTAAGGGTGCCATTTCACAGTCAGCATAAGTAGATGTAACATTTCTCCTGCTGCTGAAAGGATGGTCCTGCTTTTGACCACACGCTCTCATCACTTCCCTTGCATTGGCATTAGTGGTTGCGCCCTTGCAGTCCGGCTGGAAATGAGCCCCATAAAAAGTAGTTATTCATTTTCAGATGAATTAGCGGATGCAAATCACTGCACAGCCACATGAGTGAAAGCACTGACACACAGGGGAGGGTGAGCAGAAAGATGGGTTAATCGACTCCGTAGACACCACAGTCTTAGATTTGTTGGAGTCAGTTATGAAACCACATCTCAAGTCTTCAGCTGAGGACTCGAATAACTAAACTAACTCAAAGGCGGAAATGTTTTTCAAAACCTCGCAATTCATTGCTGACAGGCTGTTTTGAAGATGCTAGATGAACCAGTTACTGGTTCATTTAAGGCTCTTACTGTATCCGACTTTAACAAAACTTCTAAGGGTATCTGTATCAATGTTTGAAGCACTTTTTACCCCCTCAGTGCCAAGGCCTGCATTCAGGGCTCTGTGCTGTTCCTCTGCAGCTGATGCCGCAACTCACCCTCGAGACCTGTCAGGAATGCAGGGAATGCAACCCTCTGCTCTGATTCAGGCCCAGGTTTATCATGAACCATAAAAAGCCTATCTTTTAATCTTTCAAAGAAAGTAAATTATTTCACAGTAAACAGGCAAGTTGGCTCCACATGAGAATATTTTCTGTGCCAGAAAACTCCTTTTCAGAGCTGCAAACATTAGAATATATATCATGTGATGACAGAGTTTGTCCACACTGAGCTGAGCATGTTTTGCAGCCCTGCAGCTGCACCAGTGCAACCTTGCAGAATAAGTTTACCTTGTGCTGGTGGAAAAAGGGAAAAAGGTACAACTTCAAGCACAGTTCATATCAGAACAAAGGAAGTTTCTGCTGGGCTGGACCAAAGGTTGACTGTGTGCACTATCAAAGGATAATGTCCAACAGAGGATGCTTAGGAAGGAGAGTAAGAACCAGCTTTCAGCAATCAGAAATTTAGCAATTTCCAGTGCTGGAGATTGTATCTGGATCATTGTCTATAATAAATACTGAAGTATCCATCCTCCATAAATTAATCTACTTACTTTTTGAACCATTTATACTTTGAGCTGCAGTTAACTTCTGCACTGTAAGAAAAGCTCTTTATTTTGTTTTAAATCTGACACCTGATAATTTTACTTAGGTTCCTCTTAATTCTGCTTTTGTGAGGCATTCCCTTTTCTCCTCTGGGTGAAATTTGGTATTATTTTGCAGCAGTACAGTTCCATTGGTGCAAGAAAAATGTACTCAGTGCAAATAGGCCTTCACATGTTGATGTGAAGATAAAATAAAATGTCCTTTTTTATTTTCTCTTCTCTTTATTTTCCTTCTCTTTCACTTAAGAAGATACAATAGATATTGTTAGTAATGGTACGGTACTGACTTACAGTTTTCATACAAATATCTGGTGAACGGACTTTAGGATGTAGAAGAACTGAATTTATAAGGAACAGGCTGTGCTTAATTTTCTAAAAAAATGGGGGGGGGGGTGTAAAAGGGAGGTTGTAAAAGGAGGAAAGAAAGGCACAAAATTACTGCTGTGTATTTTCTCTATACTATAAAAGAGCATCCTGCTATTGTGTGACCGTACTTCTATCTCCTGTTTTCAGATATAAAAATATGTGGTGCATTTCCCCCACCCAGTGATGTACATCTTCTTTGTACTATTTTTCTGTTGATTTAAGTGGGTCTGTTTTTACATTTACTCCCAGAGATAATTGAGTGGGTTGGATTGTAAAAACAATTTGATTGTTTGACAAGGTCTCTCCCTGTGTATTTACAAAACTGTTCCCACATAATTTCAAACCATCCTGAAACACTAAAATACGGCCTCAGGTTATACTCTTATCAGAGCACACAGGGTAAGCAGGCATGGGCCTGTTTGGCACTTGAATGTGAGACAGCCAAAGGAAGAGGAGCAGAGAAAATAGCATACTCTCCTTGGGGCTCATGCTATTCCAGAGCGAAGGCAGGTGTCTGTACACTGCTGACGGAAATGCTCATAGGGCTTAATATATAGTAAAAATGAGTCGCTGACATGTTTTTGCAGTGGCAAGGAAGCATCCATAAATTTTCTCTGCGCACTGGCAGAAGTCCTGCTGTAGGAAGTATTTCTAACTGAAAATTCCCTTGTACAGGTACACCCGAGGAAATTTCTCTTAGCCTAAAAATATTTAGTACTTGTTCAGTGCTGCTGGCATGGAGTTCTAGAGCTCAAAAGCAGAAGAGATGTGAAATCATCCAGTCCTTTTGTGAATCAGGCAGGATTGTTCTCTGTTATGTCATTTCTAATGTTTTGCCCATGTTAACTTCAAATGTGCCAAGAAATACCATCGCTTCCCATGGGAGCCTGTTCCAAAACCTCTATATAATCACTCTCAGAAAGTTTCCTTGATGTCCAGCCTTCAATTTCCCATTCTTAATTTAACTCCATTATATTCTTTGTTATTATATGCTGAATGGTAGCAGATGGCCAAGGCCTTGTAGTTGGCTCCCTGCATTAGAGAAATCAGTTACATATTGCTGTATACATTCGTCCCTGCAAAATGTGAAAAGATAATTCATTTGCTAAACAGTGGAAGTATAATAGTCCTAGATTATCCAGATTTTAGTAAATTATAGGGCACCAATGAATTAAACTGGATTTCTCTAGACTTCCCATCTTCTAGAATTAAGTGGATAAATCCAGGGGAAAATATGTTATGCTAAAAGAATTATTGAACTACAAGGTGAATTCCTCAGTTTTGGGGATCTTACAAATAGCTTGATAACAAGCTGCAGAGATCACAGGCAGGCTATGAGTCACTGCTTAGATGCATGAAAAGGGCAAATGGAAATTTAGACTGTTATGTGTAGGATATTTTATTAGAAATAAGAAAATACTGATGCCACAACACAAATTAGTTGATCAGACCTCATCTAGAATAATGTGAGATGTTCGGTTTCTCTGTGATTGAGAGAGGATTGTAGACAGGAACAGACATGGGGAAGGACAGATTTCTGTCTAACGATTGGGGAAGGGGGGACACTATTTTCTGTGAGGCAAGAAGGACCTGATTTAATTTAACAAAATGAATCATGAAAGCAGATACAATTGATATCTAAAAACACCAGGAAGGAGCCAGAGAGGGAGAACACGAGTTAAAAAAACAATGGTGGCATGAGAACTAGTTAGTTTAAACTGGGCTTAAATAACTTTAGACAGGAAGTTAGGAAACAAGTGGTGAGATTCTGAAGCAGCCTACAGTAGGACCAGTGCGGGCAAGAAATATAACTGATTTTTGAGAGACAGCTTTTTGAATGTCTGTGATGCAGTTGGCAAATCTTGATGACTGAGGCAGTCCATTCCAGTTCCATATCTCTGTATTTGCCCCTTCAAGATTTCATGTGCATTATATTATCAAAGAGATGCACTTCACGAGCTCCACCCTGAATGGAAACAGCTTTCAGCAGGTCAGATGGATTGGCATAAATGTCAGAGCAAAATCATTTTCCAAAGAAAGAAAAGGTGAGCTACTTAGCTTTATTAACATGAGATGGAGCAAACAGTGGAGATGGTCTCATAAACCAAAGGAGGCTACAATTAAAATAAAGGCTAGCATGACATATAAACCAGAGAGACACTCCACTAAAGAAGCAAAAAGACAACCTGGAAGTTTCCTGAATAGGGATGAAAGATGACCTGAAGGCAAAACTGGAATCCTTGTTGGGACAGCAAGTTGAAAAAGTCCAGATGGAGTGGGAAGTCTGGTTGCAGCGTTCCCCATCTGGAAATGGGATGAACCTGGCAAGTCACATCCGTGAACAACAACTAACCTGACTGCTGAAAACCTGATCAGAAGGCTTTCCATGAAACAGGGGATGCCAGAAAAGCTTGGATAAACTTGGAACTGGCTAGCAGAAATAACCTGCAACAAGGACTTGAGCTGAAAAATCAGCGCATGAAAGTAAGCAGAAACATAGGCTACTGTGGAAGTAAAGTGAACACCTGGATGTAAAAATGAACCTGTCAGGAGACTGTCTGTTTATCATTTTTTTACTTAGTGTGCAGCCTGCAGACTTACTTTTTCCCAGCTCAAATAATAGAAATGCCTACTGAAAATCCCAGGGAAGGTGACTTCAGCATTGCACTCTATATGAATGGTGAGGAAAAGGAGCAGAAAGAAGCACTTCTGGTAGCCTTTCTAGGTAGCCCAGCTCTGATGGTGCTCCAGAACTTATACTCAGCCTCAGCTGTTTAGATCTGCTATAAGGCCATGATATATATGTCAAGGACAGCCATCAGTCTGAGTGGGCTTGGATACTACTAAGAGCTAGAGAGAGAAAGAAGAGAGGGATACCTGAGGACACTTGCATTCTTACAACATGCAGATACCACAGAGCCTGACAAGACATATTAGCAGTGATTGGGTTTTGCAATCAAGGTAAAGCAAAGAAGCCAAAGGCACTCTGGGGATCTGTAAGATTTGCCACGGAAATTGAATATTTTCTTATTGAAAGGAATCAGAACATGATTCCAGCTACCACAGAATCTGCTTGTCTGAAACTCTAGGAGAACAGTTCTATGTTTAAAAGACAATGGAAAAGGAGATTCTGATCTGATAAGTTGCATTTGTAGGTAAGTAGAAAAAATACTATATTTGGTTTATAAAAGACAAAAAATTGACATCAGTGCCAAGATTAAGAAATAATTCAGTTAAATATAAGTGTCTGATGACTGCATAATGGTTTTCAAAAATACAAAACCAGCCAGGACATATTAGTATATACCAAAAACTCCCAATATAGTTCAGGAAATTCCTCCAGACTGAAAGTCAGACCTTGGAGGTAGAAGCAGTGGCTTGGATTTTTGTTTGGGTCAGACAGATGAGTAGCAGTAGTCAGAACTGGTCTATTAAAATGTATAACTGGCTCTATGAAATGTGCAGAAAGGTCATAAATTACTTACTGAATGAGACATGCTAAAAAACTTAAACAGGAGATTTGAAAATAAAACTTCTAATTGTTCTGAAATGCACGCAGAAGTTGTCCATTGCAAAACTGGGAAAACTGAATTTGAAAATGGAGTCTGTAGAATTCAATTGCAAATCAGAACAGCTAAAGTAGCAGATAAACTAATGATTGCCTTGGATTTTGCTATCTCTGTAATGAATGCAAAGCAAAGTTGTTTTACAGATACAGTCTATGGAAATACCCTTTAAACTTGTGATCAACATGGAAGAACTGATTTATGGGCAATTGGTTTGCAGTCAGCAAGTTGTTCTGTTCTCCAGGGCAACTATTATAATGACATAGGCATCTTGTAGTAGCTTTCCAGCAAAGAAGAAAAAAAAAAGGAATGACTGCATACTATTTGAAGACTCAGTACATTTTTGCTTTTAAAGTTCAGATTGATTTGAAACAGGATCAGAGTTTTGATCATTTGCTGAGCTGGAGTGGCAAAGAGCAGATGATAAAAAGAAAAAAACCAAAACCAACTAGCATTACAAAACATGAGCAATGAATCTAGTAAGCACATATACAGGACAAAACTCTGATACAAAAAAACCCTGCAAGTTCATGCTGATTGTGTTCTGAGGTCATGTTGTAGATTTAAAAGAGGAATAACAAGAGTAGGGACTTTCTGCTTAGGAAGCAGGAGATTTTTTTTTTATTTAACAGAGATATAAGTTGTACCATGTGGGCCCCATGCAATATTGTAACTATGGAAACCTGCCATGTAAACAGCTAGTTCATTGTTGACCAGCAGGAAAGAAGAAATACGTGTTGAAGAAATATGTAGACAGAGATGTGCCTTCAGCTAGTTCTTGGGCTTTACCCTTATCTATGATTCAGACACCATATTTTGTATGGCTATTAACACCCAAAATTAATACCTTTAACTTAAAAGAATTATTGTCTAATACAGTCAATAAATAGTACCCTTAATGCTGTACTACTTGTTTTTCACCTTGAGTGTTAGCAGTAGATAATGTCTAGCGGGTCCACAGGATGAGGGAAAGTACACTAACTATCCAAAAACCTTTGGAGGCAATTCAGAGCAGGAGATCTTTGGCTGGGACTAGTTGAGTACCTAGTGGAGAAGGAGTCCACAGTATTTCTTTCTCCTATTCTGCACAGATTCATCTGCTGTACTTAAGGTAAATGACCTGGGTTTGGAAGAAACATTTTTGGCAGCCTTATTCCTAGCACAAATGATCTGAAAATACGTATAATCTGTTCTGCAGAACAGGAGGAAGAATGCCTAGTGGATGGTGAGTTGCTTCCAAAAGAGGTCTTTTACCTTGCACACACAATCTATGAGTGGGGGAGTTTCCACTAAAGACAAGAAACTTGCAGCTGTACAGAACTGTCAACTCCACACCCACCCACCTGTACGGGGCATTGTGTTCCTATTACAGAAAGTTTATTTATGCATTGACCAACATTGCAAAATTATTTTAGGTGAAAAGCTGTATAAGTGAACAAAAGAGTAAGACTTTTTAATTTTCAGTGTTGGAAATGGTTCTTACAAGTTCTTCTCCCTTCGCCTATATCTTTTCAAAACCCTTTTTGGCTCATACTGGGCACAAATTCTAGAGCTTACAGTTCCATGGCAATATTGATGCAGAAACACCACAGACTTAGATGATGGTCTCAGTAGTATGGAAAGAACTTATGCCACTCATCAAAACCCAAACATTTAGAGGTGCTTAAATCTCTACAGTATCTTCACTGTCATCTGTATGAGAGAAAGTTTGAGGATGGGATGGATTGAGTGCCCTGGTGAAGTTCTGATTGCAAGTGCGGCCCTAAGTGGAACCATGAGGAATACGTTGGCAAAGAAACATGCATCCTCAAAAGATTTTTATTTTCTCCTTTCATGTAGTTTACAGGACAGATGTTTATGGCTCATCCACTGGGACAGCTGGAATGATCCCCTGTTCAGTTAAAAGCTTCCCAGACGAGAGCATCACGATATGTAAATTGAAAGTTGTTTGGCAGGTGGAATTTAGTATCATCTTCAGATAACAATGATGGTAGCAGATGGTAGTAGTCTGGAAGTTAAAGAGGAGATACAGAATCAACAAGGAGTGGGGAGAAACAGCAGGTGATAACTACAGGTATCAGTGAAAGAAAGATTCAGCTGTGCTTGTTAAACTGTTGCACATTTTGGGATTGGGAAATCCCTGCTCGCACTAAAGGAAGAATTTTACTCAGTGGAGGGCACAGAGAAAATGGAAAAGAAGTGCAGGATATGCCATGGTTGTATGGCAAAGATGTTTCTTCGTAAGAGAAAGATAGGTCCAGCTTGCTACAGTATCACTGAGAGTAGCAGTGAAGAGCACATGGCTACTGATGTGTTTGGACCTCAGCATGGAGGAGAAGGCCATCAGTCAATATTAGCTGTTAGCAGTAGGCCATTTTTTGAGATGGCTGAGGATACACAAAGCAAGGAACCAAGAGGCTTGACAGTAGCAGACACTGTAATGAATTAATTCTTCACTAGGTGCAGGATCCCAGGCAAACTGCACACAAATGTAAGGGAAAGATTCTGTCAGGAATCTGCAATTTTGAAACTTTTCAGTCAAAGCTGGGGTTTAGCTGTGTACCTGTGTAGAACAGCACAAAAGGGACTGGAATCAGCATATAATATTCATTCTGATAGCATACAGAAGTCATTAAAGCTACAATGTGCCTCAGCTTTCATTATGTCTAGGTATGAGCTAATGACGTCATGCACACTGCATGGATCTGCAGGGACCATGATTCTCCTGACAGGAGTCAGAGAGATTTGGACCACTTGACTGATGCAGAAACTGTCCTAATTTGGAAGAGCTCACATCTTTCTGAGGAAAAATTGGTGATAATGTCTCATAAGTTAAAAATGCTCAATGGCTTATAACGTGTGCAAAAGCTTTTAAAAAGGGGGGTTTGATACTGTCCCAGAGGGCTAGGAGAAATTAGGGGGTAAAAATCAATACTGCAGAAATTCAGAGAGTACTACTGTCCAATGCTGACCTGAATAAATGGAGTGGTGAATAGGAAGCCAATAGATAGATTCCATAGTAAACTCAGCATTGTCCAGCCAATCCCTACTGAGCGCCTATCAAACATATATACATGCTGCCAAAAGAAAGTTGAAAAAACTGTAGTAGTGATACATTCCCAATTAGGATAAAACTATCAAGGTGTGTCCCAGACAACCTATTATTGTTAAAAGCAAAAACCATTTCTTGGGGATATCTGAGAAGTAGTTGAAAGGAAATTGGACAAAGGAGGAAAAACTTAAGGGGACTTGGAAGGCTGTATGAAATCTCCTGACATAGAAATACCGAAGAGGGATTTATCTGACCAAGTGTCGACATCTAACTCTAAGCTAGTCCACTGAGTAAGTAGCCTAGTAGTAATCAAAGGAGATCTCCTAATCAGTGTAATCAGTAAAGTGAAGAGTGAGTTATCTCAGCTTAAAGAAGACAGTTAACATAGGTCAGGTGATTAGACTCTAAAAGTACCTACTTCTTTCCACTGACTGTCAAGGGTGACAAGTTCAGATGTGAGCATCTACAGGGTATTCAGATCTGAAGTCAGCTGAGATGAATCCAGCCCAAGTCAATCCTGATACCATTGCCGTTTGGGCTCTTGGTGAGTCATAAAGAACATCTCTATCAAGGATTCCATCAAGGTATGGGCAGAGCTGAGACACGTCCCGGTGAAATGAAGTCTAATTGAAGCATAAAAGCAGTGGCATGTTTTGGATAAATCTGTAAAAGCAATTAAGCACTTTTCTGGAATATATAGTGAAATAATAAGAACCACCACCCAAAATACATGACATATGCAAGGCCAGTTAGGAATCTACGCTATGTGGCTGAGCAGGTTTGACTGAAATCTGAATGGAAATGCAGAAGAGCCAGTGGTGTTTGAGAAGATATCTGTGAGAGTGACAGAAGCAATGGGAAGCAGTGCACAAATACATACACACAAGTCACACACAGACATCAATAGGAACACATACAGCAAAATGTTGAGAAAGCTGAGAGCTTCTGGGTGGAGTATTTAGAATAAGTCCTAGAGGAAAACTATATCCTCCTGTTTGATTTGTTCAGAGAAACAGGAATTTCTACACCTTTTTTATGAAGCAAAAGAAAGAAATACATGACTTCCATCATCACTTCATGTGTTCTTGCCCCTCCTGTAGAGCAGAAGACTCTATAAACTAATACAGCCTGAGGATGTTGTGTCTTTGAAAAACATAGAATGTTTTTCTTCTATGTATACATTGTTATATAGATAGCAGAAAGATTTTGGGTGTAAGAAAATGCAAGGTCTAAGTCTGTGAGAATCTTACTACCCCTAAAAGTAAGGTGTGAGCTTGAAAATAAAAACTGTCAGGAGCTGCCAACATAGAATATCTTTGGGAGTACTGTAAATCAGTTGAGGCTTTCTAGAGTGGTATGAACGTCTCATAATACCACTTATGGCAATAGTTTTCAGGGAATAATTAAGTAATATTTTTTAATCTACTTGGAATATCAATAACGTTGCGATAGATACAAACTAAGTGCTAGTTTGTACTAGCACCACTTCTACTGACTGGCTCCATGCAACAGGCAAACTAGCTATTTAGTTCACTCTGGCATAAAGCCTGGCACTTCTTAGGTGATGGTGAACAAAAATTTTAGCTTTTTTACAGGGTTCACTACAAAGTATGGAAAACAAGTAGTTTTTTCACAAAATGTTAAGACCATTCATGGAAACCCAGTTGTTTCTGGTTTTTTTGAAGTGCTTTCTATTGAACAGTGTGACTGAGTTCTTCAAGTGCAAGAAAGGAGCATGGCATGGATTTCATGTTAGAGCATATAAAGTCACGTTGAAGGTTTTGAAATTCCAGTGAAAAAAACAGATAGGAGAACCTTTGGATATTTTTTAATTTGGGGGGGGACTTTTTCACGTGTTCTGTTGGAATCAAAATATAATCAAACACACTTTTCCTGACTATTCTGTATTTTTAAACAGCTTCAATGTGAGTACTTGAGTAAATTTCTTCCAATATTCACTAAGAGTAATATATATTTCTTATGTTCATTAGAAGCAGTGCAGTTTTGGCTACCTTGCAAATATATTATTGATCACTTCAAAGAATATGCTTCCATCACTGGTACTGTAATTTCAATGACAATACATCTCAGAAAAAGATTTAACTGATGATTTTTAACCCTGCTTTATTTAGATATACATTTTTCACATGGTTCTTACATGTTCTGCTTCGTATTGCATTTGCAAGGACAGAACCAATCAAGTCATTCTTAAAATGCAGAAGATGATTCTGGAAAATTTGAAAATCTTGGTGTGCAGGTTAGTATGCTGGGTTGATCTGGGTGCCATGTTACATTAAGAAAAAACATATCTCAAAACATGCTCAGTATAACATCTAAACAGAGAGGATCAGAGGTAGATATGTATCTTCTTAACATAATGGTATTTTCCTTAATTTTGTTTACATATTAATATTCTGTCTCCATAAAATGAAAACCAGCTTGGAAACATAGCTTAAAAATTGGAAGTGCTTTACTGGTTTACATTTTCTTATGGCTATTGCAGTAGGTCGTAATAGCCACATACTTCAGCTGGTATAAATCAGCATGGCTTCATCGAACTAAGCCAATTTATAAGGTGAACAAGAGGGTCTGTCTTTAAATCAACAGTGAATATTTTGCATTTGGTTTATTTTTATTTTATATTTAAATTTTGTATTTAGTTGTCTTTTTGTTTCTCTTTCACTGTCTGATGCTGCTCAGACGCTATTGCTTTGAAATGAATGGGACTATTTAAGTTAATAAAGACACAGCTGGCACTGTGTAGATTCAGTGCTACTAAGCTATGGATAGATTTAAGTGATTTGTGACACTAAAGACATCCTGCACCTTATGTAATTTAAACACCAGAAGAATTAAATAAGGAGGGGCCTGTGCACAGTATCAGTTCTTGTGGGAAAATATGCTTCAGTGACTTACTGGCACTGGTTTTGGAATGTGGCATTTAAAAGTACCTTTTTACAGTGGGAAAGAATTTGGTCAAGAATAAACAGTCTGACCTTGTTAAATGGACCAAAGTCTGTGCATAACCTAGTTCCAGAAAACTAGTTTTCACCAGTCTGTGAAAAAAAATAATAAGCAGTTTATAAAAAATGCAGCTAGATTTTCTAGAGAAAAAATTATGTAGATGGGACAGAGTGAAAAAAAATTGTTATTCAACTGTGGACTTCTCTGGCTTGTGGGAAGTTGGCTATGAGCTTTAGACATGGTTCGAACTGTAATTTCAGAGGACATTAAAAGCAGACAGTGTCATACACTGTAGCCAGATGAATTCAAGTCATATATGGGTTAAGTGAAAATTTTCAACCAGAAATCAAGGCCATTTGTATTACCATCAATATCTGAAAATGTAAAAACCGTGAGTTTGTAGTAAAACTGAATTTATAGTATGAGCTAAGTTTTAAACACGAAGCTTGGTATCTGCAGACATAGTCACTTGACTAGCAAGGATCCTTTGATACAAACGAAGAAGAAAAAATGTGGAGCAAGAAAATGACTCCATTTTGGTTTTAGCTTCAAATTTTGCTGATGGTGAACTGGCACACTATTATTGAATCTTCATGGTATGAAATCCAAGCTTCAATGCAGTCAATGGAAAACATCCCTTTAACTTCACTGTGGCCAGGATCTCATTCCAGGTTTTCATATTCTATTTGAAAAACACAGACACTCTCTGAACAAATATTCAAGCTGCTTTGGAGGAGTGGAGTATACAGAGAACAGCAATGACCTTTGGAAATGGTATTGACATAAGTGCCTATCCAGTTCACGGGCTTTGGGCACAGAATTCTCACAGGTACTTTGTAGAATACAACCTCTTTTTTTTTTTTCCCTAGTGTTAAGACAACAGTGGCAAAATAACATACTAAAATTCTCAAGGCCTTGCAGGTGATCTATTTTTTAATGCAAGAGTGAATGAAAAATCTTACGACGGTTCAAGAATATGAAGTAACATTGAAAGACATTGTTGAATAATACTTTGAGTACATCATTTAAAAACTATAGTAGCCAGTTGAGATCCACTAACACAACAATCATTGCTGCATAAAAATGAAAATGTATCCATAACTGCAGTTACCAGCAAAACTACTGAAATAGTAACATTTCCATGTTATAAAATTAAATTTGAGGTAGGCAGTAATAGATGCAACTGTTTAAAAAGCAGCATTAGATAAAACAAGTGAATCAAAGAAAAAAAATATGTTTCCATCAGGTAAGTTCAGATTAAAAATTAGAAAGTGTGTACATTAGGTTTTGACTAGTTTGGATAAAGAATCTGTATTAAGCTAGAAAAGAAGAAAGCCTCTCTCAATGTAAACACAGTTTTCAGATTTTTATAGTCAATGTAAACATCTTCTGAACTTAGCCTGAGTTTCCTGAATTCTGTCTCGCTCTACTTTGTGTTTACAACATCAGCTATATATTTACCCTGCAGAGATTTCTTGAGGCCCTGAAGGGGGTGGAGTTCCCACCCTGCTGTGAGAAGGCTCTGTGCATATTCTATGTATAGTCACATTTGACAGATTGACTACTGCACTGCTCCGGTATCGAACCGTCACGTTCTGAAAATGGGAGTCGTACGCTGCTAACTCTGAATGTATGCACACATTTATCCCCTTCTGTAGTCTTGGACATTACCACTAACTCACAGAAAAGCAAGGACGAAAACTACAGCTGTTCTTAGAATTTATAAGCAATGATACTTTTCTCCCCAAACTTTCATTATTTTTTTTTTACTTTATGTGTACATATTCTCATTTCCCTTCTATTCTGAGTGATGTTTGTCATCCAGATCTACCTGATAGCTCCAGCCCTACCTTTTTAAAGAAATTTTATTATCAAGAATGGATTCACCAGGAAGGGATTAAGGAGCTATTATTTACCCTTCTCTACATCATTAGTGTGCAGGATAGTGTGCAAATACCAGCTTGTCTGAGAGGAGAACTGCTATGCTTATGCAGAACTTACTTCTCCTGCAGTTGGTACACTGCAAGTGTAATCTGACCCTCACATTATTAGCAAGTAAAATGCATAAATCTTTCAAAAATTCTTAGATTCATACCAAACTGAGGAAGCTATTAGACTGACTTGAAATAAAAATGTTCATGATAAGTGGACACTAATTCTTATTTATATTGAGTATTCGAAATCACTGTGTGTATTGTGTCACTCTTCCTCCTGCGTACTCCACTAGTAAGTTTTTCGTATTATTTTTCACACCAAGGCATTAAAAAAAGGTTTTTTAAAATAAGAGAACTCTGAACATCTTCCTATATCATAGGCACATACAATCAAAAATATGCAAAATACCTGAAGCTTTTTAAATCATATTAAAAATCAAAGGGTTTTTTTCCTCTGTATCTTCAGTAACTTCACAAGCAGTGGTAGTAGGCAACAGTACACAGATAACTAGTATGAAAAAATGGAAGGCGTTTTATACTTTATCCTGAAGAACAGCTGAAGGTGAAGGGAAGAATGTATTTTGTATTTAATATGCATTGAAAGAGGCTCTCTGTTCACTTTCTGCTTTCTATGAAATTGAAGTGAGTTAAGATTTTAACACAGTTGATATCCTGGTCTTAATTTTCTTTTTCAGTGTTGCTAGTCAAATCATCATGGCAGAGAAGCTTTCACCTTGCACCCTCAGAAGATGTTCACATTAGATTTCCATTAGATTAATAACATGAATAACTCAACAGACGGTAGCTGTAATTAAGCCCAGAAGTCTGAAAAGACAGCATGAGTATTGAACAGACAATCATATCTGTTGGATCTAACACTTTCTTCTGAGGATTCCCTACACATCCTTTAGGTTCTAGAACCCATTCGGAGGTATGAGCACAAACCTCTCAATAATTCCTGGTGAGGTGCATGCTAAAATGGAGAAGAGAAACCCTTTAATCCTGATTGAACATTCATTTCAGGACTGAAATGTCCTGCTCTGAACACTGCTTTGGGTATTTCCAAGAATTATTGTGTCTGTATAAGCACCTTGTCCAAGTGGGGAGCTCAACAGAACTCTTCCTGCGTGCTTCCACCACAATCTTCAGGAAATCTCCCATTGCATGGCATGTATATGTATACACATGGCATTGGGACAGTATTTACACTGTAAAGGATTCCAGATTTGGTCAGTGCAACTGAGGATGATGGGCTGTAAAATGAGGGAAGTTATAGGACTGTCCTGTCAGGCTAAGCTCATTCAGAGAAACCACGGATTTATGTTCTGACATCAGGAAAGAACTTGTCTACAGTTAAGCCTTTGCTGTCATAATTCCCTCAGCAGAAAGGATTCCTTTTGAGACTCCCTCATCATGGAACAGAACATCATTGTGTTAAGAGCTGTACAAATTTGAATCAAGATCTAGTTTTCTTTCATAGCTTTTTTTGAAGACATTTTTTCATATTATGTATTTATGGCCAAGCATTAAATTTTCCACTATGATAAATTCCTAGTTAATACAGTAATTCTTCCTATTAGTCAACATAATTATTTTAATCAAGGATTTTAACAATATCTCCTTCAGAGGGAAGATTTCTTTATGTGAGTGTATTACTCTCCTTCGATATGTGTAAGCATCTATGTGTAGTTATGCATATTGCTCTTCATTCTCAGGGTTTTATCCTCTCAGGAATGTAATTTAAATTCATGTAAACTAAATTACTGAGTTTTTGCATTAGTATTCAAGCTTATTTGGTCAGGAAGTGAAAATGGGGAAGAAGTTTGGAATTCTAGGAGGAGCTTGACCTCTGTTACATCTTTAATGACTTGTCACAACTATGCTGTAATGTTTTTTAAAATTGTAGTGTTCTGGCTAGAATACAGCCCATCCTACCTCTTTCTTTGAATTCTGCTTAGCACAGTTCCTAACATCTTTGTTTCCCGCAAAGATTGTATATTTGATGGCACATCCCTAGCAGTCTGTGTAGAGTACACAGAGGGAGCTAGGTGAAAAGAGAGCAAAAAGAAAGTGAGGAGGCATAAAAAGACCGGGACAGTCATTGCATTGACAGGGAAAATGAGGCCATACTAAATACAATGACAAGGATTTTTTTGTTGGGTTTTGCTTGGTTGGGTTTTTTTCATTTCTTGTTGCTTTAGGCCAAGGAGTGTTTGAATTCACTTTTATTTCCAGTTGCTGCTTTGCCTTCTGGACAGAAGATGCTACTTTTTTATATGCAAGCAGTTTAATTTGCCACATAGCTGAAATTCTTTCCTAGTGAATATGTGAAATATTATACCCTGAATTTGCAATTAATATGACAAATGACAGCATTTTTGTTCTATGCCGTGCTAAAGGTGCTTCACAGACAGAATCGTTCCAACTCAATTAGGTGCTATTTTAAAACTAAGTAAAAGACATTCCAGAAACTTTTTAAAACCGCTAAAGGTGCTTCACAGACAGAATTGTTCCAACTCAATTAGGTGCTATTTTAAAACTAAGTAAAAGACATTCCAGAAACTTTTTAAGTCTTGCCCTCATCTAAAACATCCTGACTTGTTACATTATCTTCGTGCCCACGTGGCCACAACAGAAAATCTCTTGTGCTACTTTCCATTCCTATGATGGGTTGGTGCATGAACTAATCAAAACCACTAACATCTATGTTGATCACTTGCAGACTTAACATGGCAGTATACCTATTTAATAAAAGAAAAATGGGTGAAGTTCAGTAACATTTCCTCAGTTGCCATAGAAACCATTGCATCTTATATAGGATACTTGACTGCTTTTGGGCCCCCATCCTTTGATAATGCCCAGTCGCTTTCTGTGAGTCCTTAATGTCCTCATTGCCTATTGAAACTGCAATCGAAATCAGGCAACAAGAACTTAAATGCTGTGACTTGAAGACAGGCAATTTCTATCTTAGCTTCATCTACTCGAATTACAACCTACTACAGTTGAATTCCTTTGAACGGTCTGCAGCAATGAAGAGGTAAACTACCCACACAGAAATCCGGGCCCCAGTTCAGTGTGCTGAAATTAACTTATATGGTGGGACCTTACAGCATCAGATGCTTTCCCTGGCAATCAAATGTACTTTTTAAGTTGTGGGGAGCAAACTTTTGCATCACATTAGCCAGTTCAAAATTGGTCTAGCCTCAGCTGAAAAAAATGGCACCGTTTTCCAGGAAAGCAGAACTGACAAAGCACTGCCTATGCACCTAAGCCTGCACAGCCAAAATCCCAGCTGACACAGTATTTTGAGTCATATGCTGACCTTAGTATGAAAGGGAACTTCAATTAGATGTCTATTGTGTTTTCAAATATAGAAGAATGGCTTTGTGTTCAATGGATTACCCCACTGATTAAGACAAGGAAGCAGATGCTGCAAGGGCATATAGAAGGAAAGAATTTAATTTCTCCCATTTTATTATAATTCAGAATCTATTCCACGTACCAGAGCAATTAATACATAAAGTAAAAGCCCACAAACATATTAGGGCTATGAGAATTTCCCGATAGACAGAGGTACTGGTACCTTTCGTGTCCCAAAAAGCAAACAGAAAGGATGGGGGAGGGAGGAGAATCATGAAGGGAAGTCTTTTTTTCTTCTTTTCACGTGAAGGTTTATAATTAAAGGGGAAAGTAAATTAATTACATGAATATTAAAAGGTTACTCTTCTATTCTAACATTTGGTCACAAGTTGTCTAATGAAAAGGAATGCAGGCTGGAGGGCTGCCATGCCTTTGCTTCTTTCTGCAGAGGGCCACAGGCTGAAGCAGTGATTGTGCGTGACAGATTCTGGGAACAATGAGCCTGCGCACAGATCATCCAGATGGAGCATGCTTTTCTAAATTACACCAACAACAGGGTGGCCCACAGGCAAACAAAATAGTTAAACAATACATAATAAAGTTTTTATTTGGTATTTCCTGTGAGCCTCTGCCAGTTGCCAGGGAGTGTACCGTATTTTCTTTTTGCTGTATTAATTGTTGACCACAACTGGCAAAGACCCAAACTAGCAGGGACAGATAAGGGGGGGAAAATGGCATCTGGACACTAAAGCCTCAAGTGTACTGGGAAAAAAAAGCACAAAAAATTACAGCATATATCTGGAATTTTCCAACTAACGATGTGCGGATGTGGTAGCGCTAGGGAAAAAGAGCCAAACTGAGCCTGCTTTGTTCACTAAGAGAGGCCCCCCTGTAACATTCCTTTTAGCTGTGCATATTTTGGCTTCAGTTGTGCAGTTTTAACTATATACTGTGTATGGAGCGGTTCAGTTGTTGCTGCATGAATCTAATGATTTTGTTACAAGAAATAAAATGATGTCAATGCGTATGCATTTTTGTTGTTGTGAGATGTTTAAACAGAGGCTGTGTTTTAAATGTTAAATTATAGGTGTTAAGTTTTCAGAGGGAAGAGGGAGAAAATTTCATTAAGTACAACCCATCACAGCAACAGCTGCAAGGAGGAGACCCTCAGTAGCAGTGAATGCTGCCTTTTTAAACTCATCAATGAAATCAGTCCTTACAGTTATCTGGTTTAGGGAAAAGCCCACAATATAGCATTAACACTTGGATAAAAACCGGAGGCTGCATAAACATGCTAGTTTGATACTGTTTTTCTATTTTCTTTGTCTCTATAAACAGTTAAGGTCTCAGCGTCTTCTTAAGGAAGTTTTATACTCCTGATTTATTACACGCAATGTAGTAAGTGATTTTGCTACTACTAGTACACAGCAAAGAGAAGAAACAAGAACAGGTTGCTGTTATTTTCTTCTACAGGTAGAAAAGTCTTGCAGATATTAGGTAGCCTCTCCAAAGAAGATGAAAGTTGGTGTGAAGACTATCAATATGTTTAGAGAAGAGAACCAACTGCACTAGGCAGTGACAGGGTTTGCAGCTACAGCAGTAGTTGCATTGTAGTTCAATTGATGGAGAAGAGATTATTGTTATGAGCTTAAATTGTCATATATTTCTTTGGCATTTTTGGAGGTACTTGGACCATCTTCCAGTGACCAGTGGCCCTTGTTGCCACAGGCTTGTTTTCATTTCCCAACTCACATGCTCTTTCTGGCGTTAAATACTTTCTTTTTTTCTTTGTTTGTGTTTTTGGTTTTAGGGCAGATTTTTTTGTGATTGGTTTTAGCTGCAAAATATGTAAGTCATCTATTCCATTATTTCTTTGTACGTGTGCAGTTTCCTTCTGTAAGAAAAGAAAAGTATATTAAAAAAATGGAATTTCTTCACTTGGCATTATATTCACATGCACGCTGGTTATCAGCAGGGCTGAACCTATGGATCAGTCACATAGATTTCTTCAGCCTGAGCTAGTAGAATATCTGGCTGTAGTGGATGGCTGTCATAAATAGCTGATTAAACTAGAAGAAGGCAGGATGCGTTGCCGGTGGATTTCCCAGATTCCCATTCATCTTCAACACACAACTACTGCTATTCCTTCCTCTCAAACCTGTATTTCTACCTGTCCTCTAGCCCGGTCTCCTCTCTCTCCTAAATCTAGTTCCCACCCCAATTCCTCTGTGAAGTCTGCCATCCCACTGGGCTCCAGACATGCCCCTCACCAACTTCACAGTCTCCACTGCTTTCAGCTTCAGGCCTTCCTCAGCAGCCCCCATCTCCTTTAAAAGTTTTTGTCTGATCCCAGTCTCACACGCTTTGCTGGTCATTTTTCCTTCTTCTTCCCTCCATAGCTCATAGTCCTCTTTCTCAGTCAGTGTCAGTTCCCACTCCCCATTGTTCTTCAACCCAACAAGGGGATGTCTTAATCTCTTCTCTTCATCCGGCTTTCATACTCTCTTCCCCCATTGCGTCCAGCTATTTTCATCACTGTGGCTGAGTCTGATAGGTTCCTCTTCAAATATGGGGTAGACCATTTATAGAGTAACAGGCTTTCTGCGCTCAGTCAAAAGCTTGAGATGTCATGATGTCCCGCTGAGCCCCCTGGAGCTGGCCTGAAGTGTGCTCATTGAAAACAAAACCTTCTGAAAGTGCAATAATTATACACTAGTATAAATCCTTACTGAGCATGTGCTGGTTTTCAGATTTATGACATGGCCAAATTTGGAGCCAAGTTGTACAAGGATGGCAAGAGGCACCTCTTTGACACAGAGGCCAGGTTCCACAGCCCTTGTTCCAGAACATGAGGGCAGCAGAGCTTCTCAAAAAGAAGGTCACCAGAATTTAAGATAGGCAAACCATGTATTTTTCCCTAGCCTCACTTATGGAAACCCCTGAATGGCTTCAACTGAAATATTCCAATAAAGCTGAGTATATTCCAGAGAGATCCAGCATGGAAAATGTTATCAGTGAAATTTTGGTGAAGTTAGAAACTGCTGATAACTTCAGTACTTCAGATAACTTCAGATAACTTCAGTAATAGGCCATGCTAGAAGCTTGAATGTATTATATACATGCTGCTTCTGACGGTTGTCCCCTACCAGAAGGAATCTGCAGAGTTCTGAGAGAGTCTCAAAGGACTTTTTCTGTTTCCCTCAATAAAAGCCAAGGTGCAAAATCACTCAGTTTTTACTAATGTATGTGCTGTTTCCTATGCATGGATCCTTTCTTCATACCCTTATAACCAACCATTGCGTATCCTACCACATGTGGAAACTGATTCTTACTCACTTTAAAGACCCTCTACACATTTCCAATGGCATCTATAAATGTTATTTATTCACAATTAGGGATGTCAGTTGGGAAAAAGCTGTCAAAGTGGTGTAAAAACACTAGATGAAGAAAAGGGTCAGATCTGTGGTAGAGATGAGTACGACTAGCTACAGGTCACTGACAGGCATGAGACTCCTTAAGTCCCGTTGAAGTCAGTGAAGTTCAAGAGCAGGTCTATGCTTAGCAACATAAACGTACTGATACCAAAATTCCTTTCCAAATTACAGATTCATCTTTTTCTCTCATGAAAATGAAAAAATATATATTTGCAACCTAGTGAGCTACTATTCATCATCAAATATGCAAAACTTCACTGGAAGTCAGATTAATTAGAATAGGCTTAATTTCCCATAAATACTCTGGTTCCTTCTCTAGTCAAGGACAAGGCAAGTCTTTTAAACTTTGAAAAAGAAGCTGATTTATAGATCACTTATTATGGGAGCGGTAAGTAATCTACTTTGTACTTGCCTGAGATGTAATTGATTAAAATTACATTTGTGCCTCACGTGTGAGCTACAACACATGGCATTCTTGTATACAGCATTTCCCGGTCAACTGTCGTTCATCCCAGGTCCTAGAGACAGGATGGTTAAGAGAGGTCATCTGCAGTACTCTACATTATTTTTCAGCCTGAAGACTACACCCCAGAATTGTTTTAAGAAATACTGGGAGTCTCCACACAATTGATTTCAAGGCATGTTGCCAGACTAACACTTCAATTATTCAGAAGAAGCACTAGAGGCCTCTTTTATTGTTGCTGATAACACCTTTACTGTAACTGAAAAGATTTTAAATCCATTCTGTTTTTTTCATTCGTTGTGCTGTTCACTTTTGTTTTCCTTCTGCTGGATTATGCTAATGGGTTATTTTAGTCTTGTTCCTACTTCGTTTCACACAAGTTTCATTTTCAGATTTTCTTGCAGTAGCCCAAAACAAAACAAAGTTTATCTGGTGTTTAAAGATGCTTTGTAAATAAAAAAGCTTAAGAAGGGGTCATTTAGACCCATGTTTTGTAAAAGCTTCATATTATAAAAACTAACTTGGTCTAAATTCAGCCTGAGAGTATCCTCCTAAAAACAATCATACTGTTAGCTCTTGAAAACACTTAGTTTCTGATCCCACAATCATTAATGATTTTAAACAGCAGTAACATAACCTCATGATATTAACAAAAAAGAAAAATATTCTAAACTAAATATGTTCTTTGACTGCCATCATAAAAAATTCCTTTTCCTTGCAGACTCCCACTTTCCTAGAAAAAAATAAATAGTATTTATTAGATGGAATTGTATACTCTCTAGAAAACATAGGTTATTTCTAATTTCTTGTTTCTAAAACTACTTTTTAAAATACTGACAATTAAAAACAAGGATGGATCTAAATATAAATGATTTCACTGTCTGAAGATGTCTTCCTCTAACCACCCAGAGCTTCCACTGAAATCAGTAGGAATTACACATGTATTTGGAGTTAGGTTGGAGCTTTTTAGGAGATGTCCAGCTGGCTTTTTTAACAAAGCCTAATTACACTAGCCTTTTCATGCATGACATTTTTTGCCTCAGAAGAATAGATGAGGTCCTATCAGCTTGTTCCGTACCTTCTCTACCTTTAGGTTTAGACCCTTAGACCATGCAACAACTTTAGGGACTGTTGATCTGTGTCAATCCCAGAGCTGTTGGCACTTGGGCTTGGTTTCTCTGCAGAAGCTCTAGCTTCTAGCACTGCTTCTCTCTTCTCTCCTCCTCAGAATCCATGGAGCCACACATTGAAGGATTTCCTGACTGCATGAGGATGTTATTAACAGGACTTCCTCTGAAAGTTCATGGAGGGGGGTAGGATGTTGCTGTCCCTGTGTGGCTGCTAATGCTGTGAAAGTTTTCTGGAGGTGGCAGGCACTCTTACTCCCTTGCAGGGAATATGTAGGTAGATTTTTGCATGGAATGATTGCTTCTGAGAACAGATCTTTGTAGGGAAAAGGCATGGACAAGCATCATGATGATGAGGAGGAAACACATATAGACTATGAAACTGGTTATTCCAAGGTCAACTGGTAGCAAGGTTGATGTTATCACAAGAGCTCTTGGCTCCCTCTCTGAGACCATTAGAACATTTACACTAGTTCTTGAATATTAGTTCCCGTTTGATTTATTCTCCCTTTTCAAGGATGGATTACATCTTGCGATAAACATTTTAGAAGGCCGTTTTTGTAAGTCCATTTTTATCATTTTTATAAGGACTCTTCCTGAACAGTTAAGAGCCATGAGTGATTCACAGAGCAGCAAAAGGGATGTGACACAGGAGGAGACCTCCTGAATATTGTATTTTTCATTCTCAGCCAGGAGAGGGGCAAAACCTTTTAAAGTAGTAGATCTCCATTCCACATCAGGTGCTCCCTTGTGGTGTATCTCTGTTGCGCCAACAGCAGTTCAGCCTGTCTTCAATTTTAAGTATCATTCCTCTCCTGAGGAGACCCCAGGAGAAGGTATTGCCACTACAGGCAAACAACATTGCTACTGATTGGCCAGAGAGAACTAAAACATATCTCTGTAAATTGCATGTTTCCTTCTCTCCTGGAGACTCAGTATGCTCAGTGTTTCACAACCCCTGTGCCTGTAAGCTGATGTCCATTGCCTGAAGCTCAGAACATTCACTTTACAACATGCAGAATACAGCTAAACCCAGTTCTGAACTACTAAAAATAGGTCTCAGTGCCACAGCTCCAACAGCAGATGCAGAGTACATATATTAGTCCACACTCCCTTAACCACTGCTGAAATTGGAGTCTGTCAAACAGATGCCTGGAAGTGGATTTGGCCTCTCAGAGAAAGTGTTCCCTCTCTAAGGCTTCTATGCACACAGTGTGCAAGGGGTTAACACGGGAGCTACTTTGAAAACAGAGGCAGAAGGTCATTGGCGGCAACAGCAAAGACTTCTACAGCCTGCCATGGAGAGCCTTTCACCCGGCATTTCCCACCCAGGGGATTGTAAACATTGGCTCGCAGCCATGGAGTCCTACAGAACTTCTCTTTACTTTCAGCATATACATTTATACATCTTAATGGAAACTGAAGCATGGCAAGTTATTCCTACATGTCCAGAAGGAGAGAGGGAGCTTCTGTTCAAGTTAAAGAGATGAGGGAAAGAGCCATTACTCACACTGGAATTTGAAAACATAGAGATATGCTTGTTTAGTGGTACTTCACATGTAACATAGCTGCTGTTCTCAGGCAAACTTTCTCAACTCACAGGAATGTGTAGAATGCTGTCACTTAATCAGAATCCAGAAGAGCTCTTTTATCTGCCATTTGTTAGTAACTAGCAATATTGTTCTTATCTCATTGTCCTTTAGCCTGATGCAGTGCCCTCAGACATGAGAACTTGTAACATGAAAGCACTCATTACCTTGAACATTCCTGTTTTTATTGTCTTAAGCTATTATCTCTTTAGCTTAAATAAGATGCTTTGTACCAATTTTGGGAGAATGAGTCATCTGCAGAAGTCTGTTCTACAACATCATTTTCACAAATAGAACATTTTATATTTTTATAAGTCTATAACCACTCTGGAGTAGAGCCTTCAGTGATCTAGACTAATTCAGTTCTTTTTCATCCAACTAATACAATATGTTATCTGTAATTAATTTCCCTTGGAATCTGGCTTCTTGAAAATAACATAAATTAATCGTACAAACTTTGAAGTTAAAATTGGGAAATAAAGCCTAGCAAGGTCTAGTATTGGACCAACTCTAACATTCTGGTTTTCTGCTAAATCTTCGGATTCTTAATATCAGTTTCGAAAATCCTCTAGCATTTATAAGTGGATGAAATATTCTTTTGGATTCTTTAAAAATCTTCAGCTTCACTTTGTACTGTGATTCCTAAGTTTTGGCTAGTGAGTAGTGTATCAAGTAGCAAGGGAGGAGATATTGCTTCTTTCTCCACAGAATAAAACAGACTGTCGTCTTCTAGAGTTTTTATGAGTCCCATCCATTAGAGTCAGAGAGATGGAATACAATCTGCCTAGATCCAAAGTAGAATCCAGCCTCGTTAATGTAATTAATGCCTGCTTTTATTTTTATCCAGTGATGGTCTAATGTAAAATGCATACACATTCCAGAGAGCACTATCCAGAAACTCAGCTCCTCGCCCCTTCCAGCTGATTGTTCTTAAGCGCTCAGCTACTTTCAGACACAGTCTTGCCCCATGACTCATATACTCCTGGCAGAATAGTGACTTGGCTTCAGCAAAGGCAAGGAAAGAGCTGTCACCCAAAAAAACCCTAGCCTAGTGGTCAAAGTATTTGCTTGGATGTAGGAGGTGCCAATTAAGTCCCCTTCAGGCTGAGTTTCCACTTTGAGATTAACATAATAACATCTATACAAGATGTTAATGTGGATGCAAACACATATTGCTTCCACCACCACTCTTAGGGACAGGCTTCACCGGATAGGTCTCCATATGGACTTCTGTTGAGAACATGCAGGTACCTAGGGTATCTGTCTGCCTAAACATGCATCACACGCAGTAGAGCTTCAGCTGAAACGCAGATACTTGTTTCTCCAGAACAGGCCTTTCTAATGTGTGTGACCATCTACACTTAAGACCCACAGACACTTTCAGACTAAGAAGAGGAATTTGTTGAGTAAAGATGCCTACAAAGCTCATAGCCTTGGAAAGTCAGCAGATTGTACCCGGCATTTTATTGGTCTTAAGCTCACAAAGCTACTTAAATGTGAGATTCAGACAGCCTAAAGACTCCCCTTAGTCTTTTTGTCCTTTCTATCCAGTTCTTGGTTTTGCCATGAAATTACATGTCTACAGCAGGTCCTTGTCCTGCTGATATACTTCAAAACTCAACTCATTTCTAATGATTGGTGGTATGTTTAAGTATGTATAAACACATACTCCTATCCATATATTGCATCTGTATATAGAAAGGTCATCTTTTTCTTTTTTTCTGGAAACCTGTATATTTCCAAACCTCTTTTCTAATTTGTTTTTAGAAAGAAAGATGTTTCATGAGGGTTTTGTTTCCCAAATGTAATTTCAAGGAGCCCTTGAAAGGCGTTTCATAGGAGTTTCATTTCTATGGTATCATTTACATTTTTACTTACTTCAGTTTAAAGCCATACATTTATTTAAAGCCATAGTAAAATCTAATGCACTCAATTTCAAATGTAGAACAGATTTGCAGTGTTGAGAGTTGCCCAAATTCTTTATGCCATAGGTGTAGGAAGGCCCAGCTTCATGTCAGCCATCATGGTGATAATAGGATTGAAGTCTGCACCTTGTGAAGTAGTAAGGGCAGGTACATCCCAAGAGGAGCTTCTACTGCAGAGAAGCTGCCTTGTTTGCAACCCTGGGTTTCTTTTGGGTTTTGCTGTAATACAGGAGGTTTACCTGTAAGCTATTGCTTCACATGAGCATCACTGACAGATGTTGCTCCATCAGCCCTTTTATATACTATACCAGGCTATCAGTGAATTTAGTACTTTGCCTCCAGGCCCCTACTCAAGCCTTGGTAGAGTCTGTATCACTAGGAGCACAAGTTTCCACTTCCAACAGGGGCATCACAGCCCCAGTCTGCTTTGGGGAAGGAGAGCTGTGTGGCTGCATAACACTATATCAGGTGCTGTGGGAACTCCCACCATACCATACCATGCCATGCTGCTGGGGAAAGGTTACATTAGTGCTGCTGGTAGGTGAGTGCTTCTCCTAGGAGTTGATGGGACATAGAAGTGAAGAGAGCCCAAAGTTACAACAAGAATTTTTAACAACTGTAGCTAAAATGTAGTCAAGATATGAAATTTCTCTTATGTATCAGCTTTATAAGTTATCCAGACAAATATCTTAATTTTAGATGTGCCAGAGACTCCTCTTGTCCAAATCAGACTTACAGTATAAAAGACATTTGGAGAAATATTTTCAGATTAATTGGGACTGAGCTTATTTTACCTTCATTACACATTCTGGGTAAAAATCAGGTAAGCTCTTACTCAGCAGCTAACCCGCTCATACACACATGTCCTCTGCTCACCCTGCTGTATGCAAACAATGTACACCTCTCTTACTTATATGCCCTGGTTGCTATTTGTGTCCTTACTTTCCTGTTCAGCTCTGCCCATTAACTCAAAGCACAGCATGAGTTCATAAGTTTCATTCTCAACTGAATGAAAACAGTATCTTGTAGAAGTTGTTTGCACCAAGTTTGCCCTTTGTTAGAGTCCCAAGCTGAAAAACTTCATTCCAGACAGAGTCCAGAGTCCCAAGCTGAAAAACTTCATTTTATTCATAGTAGTCTGTCACAATTCAGGATCCTAACAGAATTCTGTGTTAAACTCTGACCCAGTGGTTACATTTGCCTCAAAATGGTACAGAGTATTTCTTTTTGAAAGTGACTCATTCATTCAGGTCAATTTTGATGGTCGTGTTTCATTGAAAACTTTTTAATTCCACCTTCTTTCTCATCTAGAAGCAGCTGTAGAGTCCACAGTAAAGACTCTCACCTAGAGAACTGGCAGTATTTAATCCAGTCTTTGAGGCAGTATTTTCTTTGTGCATCATCTCCTTTTGTTAAAGATGGTTTGAAACAGAAGTGGGCCCAAGTTCCATGGGAGAGAGGTCTGTGGTGGCCTTCATGGTTTTGCTTTATTTAGGCTTTTTCTGTTCAGAACCGAAGTCTAACACAGCACCCCAGGAAGTGGGGACACTTTTTTCTATTAACCAGACTCTGGTTTTCTAGTGGCAATGGAAAACTGGTCTTCATTATAAAGCCAAACCGTAAGTCGTAAGGCTCAGATTCTCTAGCCTTGCCGTGATGAACTCAGGAAGAGACCAGGCAGTCACAACGGCAGCTTCTGGGGACCTCAGCATGGAGCCGACCATGGTTCAGTCCTTGGCGCAAGTTAGAGCTACATGTTCTCCTTCTCCCAGGGACTGGGTGTAAGTGATGTGAGAGACTGTAGCAGAGCTGGATTCCACCCAGTGGGAATACGTAGGGTGCTAGATGAGTTTGTTTTGTGGCTACCTAAAGACGTAGAGTAGAGCAAAACAACTGGAACAAGGCCCAAGATCTGGTACTAGAAATTATGACTGTTCCCTCAGCTAGCTAATGCCAACAGGTGACTGGCATGAGTGGAAACGTGCCAAATTGCTGCAGCCAGATCCAGAACAAGACCTGTATTCCAAGGTAGAGTCACAGGCTGCCACCTTTTTAATGCTTTGTTTCTTTTGGTATTGTGGAAGGAATTATCTTCTTTCTTATAGTAGGTGTTTGACTTGATCAGCATAAGAAGCCAATGGTGTTTATTTCTTTCTGCCCTTGTGTTTTTTTCAGCTCTGAGACAGATTATTAGTATTTGCTGTTTCAGTCTACAAATTTTGTTTGATTATTGAGTGTTGAAGCATGACTGAAGAATGGCTACTTTTTTTTAAAGCCTGTCAGTCTCAGTGTTGTCAAGTATCTCTATAGGTAAATACATTGCAATATCAGCACAAGCCTCATTACATGCAAAGCTGACCACTTCTGTAAAGAACTGAGCTGTCCCATATTCCATAGAAGGCTGCTCTGCAGCTCAGCAATTAGGGCATCATGGTTTTGATTTTAATACACATCAAGCCCTGGCAAGTCTTTCTTTGACTTTCATGGACTCTGGATCAGGTACGGCAGTGTTGCTGATACTATTCTTGCTTCTTTCTTTTCGTATAAAGATAAAACACTGTTCAAGTGAAGTTTCAGATAGTGTCTCAGAAATGTTCTCTGTATGGTGTCAGTAGAGAATTCTATGAAATATTTTGCTTAATGGAAATATATTTCCTCGTATTAGTTTTGAGATAAGTTCTGAATTATCACTAATGGTTGAAAATATTACCTCATCTAAGAGCCAGTTTTCCTTTCTAGTAGCTGTTGCACACAGCTGCTTAGTGCACAGAGACTTTTGAGGTAAAAACCACCGAATGTAGGTAAAGTATCTTCCGCTAGTGTTTATATACACACACATGATGTGCAAACACACACACACACATGCGTGCACTCCTACTGGCAACGGATGTACCTAGAAATATTCTTCAGCAGCACCACCACACTGGGTTATGTGGTTCTTCCTAGAAATGAAAAAAGCAAAATTCTGATTAGTTTTATGTGTATAAACCACCAAAGAAATGAATGGCTTCTTTATTTGTCAAGTTATCTTACAGTAGATGCTAAAACTTGCCTTCTTCAAAGCACAAATGCTTTAGCATCAAAAAGAGATCACATTCTAAAGTAATAACTTGATAGTGGGTGGTACATGTGATCAGGATTTGTGTCTTCTATAAATAGATTTTTTGCTTGATGGTTTAACTAATGGCATAATAACAACAATCCTTCCACTTTTCACAAAGCAGTTAATTAAGCCTGTGCCTAAAATGAAGACAAATGTGAATAAAGAGATAAAATTGCTATTACCATGTGCACTTCATGAGACCCATAGGGCTTAAAAGGATGTCATTTTTATATATATTAAACCTTCTGTCAAGAAAGAAAGTGCTTTCTAAAAGCCACCAGGGTAGTTTGGTTCACTTTTACTTTAAAAGGGAAACTATTTTAATGTTTCTATAAACAGACAAAATATAATCATCTTTCTCTAAGAAAGAAACGTTCTCTCCAGCCTTACCTATCTCTGCGATGGAACTGAAAACAGTTACATAATAGTGGAAGAACCACTACTCAAAAAAGAGATTAAACAAATATAATTATTCAGGCTGATATTATCCCTGGAAACTAAAGCACATTGTATAATGTAGTGATTATTACCTTCTCCATCACAGTTAGAAATAATAGTAGGTTTTCAGAGATAGATTAAAGAGAGTCCTAGGCTTGCTTTATAAACGCAGAATGATCAGCGAATGATTTAAGGATAGTGATGGGAAAATACAGTAAGACAGTCCTCAGCAAGTAAAGCAGACACTCCTCTTCCAAACTAGGAATGAAAAATATGTTGAAGTCATTGTACAAAGACTAAAAAGCCTACGCTACCATCACCTATCTTGGCCTTATTACACCTTTTGGACAGGCAGGTTTTGGAAGGGCTGTCTCCCCATGCTAGAGGTTGCTGTGCAAGGTGCTGCAAGGTGCAATGAGGCATCATCCCTCTCTCCCTTCCTCATCTCCTCTCTCCTTGCTCCCCCTTCCAGCACAGCCCAGACCACCCTATCCCTTGTCTCCTGGGACTCACACTCACACACACACACACACACACAAAAAGTTTCCCTATGTGGCATAGGTGAGCTCTGCTCCTGCAGGTCTTTGTCCTGGGGGGCATGGAGGCAGAAGGGGAGGTGAGGAATGTCCCCACTGCTGGAGCGGAGCAGCTAGGGGCGATTCGGTGCGCAAGAGGGCTGGAGGCGGCCGAAGGTCTGCCCGCACAGCACAGAGCAGGGCCACCTCAGGCTGCCTAGGGAGGCACAGAGCAGCATGCAGGGCAAGTGTCAGAGCCCCTGATCCTGCAGAAATGCCATCACCTCATAACTTAGTGTCACCTAGTCTTTGAATTGCCACTTCTGCCCTGCTCAACCCTGGTTGTCAGTCACTATTCCAAACTGCAGGTGATGAAACATGATTAGACAAATTCTTTCTTTTCCTAAGCAATTTTTAATATAACATTGACTTATTTTAAGTAATGTTACACTGTCAGACCAGTGAGCCATTTTTAAGCATATTCATTTCTTCTTTTCAGACTGGAGATTCAGCGCAGTGTTTCTAGCAAGTGAGAGGGAGGTGCATTAGGGAGTCTCTCCACAGTGGAGATTGAAGCCAGCCTTCAATCAATATGCAAGCCTGGATTTTTAGCTGTCTGTAATTCTGTCCTCTCCAACTAGTCTGTGGTGAATGTGTCAGGCTTAGTCATACAGCTGAGGAGAAATTTCTACAAAGTTTGAAGAAAATTGTGCAAGTCATTTAGAGTCTCAGACCTGAAGAAGAAGCCATGCAGTAGCAGCTCCATAGTGAAGTTGGAAAAATTCCACTTTAAATCCTGAACAGTTTGAGGCGATAGATTTTTTGTGAAGTTGGGAGACCACGAAGCAACACTAATGAGCTGTATTCTACATACTGCACCATATATTCTATAGCTATATTCCCTCATTTTTAATCAAAGCACAAAAATAAATGAAAAAAAGTCAAAAAGATGCCCCAAAGATAATGTGAAAGCCCTGTTAGTGAGAAGTGAACAAAATAACTGAGTTTAAGAACCATGTTAGGGAACTTAAAAAAAAAATTTACAAATAATCTTTCATAAGGCTGAAATGCTTTAAGCAATGAAATGAGCCAGTGTCTAATGGCAAATATAATTAACAAAATCAGCACCAAAACGAGTACAGTAGAAACCACAATCACAAAAGCAAAAGATTTGGAAGAAGAATTTTATTTGGATTCAAGGATACTTTGTATTAATTTAAGCATCCTGCTAATTGCTTTTGTGGCATGATTTCTATGAAAGCTAATATTTTAAAAGGTTTTATAGGCCTCTTCAAAGTCTCGTCAGAACTAATTAGAGTAGAATTAATCTCATCCAGCTTTAGATGTCTAAAAGGAAAATGCCTACATGTGGGCCAGTCAGTTAGATTCTCCTCATAGATGGTAAGCAGTTGCAGCATGTGTTCATCTGACCTGTACAACACACTTATAGTGAAATAAGATCAGTTGCTGGGTGAGATGAGGAGTGAGCCATGCCTCACCCACCCCATTGCCCTCCTGGAGCCTCCTCTGAATCAGCGGAGATGAGGGAAGCATAGCAAAACGCCTTCTCTCTGGAGTGAAAGGAAGACCCAGGGCCACAGCGTGACTCACTGACTAGTAGATTAAAGAGTGCCAGGAAACATTCGTGGGTACTGGAGCTCAATTGTCTATACTGTTAAATTATTAGAATGGTTCCTGTCATGGTTTTGAGTTATGCCAACCAGCCTTTCCCCAGACAGTTCCTAGGCACAGTTAAGCATGGACCAAAGACCATTCCCAATAAGCAGTTTGCATGCGGTCACCTTTTTTGGGAGGCTGAGAATTTAATAATATGGACATAGGCCACTCTGTGCCTGTTGGTCTCGGTGCCAAAGGAACATTTCCTGTCCCATTTAATTTCCTAGCACAGACATAGCTGCTGTGTTACAGTCTGATCCCTGCTTTGTTCCTGTAGCTGTGCAACTGAGCATTGGTCTGTACTTAAAGTCTGTGGCAAACCGAAATGTAGTCTTTTGTGTCTCTGTTACTCACCCCCATCCCTAAACCTCTGTTTGTCTTTGTCTTTTTGGAACTGTATGCTATTCAGACAGCAACTATATTTGGAAAGGCCTGTGTATGGTGCAGATCCATTTAAATTAAGCAGTTATCCAAAAGTGAAAATCTGCTCTGTAAAGTAAATAGAAATTAAATGAGACTGACACAATGCCTAGCTCTTGTGTTCGCATTGCTAGTGAGCACATACTTACCACTAATTTGATTTTTCATCAGAAACAGGTACCATGAAGTGCAGGATTGAAACTCCTGGGGCTAGATGGTCCCAGATAGCAACATCTGTCAGGTATAATAAGGCAGAAAGCTTTATTTCAGAATAAAGTTCTCTTTCTTCTTTTGACTCTAAATGCAGCTCTCCCCTTGCTTCTCACTGGGCATATTTCCTTCTTTAGGGGGTCAGACACAGCCTCGGTAGACTTTTGCAGATGTTCTTTTCCTTTCTAATGCCTCTCAGATACACATTTCATTTATTTTCATCCTGAAGTGCTGCCTAAATCTATTGACATTTGAATTGTGAGAAGCAGTGATCTGCAGCTACTGGTATCGTTCTTATCTGATATCATTCCATCTTATCTGGGTAGTGGAAACATAAAATGTGCACTGGAAAAGGATCATAGTTACTCCCTTAGGTATGAACTCCTTCCAGTGTATGAATTATTCTCAATCTTTTCGTATGTAGCTTAATCTATGAAATACAAATGTCATAGGGTATCCTCAGGACAGGCAGAGTGGGCTGAGAAGCTAAAGGGGGAAAAGGAGCTAATTTGGCCCAGGAGCATTTGGAGGCAACTGGAAGAAAAAGGGACAGGGTGTGAAATTTGGGGGAGTTTGAGGGTGCAAGGGAGCAGACGGGGAACGTGAGGGAAGGCAGAGCAACATGGGATGTGGCAGGGCAGCAGGCTGTGTCCTCCTGGGTGTTTGCACATGAGCAGCAGCAGGTTAGGCAAGTTCAGTGACGCTGTCAGGGGGGCCACTGGTATGTGCCAGAAAGGCAGAGGCAGGGGAGAAGAGCCAGAGGTCGGGGGACATCTGGGAGGAACCTGGCTGGTGTAGGAGAGGAGCTAAAGAGGCCAGGCAGCATGAGGATAAGCGAGGAGGAGGCAAAGGAGGGAATTTTATTAGACGAGAGGACTAAAATGCAAAATGGTCACTAAAGCCTGGAACCTCTGAAGTATTTAGGAGCCTTGCGCTGAATTTAGGATCTCCATCAGCATGTGAGCTCAAACCCCTTTTCCTACAGAGCAATCACCATGTGCCACATTATGCATGTGTCAGATTTTCAGGAGAGGCAGAATTTCAGTGAAATGTACCGATGCAGGTGCTTGCTTTTTTCATCCTAAAAATGGGACTTTATCAAGCAGCTCTTTATCAAGTGCTCTCTCAGGGAGAGCCTGTCTTACTGGTGGTGTGGCTTACCTAAGCAAAGCATTTTTTCATTCTAAGTCAGAACTGTGCTAAAGAGGAAGCGATGATCTAGCTGTTCAGCCCAACCATATCCTGTATTCAGAATAATTTTCATTTCTACTTATCTGCAAATGTTAATGGAATGTCCACAAATATTTTCTTGGTTTCTATGGTAAGAGAAAGAGAGTGTGAAACTCTGTGTCAAAACCACTGCCTCATCTGCATCATCCTGTGCTTTTCAGGAGAAGACCCTGATCACTAGAGGAGTCATCTGTGGCATTACTTGTGTGCAAACTGACATTTGGTACATTTTGATCCCTTTCAGGTTCACATTTTGAAAAACAGACTTGCTTATTACAAACCATAAAGGTTACTTCGTCACTTTTATAATTACACAGTAACGACAGAGTATATCAAAACAGCTCAAAAGAGATTACTTCCTCTCTGACTATAAAGCAATCAGGCATTTGCTGGAATTGAACTGTAAGACTTTGGAAATCTTTTTTTTTTTGAAGGTTTAAGTTTCCAAATTACTCAGAAATAAAATCTCCCAGTCCCCTGTGTACGCATGCATGGAGCGTAGCAGGGTGCAAATGTTTGGGGAACTGTGCCAGTAAGTGGTCACGTGGGAGAAGCAGCTAACATGCTGCACGCTTCCGCAGCCTTCTGAAAACAGCAGTGTTCCCCCTGAGCGAGCACCCAGGACCGGCCACGAGCTGCGATGCTCCTCTCAGGAAAGGAGCAGCTGTCCTGTGCCGCATTTCCCTGGAAAAGGGACTTCAGTTTGGGGCATACATTGTCAGAAGTATTCAGACTGTCTCACAACCATGCATTCCCCAATCCTTTGCCTATAAGAGCGCAGAGCCTTAATGTGGCAGGGCTGGTGGGATTGGGGAAAATAAAGCACCCTTTCACTCTGTGTGAGAAGAGCCGTGTGGATCTCAAATCAGGAATCGTGAGGTTTGGTGATATTCCCACAGATCAGAGATCACACACCTCTTGCTCCTGACGCTGCGCCCAGCCATTGACAAACAATAATGGATTGAAATTGTTATATCTAATTTCTCAAAGCAACGCTTCTTCAATAAGCTTTTCCACAAATGTACTGAGAGAATAAAAGTGCAGATCAGTTTGAGAGGTATATCTGCATCAGGAAAAATACGTGTGTGTGTCAGAAGGAATTCTATCTGACTCAGATAGGGCACCTCCAGTAAAAATCCCTGACCTCCAGTTACATTTGTCTTCTTTCCCTGGAGTGAATCTCTGAAGAAACCTTTCTGGTTTTTATAGAGAGAAATATTTTAGAAAAGCATCACTGGTATGGTACCAAATCAGGAACAAGACAAATGGAGTTAAATAATGCCCAACTTCCACACGGGAATCTGTTTCTGTGGACAGGTATCTGGAAGTCTAGCTTGCCAGTGCAGTACTTTACACTGTGTTATTGAACTGTTTCAAAGACAAATTTTATGAATAGAGATCAAAGTGTTTAAGAGGGCTGTTAGCAAATATGACCACTTGTGCAAATATCCGTGAACCTCCCTTCAATAGCCATTCAGTAGTTCCAAAGGCTGTCAAGGCATGTAATGATTGTAATAAATGTTGTATTTGCTTTTGTTTCAGCTGGCTTTGACCAGCAAATTCGGCTGATTACTTCCATTGTTACTTTTGCTTAGAAGACAATTATATTGTTATCATTAAAAAACCCCACTCTTCTTACACATTACTTTGTACTGGTCTTGAAATTCAGAACTCACTATCCTAGTTAACATAATTTTTAAAGTTATTTTCATTCTTATCTTTGCACTTGTTTCTTTTCAGTGTTTTTGCTTTGTTTCATGCTCCTCCTGAATGCTGCATCTCCCACATTTGTGTTTGTTGGAGAAACAAACCAATAATCGTTGAGACCCTCGCTGCCCCCTGATTAATAGTCAGAGGTTTAAATTATAGCACACACTAAGAAAATATTGTTATTTAGCTGATGATCATGTGTTGTTATGGCTGGATTATAACCGTATTCAGGAGCAGGATACTCCCGTGGCTCTGAGATTATATTCTAGCAACATAATAGCTCACGCAGGACTCTGAAGAAGCTCCTTGTGTTCTTCTGTAAATATACTGAAGATACAGTCAGTCTCATCTGTATTTGGTCTACTTGTGGGAAACAAAAGGATAAGTATAAACTGTCCCATCTCTGTTGTGGGTCCAATGTGCAGGACTCATCAAAGTACGTGGATGGAGCAGTGCCAGTAAAATTCCCACTGGGTCTCTACAACATGTTGCGACATGACCACCAGGACAAGAACAGCCTAAAAGCAGACACTTTACGTGGCATATGTCCCTGGGAAAGAGTGTATCATTTGGAAATAAATTGAGAGGGAAGTTAGTGCTGGTCTAACCAGCAGCACGTGGGCAGAGACAGTCACACAACTATAAAGGTCAGGAATCTGCCAAGGATCCCTGTGTTGTGTTGCTTAGTTGAAAACTGGCAGTTTAAGCTACCTCTGTGTGCGAGGAAACCACAGCAGACAGCACTGAATGCCTTTGGTGAGGGACAGCTTTGGGGAGGGTTTGACTTAATCTGTATCTAACTGATTAAAAAAATAAGTTATAATTTCTTCAGTTTCTTCAGAGAGAACTTTTGAGACAGGTCAGACATGTTTACCCATTTTGGCCCATACACTTGAGCTAACACCATTTCTTTTACAAAAAATAATACATAAACTATGAAGGGCTGAGGACAGACATGGGCTACAGGTTCTGATTTGTCCTATGGGTAAACCCACAGTATTCCCTAGCTTATTTGTTTCCAGTTTGGCTCTGGTGACTACATCTAAGGGGTCCACAAAAGTTGCTTAAGAAAAGGAGGCCTTGTTCAACAGACTAACGTTTGCTCTACGGAGAGTCCAGATCTCCACTGGAAAGTGTTTGGGGTCTGTAAGTTGCAAAAGCTTCAAAGAGTTGTTCTGGTAGTGTGCTGTGATATTGTGATATCACACCAACTCTGTACTCTGATATTGTATTTTTGTTGTACCCTGAACTGCACTGTTCTTGACAAGAAGTGGTCTCACTTCCCGACTCATCATCACTGCAGCTATCCATACTGAGATATTCCATACAGGACCCTTTTCTATGCACTGGCCAAACCAGTTTGCCCTAATCTGTGAGATTTGACAATTTGGATTAAACTAAACGGGAGCTGTATACACAACACTTAGGAGGTTGTAATTCTGTAGCTAAGCGTGCTCTCTCTTATGTTCCTTTTTGTTTTACAGGTTGTTACTTTGTGGTATAGAGCTCCTGAAGTTTTGCTTCAGTCCAGCTATGCAACACCAGTTGATCTTTGGAGTGTTGGCTGCATATTTGCAGAAATGTTCCGTCGAAAGTAAGAAATACAGTTTTATTTTCTTCATGTTTTTCATTTGAAATTTGAAAAAATGTGCAGTAATGTCTGGTACAAATACACTGGATCAAGTTTATATTGGAAAGGCCTGATAGGTTGTTTTATTTGCAGTACAAAATGTAAATACCCTTTGTGAATTCATACTTGTTGCCATCTTGGAGTCTTTCTTTTTTGATGGGAGTCTGCCTCAGCTCTTGGTGAAGCCTGTATGAGCATTGTTGTATTCATGTTACACCTGAATCCAAATGCAGATAAAAGTGGGCTGGAGAGGCTGTTGATCAATTTGAGTAAAGCTGGATTCTGGAAAGGATTTACCCTGAGGAAGGCAGGGCATGGTGGTCAGCAGAGTCTTCTTGCTCTGGAGTTTGTGCATTGGAGCGTCAGGTGTTTGCTCATAGTCCCCTCTTGGCATATTTGAGATCTCAGAAGTCACTGTAAAGTTGATTTCTAGAGGTAGGAAACAGAGGTAGGATTTTTTTAAGAATAAGCTATTTAGCCTGGGTGTAGGGTAACAGAGATGTTAAATGTAGTCCAAAAAAACCAGATAAAAGACCTTTTTTTTGGCTGATTCAATTAAATTGGCTATTGGAACTGTCTTGCTACAAAATATTACAGCTGGATGCAGATGAGTTGTGAATACGAGAGGAGCACTTGTGTACTGGTCTTTCCCCATGGAAGGACACTAATATGGAGGTTGTACCATGTAGGGTGTGGAGAGGAACAAACCCCCAAGAACCTTAACAAGGTAAATCTGTCTCAATATTAACCCAATCACATGCATTTTGGTTGAGTTTATTGCAAAAAGTGCATGTTGTCATCACCTGGGTGATCTCCGTATAGAAACAGTATAGCATTTTGTAACGCCCACTGTGAAATCAAAGAATATACATAAGGAAAATGTGAAAGAAAATTATATACCAGGTGGCCTAAAAACCAAAATCAGTATAATTTACAAGGAGAAGCCATACTGCATGGGCCTTGAGAAACAACTATTTAATTTATACAATGTGAAGTTCAAAATACTAACTGAAGTCTTGCAAAATAACTTTGGGTTTCTACTACTTATTAATGTTAGTATATGGAAAAATCATTTTTCTTGGGCTTCTTGCCTGGTCAAACGGCCTGGGTAGAATTATTATACTCCACCCTCTCTGTCTCTGACTCAGAAATGAGGTCAGAAAATGAGAGAAAAAAGGAATGTGGATTTTAGGAGTATCAATTAAACCCTCCATTGCAAACTTTTAAAGATCTAGTCTTATCCCATATACTGCCAGGTTCACAATAGCATTAAGCCGTTGATATTTTTTCCGACTTAAATAGCAGAGTCAACAACTTCATTTTAGCATTTGCAGTAAGAGTGATACAGGACAAACAACTGAACACAGGACTTTATTATGTGCTCAAAACTCATTTTTTTCTCATTTAATTTGCAGTATTCAGACAGATAAGAAATATTGCCTTATACAAGCACCACCAATTTAATTTTATTTTTCCTTTTATGATGTATGAGCCTCACTGACTCTCCAAATCCAACACAGTAAATTAAATTAGGGACAGTTAAATTTTCTACTTGTTTACAAATGCAAATATTACATTAATATTACCAAATCAGGGATTTTTTTTTAATGGAAATGAGATCTGACTTGAAGCAGAATTTGATAAAACCAGGACTTCTATTATTCTTGCCAAATGCAGGGTCAGTCTGACATTCTCAGTCCTAAATTTGGGATACTGTCAAAAACTGTAGAGGTCAGGAATCTGCCAAGTCTGTATGTACTATGTTGTTTCATTGGAAACAATACGACTTTCACATACTTCAGTATACAAGCATGATTTGGAAGACTAATCTCAGGGCTCATTGCCATAAAGCTACAATGAACAGCACTGAATGCTATCTCCGTGGACTGTTGTATTGGGTTAATGTTGCAATACTCTCTGTATGATATATGTTGTCTTTCTGATTCTCCTGATGGATTGCAAAAGAAAACCCATGTTACTGTGACCTTGGTAGCAATAAACTGTAAAATTTTGCAAACTCCATGGATTATTTCCAAAAGATTGAATAAATGCAACAGCTATTTCTGCTGGAAAATGGTAGCGCCCTTGGGTAATCACCGATCTGCATTTCCACTGGTGTTGATAGGATAAGAGTATGAGAATGCAGCTAAAGCTTAGAAGCTGTTGGTTTGACGTTAAGACAACCTTTTCTTTTTACTGTCTTACTGGGTACTTGTTGCCTTCTTTCCCTACTCTCTTTTACTTTCTCTTTGAAAGATTTTAAAGCTCTGTCATTTTTAAGAAATGTACTGAGACTGCTCTGGGCTTTTTTATATTATGGAGACTTCACTGGAACGGGTTTCAAAATAAAACACTACACAGCATCACAAAACATATCAGAATCCTGTTTATGCCAAGAAGACGTTTGACAGTTTGAGTTTGCTAGAATATAGTTTTGTAGGCTATTACAAACACGGTCAGGGTGCTGTAGGTTTGGACAAGTGTAGGAGAAAGGTGAGCTCTGTATGAATGGTCCGGCCCCTATGTTACAGATTGCTGTGTCTCTAAGTGGAAGGCACCTCATTTAATTTAAAACACCCTTAATCCAAAACAGTTTAAGACAAATGCAAACAGAGTAATTGTTTAAGAAATAGATCAGAAATACACACAAGTGTATAAAGGAATACATAGACACAAAAAGTAAAATAAATATGTCTCTGTCTAGATACACCTAGAGTAAATTTGAACATTTCTCTCATCTTGGCTGACTCAGCTAAACAAATGACACTTCTCAGCTGAGAACTCTGGTCCTCCTGCAATCTGAGGTTTGTATAAAGTCATAGCTATATTTAAAACATAGGCATTTTAATTGTGGTGCAGATTTGTAGGCTTCTGCATACGTGAATGCACAAAAGTTGTATCCTGAAACCCCTTGCACAGATTCCCAAGGATCCTACTCTACTTATAGATCAGCAATAAATTGCTCAGTAGTCAGGTGTATGTGTTATGTATGCAGAAACTGTTCTGCTTTGTGCATCTTTTTCTGTCCATGTGCACTGCTGATGAGAGCACCCCCAAATAAAGCATTACTTGAAAATTTCCTTATATGGTAGTTTCAGTTTTTAAATTTCCTGTCTAATTAAGTAGGTTGCAGTGACTTCTAGACACATTTGGATAGACTGTCTTATCTAATTAAAGTGTAAATGTATTTGTCACAGTGACTGTTTTCTTTGTGATTTAAAAGCTATGGTACATTGATAATAATAACCAGTAAGGAAAATTGTAAGGTATGTTATGGCTTGCTACCATATCACAGAATCCTTCAGAGATACAGCTGGCAGGACTGACGTGGGCCCGATGGCATGGGGGCATCCTTTGGCACAGCAAGATTTTTTTTTTTATGTTTAGGTAAAAATAAGGATTGCTTATAGAAAGGTTTCACTCTGAGGCTGAGCATTTTCCTGGCCAGTAGGAAAGGGCCTTGTACCTCCTACTCAGTGAACAACTCTTTAAAGAGAAAGGCAAACATGGGAGTAGCATCCACTTCTGTCTGGATACAGGAAACTCTTCCAGCTGGCTCAAGGACTGCAGGCGGCTCCAAAGCAAGAAGCCATGACCAGTGTTTTAGGGAAGAAGGGACTGTCTCTCTTCTTGCTTGGATTAGGTAATACTTAATCAAGGTGAATGAGTGTGAGAGGGGAAGAAGACTGGAATCTGAATCTGGGTGAAATGATCTATAAAGAAAGCAGGGATCACGTGTCTTGGACTCTCTTCTGAGTAGGCAGTCTTGAGAAAAAATGTCAAAATGTTTCGATGCTTTGTTCTTAGTGCATCTATAGATGCTCAGTCTTCAAAGCCACAATCCTATGAGATTTCAATCCTGCACAGAGTAGGGTGTTAGTAGGTGTGTATGTGGGACTAATGGGTCAGATATCTATATAATAATTCCAGCTAGGCAAGTTTAACTACAATATTGCACAAGCAACTGAGTTTGTCTTCCTTTGTAGTAAATATAGAGCTAAAAATCATCAGAAGAGGCCATCAGTTTTTGTAGCCTATTTTATATTCACAGCCCAGTCAAGCTGAAGAAGTCATACATTTGAGAGTGGCCAGTGTCGTGACTGCATGTGCAATCGTCACAAACATTACAGGTACCAATTCAAACCCCAAACTTGAAAGACAGTCCCCTCCCAAAAACCTTTTCCACCTCCCCAAACCAAAAATAAAACAGTTTTATCTCAGTACCCCAAGCTTCATCCAGCCAAGAGGGAAATTAATTCCATGCACATGGGCATGGGTACTGAGACCGTTCATGCACCAGCTCCATGGTGTTTTAATCAGCCTGCTGTTGGTAAGATCATCAGTCCCAGAATTTCATAGGCCACAAGATTGGCACAAATGGCATGAGGTTATTATTTATTCATTTTTAAATATTAAATCATTTTTTTAGCGGTTGTCTCATTTTTCAGCTTACTCTGCCAGCTCCTAATATATGTGAGCCAGTTACTGCATTACCAGCTATGCTTGAAAATTGTAGCAGCAGATGAGATGTGTGGATCTACTAAAATACCTGTGATGGAACAAGTTCCTTGGTGGGCACAAACAACGGGCATAGGGAAACAAGCTATAGGCATATAAGTCATCTTTCAATGGTATAAATTTGTCCAATTAGAGGAGTTACATCATTGTGTGTAGAAAAGCCATGGGCCCAGCACTTTGTTGCTCTAGGTAACGTATACAGATGTGATAAAATCAAAGCTTAGAGCCTGGTCTGGTGATCAGGCTGTCGTGTGAGCACTGGATTTGGGACCTACAGGCTGCCTTTAATCATAAAACATTTAACTGGTTTAGAAAAACTAGCAATACACACATTCGTTCTTACATACAATGTCTTACAGTATAGAGTAATTGTAAAGCATCTTTCACACTAAAATATAGTAAAACTTTATTCCCCTTTCCAAACAAGCGATAGGTTATTAGTAGAGTTTGAAACGCAGCCATCAGATCCATTGCATGTACTTTTTCTGTGTCAACTCCAGAACCAGGTGCTCTACTTGTGAGTGAGGGAAGAGCAGTCAGCTCTGCAGCTTAAGTTTCAGTTAATGCTTTGTGGGATAAATATGGTCAAGTGGTTGCAGAAGAAAATGTCCCAGTGTAACAGGAACTCCTGTTTTTAAGCTGTCACCAAAACCTGAAGCTGGGTAGGAAAGTTTGAACTTCTATCACTGAGTGAAAAGAATAAGTCTTTTTAGCTGGATCATGTGGTAAAGTCTTGGCTTCACTGAAATCATTGTTGAAATTAACCCTGACTTCAAAGGGGTTTGTAACCTCTGTAGAAACAATTCAGTGCGACAGAGTGGCACGAAGAGTGGCGGAGCTAATCTCTGTTAATGTGCATAGTACAGCACTTAGTTGGAGTGATCTCTGTAAAAGACGGTGTTGCAAACTGGCAAGGAGGAGAGGGTATTGCATAGTGTTGTCCCAGCTTCCATTACTTGCACTTCTTTCAGTGATCCTGTACAAGCTTTTAGTTGTCTTATCTGTGAAATAAACCTCGACAGGTAACTCCCCAGGACTCTGAGACTTTCATTCAAAATAAGACTTTCATTCATAATAAGTATGTGGGAGATATGAAGAACTGTCAGTTGAAGAGCTGAGGCTGGAATTCACAGTGTCTCTCTTCTGGTCTTTGTGAGACCGTGTAGCACAAGCGAAAGAGTGTGTTCAAGCTAAATTTGCAAGAATGTAAGCCACTCTGCTAGTATGATTGTTGTTATCTGTCTGCTAAAATATCACACACACACAAAAAAAGGTAGCTTCAAAGGAAATCAGGCCATGAGTATGTGAGCTACTGTATGCATGTCCTTATGCAGAGAAGGAGGTACATATCCTCATTTGTTACCAGTAGGCAACAAAGTGATAACTCGTAACAGAGCCTGCAGGTTCTCTGGTGCTTTGAATGGGACAGGCAGCTTTTATCTCGGAAGAGATCTGCAGTCCAGTTCATCCTTGAGCCTGTTCTTCTAACTAGCATCAGTTTCATCATGCGCTCATTTGGTCTGAATTAGTTGTTCCTATAGGTGCTAATCTCTCACAGATGTAGTCTTTTAAGGTTGCACTTTGAAAAAGCTAGGTATACATCTGGCAATATACGTTCAACAGCAGAACCACAGGTTCTCAACTGCCTAAGCATGTTCTTCTTCTGGAGAATGAAGTAGGGAGGACAGTGGACTTTGGGGAAAGTGATTCACAGAAATTCTGCTATTGCAGAGAATTGCTTGGAAATTTGAAATACTGTGTCCTCTACTCCAGACATATCCTGGGTTAGTCATTCCTTGTGATGAGTTGCTTTGCTGTTGAATGGTCTTGAGGAATAGACAATGAATCCATAACTTTGCAAATGTATACCTGACAGGAGGATTTATAGGTACTAAGTGACCCTCACCTCAAATTAAGTAACAGTATGTCATTACTTAAAATGTTTTCCATTAATATTGTTCAATTATCCAAAGTGTTGGGGGAGCAGAAACATTTGGTTAAAGCCTGTAATCAACAGTAAAGTATCATATACTGGAACATCAGCAGCAAAATACTATGCAACTTAATATGGAGCTTGTTTTTCTAAGTACGGTACATATTCTTGCCATAGCTCAAGTGCATCAGTGCAGGCAAAGGTGTGACTGAAGATACTTTGGTTTGGACAGGACCAGAAGAAAGAGACCACGTATTCATATAACATGCCATAAACGAAACTCTGTCTCAAATTGAAATCAATGGATAAACTTAGCATGATTTATGTAGGGTAGGAAATAATGGAAAAATCACCAGGATTTCTGTAGGGAAGGATTATATTCCTTTTCTTTTTAAAATGATCTTTATTAAGAGTTGTTTTGCACACTGTTGTGAATTGTCACCAAACTGGGTTTTTAACTTCTTGCTATGTGTATGGATATTGCAGATGAAATCCTGGTCATACTGAACACAAGAGAAAGAAAAGCAGCTCTGACTGATAGTAGCGAAGACTTCAGTTTTGTTTTACCTTTCTGCACATACAAGAATAGTACCGTGAACAGAGTCTGAAAAGAGGTTCTAAAGATAATAAAGAGACTGTAAAATATGAATACTGCCATGTAAGGAATTGTGAGGCATACTTCTATGACACAGCTTTGTCTCATTTCAGATGCATTTTAATTCTTTGTCAGTTATTTTCCTGTGCTTCAGCGTATCTGATCATTTAGTCCTCACTGTTTTAAGTGGGCACTGTAGCTATGCAGCAGTAGGAATATTTTGCTTTGCCTACTAGATCCTGTATTTCTCCATACAGTAAAGTTTCTACCTTTTTTTCAGCTCTTAGCTTAACCTTCCCTTTTTGTGCTCTATTCTCTTATTTTCAACACATTTCTGAAATGCCTTTCAAAAGCAGAGAGGAGAGAGCTGTAATATATTTTCAGATCTTCTTTATGTTGGAAAGGAGAGAGAAACAGAGGGAGCAGAAGATGAATCCATGAAAGAAAGAAAAAAAAAGGATGTATAACTGGATGTTGGGAGGGAAGGTATAATAAAACCAAGACAGCAGAGACATCTAGGCAAAAAGCAACTGAGTAAATACAGCCATGAATGCTGCTTATAAGTTGGGTTTTCCCTATAAACTTGCAAACATCTTAAATGTGGTTTAAGAGAGAACTGTTTTCTTTATCATGCAGCAATTTTAAACACAGACTTTGCATTCATATTATCTGGTGTTTTCCAGTGAACCTTAAACCAACATATCTAGTGGACCAAGAGCTTGAAAGTGTAATCATTCACTTGTCTGCTTGCTCGCAGTTAGATTTTGGTAGCAGGAAAATTAAAACAACAACTTTTTTTTTATTTTCTGTTTTGTCTTTGTTTTAACAAGCAAAGGTGGATGTTGCAGCTTAGAACTGTAAAAGCTACACAGCTTGATTTGCAACCTTTGAACCAAGGTACTGTACAGTTCTGGCCTGAGTTTGTTTTTGCCATTTTTGGAAATTATCTTGTTTTGTTACAAGAATGATTTAAGTTGCAAGTGCCATAAAAGTTCACCATGGTCCAGACCAACTGTACTGGGAGAAGGTTCATTCCTTGGAAAGATCTTGTCAGCGTTCAAAATTCTGTGCTTTGCACTTTTCCTCCTTTATTCTTCTGCCATTCATGTGCATATGGGTGTGTGGGAGGCTGATGGTTTTTCCAAACCAGACCTAATAAAATAGGATTTTTTCTTCCTCCCCAGATAAGTGGCTAGCCTATTACAAAGATTTTTTTCAAGCATTTTTTAAGCTGAATGGACCCAAGCCACAATTTAGCTTAGTGACCCTAGTGATCTGATGGAACAACAATGACATTTTGCTTCAAACTTAACTGACAAAGGAAGGCAGAAGACTGCACTTGTTCATGTTATTCCAGTTTTCAGATAAGCAGGCTTGTTTTCTGTTTAATCTGACCTCTGAGGCAGAACTCCCATTGGCTTTGGGCAGAGGACAAACGCACATTAATGGAGAGAAGGGCAAACAGTCAGAATAATACCACTAATTATCGAGTATGAAATAGATGTGAGTTTCCAAGGCAGCATCACCCCATTAATAGTAAAATACCTTGTTGTTTTTTTAGCTCACATTTTCCCTCAAGCCTGTTCTAGCTGATATCTTTCTAAGTGTCTACAGTTGGGCTGATTGATAGCCGTTAGTCAAATCCAGTAACTGTATCGGTCTGTGGTTGGAGATGAGTGGTAAGTGAGTGCCAGGCCATTCACTTGTGGTTTTCCTTCTAGTTTCCAGCTGTGCCAGACTTTCAGTCAGAGGAATAGATCTGTTGGTAAGGGAAACCGTTGATAAACCATAGAAACCAGAAACTGTCACTACCCATGACAAAAAAACAGACGGGAACCTTGAGGCAGGGGTAAGAAGACCCGCAGCAACGGTGTTAGCTGACCAAGTTTAATTAGACTGTTAAGTTCAGGTGTGGGGTCATGTCAGGCCAGGCAGTGGCCAAGGGACCAGGGCCGGGTGGCTCTGGGCTGGCAGCCGGCAGCTGCACACAGCTCAAACCCAGCGGGAGCTCACGAGAGAGCTACCCTCCTGGAAAGCTTCCCATAGCTTCTTCATGTGCAGGTGGCACAGCCCTAGTCTGAAATCCCCCTGAACACGTCATCCTTAAAAAATATACATTCCTTAGAGGGGTGATATTCCAGTCTGTGACAATCTGAATAGCCTGGCCAGAGGTCAGAGGAAAAGACCTTGTGGCTTGGAGAAAGACCACAACATGTCAGTCATGATGTAGATATTTGTAAGTCCTTGGTATTAACATTGTAGCATTTGTAATGGATATTTGGAAATGCAGCTGGCAGCAGAAAGGCCTGGGTCCCTCAGGCTGAGCTGTGCTCGGCACAGCTGCCGGCCAGTCGATGTGAAGGTGTACCACGTTTGTGCCTTCTGGAGCATCTCAAAGACAAGTTCATCCCTGGGATAAGCCAGAGCAGCCTGAGGGCTGCTTTGATGGTATCCCCAGCTGCAGATGGCTTTCAGCGGTCGCTCCACCAGCCAGAGAACAGGAGAGAAGCAGAGCAATGTTGCCCGTGCCCCTTCCTCTCCAACCCGGAGAGGGATAGCCAGCTGTACGCTGCCCAAAGACTTTCCTTTTGAAAGGGTCTCCTGGCTCTTTCACACAGCTTCCCTCTTCAGGAACTTGGCTGAGCGAGGCTTTGCTTTTTGCCTAGAGTTTGGCTGGGGGAAGCTCTGTGTACTTTTGTTTGACTCGTAATAGAACTAAACATTGTTTTTATTTACTTTTCTCTTTCATAAGAAAATGGCTACAAAAAGGTATTTAAACTCCAAGTGGGTGTACGGGATCCTTTCCTGGACACTGGTGCACTCCGGAGAGGGGGGAGAAGTGTGGGGTTTTTCCAAATTGAGTGTCTAGTCAGAAATTTTGATCTGGGCAGCTTTACTGAGTTTTCTGTATTTGATTGTCCAGAAAAGAAATCTGATAATTAGCTACCATTGGTCAATTGTAAAAACAGTATGTGATAGTTCAGAAGTATATAGGACAAATCTGTCTCGCATTTGTGTCTTTTCAACAGCTTCGCACTAGCACTTCTCCATATGTAGGTGCTCACCAAAGCTGTTAGATGTTCTTTACATCTAAAAAAAATCATAAATCTGCATGAGAGAAGTGAAAAGTGCACCTAAAGGAACAGACAACAGCAGGAGTTTAAAAACAGCTAAGGACAGCAGAGCAAAACATAACAGCTTTCCAAAACGTTGTACTACTTTGTACCAAGTAAATAATTGGCTGTGAGAGGAGAGCTCAAAATGTCAAAGAGAAAGCAAGAACAAGTTTGATATTTAGATTTCTGGAAAACTGTTTCTCCAAGGGAACCGTAGTGCCCAGAGGCAGTCCCCCGCTGCCTTTGTGGAAAAACTTACCTATGCCACAGGGTTCAGACCACTGCAGAGAACTTGCCAGCTGCTCTGGGAGTCTGTGCTTTGGCTGTAGTTGCAGGTGTCAAAGACCTAGATAGAGTCCTAATTTGGGGAGGAAAGGAAGTGGCCACAGCTTCTCCTGCATGTGCGTGCTGACTGCCACAGAGCAGCACACATGGTACCCACACGTAGCTGGAGCCGCCTTTGCCATCAGTCCTCAGGGTCCTGGTGTTGGCCGTGTACTAAAAAATAGAGAAGAGGCATGGCAAGATACAGCTCACACTAGTTGCTGTCCCTTCTTCCTTTGAAGCCACAGTTTGCCTTGTGATATGAATACACGTGGTGTTGCCTTGCTTCTAATTTTTGTTTGCACAACGCCTGTGGCACTGCCATCACATTCGCTTGCGTGCTCTGCTTGACCTGCCGACACGCTGGCCCTGTACAAATGAGGCCATGTGAGACACAGCCACCATGGTACGCTGACTCTGCCAGAGACAGAGCCAGGATTTGACAAGTCGAGAGCTCTTGATGTCAGTATGTGACATGCCTGGCTGCCCTCTTATGCTGGCAGCATGCTTCATTTTGCAGTCTTTGAGGAAACAGCAGTCTGGCTATGCATGGTCAAACCATATGACTTCTTCCAGAAACTCATGCATAATGTGCTCTGCTTTCCTTTTATAGATGCACTGAACGCATACTGTCCGGAAGCAACTCTAAGACACTCTCTGATGCAGTATTTCTTCTTTTGCCTAAATGCTCTCCATATTCATAGCTTCTCTCCTAACATATCCAGGTTTGTCAGTAATAAGTGCTTTTGGAATATAGACATTTGTCAAATAAGAATTTCATCCAAGGGATTACTTCATTTCCACTCATTTATTCTACTGAGCTGGAGTAAATTGGCATGAAGATTCAGTTACTATTGATTTTGACTGAGTCTGAATCAGTTACCTAAGGATAAATAACTCAATCAGCTATATCATCCAGAATTGGACCAACTATAGTGCATTATCAGATCATTTTTTATTAGATTATGTCCATGAAGCAGGTTTTATTATTATGTCAGTACAGCATACACACTGTTCTATACAACTGAATAATTTTTTAAGTGCTCTTTATATCCAAATAATTGGAGTGCAAGCTTTCAGTATCTAAAGAAGTACACGTAGCAAGAGATTTTTCAGTAATGTTCCTATCTGTAGCTGTTAAATTAGGCCTGTTTGGCAGTATGAAACATACTCTGCCACTGTAAGAATGAAGATACTCAGTTACAACTAGATCTCATCAGCCCATTAGCAATGAAAGAGTATATGTACAAAGTCAGAACTGTATCCTTACTGGGTGTCCTACCCACTGAGGCACAGAAACAGGCTTGCTTGCTTCTCTCCTACCTTGGAATCAGTTTTCCTTTTCTGGAAAGTAATTGCAAAAGGAGAGGTAGGTGTTGCTCATCTCCTAGATCTTTTAAGAGTTTGATGGTGAGGGCACTTTGCCGGAAAGCGAGAGCAGAGTTTAAAGAGGGCCCAGACTTTTTGGTAAACTCTCCATTTTTGGCAAACACTCCAGCCACAACTGTATGAAAAGCAAGGCATAAAATAGCTTACCATGGAAGGAAGCTTTTACTCGGTTATTCACTTACTCCAGAAGAGGATTCTGTTTTTTTAATTCTGAGCGAATCAGATTTTTTTTCAGAAATGACAGCCAACTCCATGTGGATCTTGGGGAACTCCTTGTAGTGGACATGAAGGTGGTGAACAACTTGGTGATGTGGGGACTGAAAAGTTCAAGATATGGGGTGGCTCAAGGAGCTACAGGTGCTCAGTACTTCAGAGACTGAGAAAACATTCATTCTGTAAAGACAGAGTTGTATGCTATACCCATTGAAATAAGCCAATAGAGTTGTGCCACGGACAACACAGAAGCAAGGCTATGGCTCAGTAATGGCAAAGCAGAGATAACAGCATAAAAGTTGTCCCAAAATCAATTTGGGAAGCTTTGAAACACACAAATCTACAGCATAAAGTGTGTTAACGCTGCAGTTCCATAGGGGAGGGTGGCATCTGAGCAGTGTCATCACCTGGAAGTTCTTTTCTGTTTTTTCTCGTTCATATGAGAAATTAACTTACTCTTTCTTTTGGTCAGGATTCAAGTGGGAAAAAAAGATTTCATGTGAAATCACTAATAGCTGAACAGGATAAGTAACTAGAGAGGTCTCAATAGGTGAACTCAGATTACTATGCACTGTCATGGGCCAGTGAATGTAAATCTTGCAGCTTCTCCAGCCTGAGTAACAGAGTGTATTGCATGGGACAAAGTATTGCTTAGGGCAAAGTTATATCTAGTTTAAGTGGCCTTTGGAAAGTGTATCAGTTTTCCTTGCATGATTGCTGTACATACTTTCTACCTTAAATGTTTATCTCAAGTTTTTCTGCAGGTGTTTATTAATTAACCGTAAGCCAGCACAGCTGCTAAAAATTAAAGTATTTTCTTCACACCATCCTTCTAATCCACTTTCATGTCTTTTGACACTCAGACTCAGCAGCTGGCGAAAAAGTTTGGAGTTGAAATTTCACCTCTGCTCACATAACAGTTTACTGTTTAGTACTGAAATGTTTTCCCTGCCTTTCTTGTCTGAAGGGTTGTAATCCCCTTTCAGAGATTTTTTTTCTGACCAAGAGTGTTTTATTACAGCTGAAGGTGATGAGACGCATTAGTTGCGGCGGGGTGGCAGTTCTTCTGATGTTTCAGGTTTATCTGAAAATTTAGAGAGGCTTAGTGCAACAGGTGCCATGAACACCTAATATGGGGGCAACAGAAGTGATCATAGACCAAAACATGTACTCAATACCACACAGGAGCAGCTCAAGCCCAGTTGGAGAGAAAACCCAAGGATTCTCTCTCTTAGCTTGTAATGTTTTCCCAGAGGAAAAAAAAAATCCCTTTTTCTTGGATTTTATTCCGTATTGAGAAGTTTATGTTCTAGATTGTGTAGAACATTTTGAATTCTATGTTTCCCTTCAAATATGGAAATTTGACATCTATTGGAGCTCTCTTGTCTAAAGTCTCAGAGAGTGCCCACGTGCAGCCTCTGTTACCTCATTATCACCCTGTCACTGTACTACTGCAGATGACAGAAAAGATGTCTTTCAGATTTTTTTCCAATGCTTTTCTAGTTGGGTATTTGCTTTTCTGCCTTACTCTTCCCAGCTCTAGAATTTAAAAAAAAAAAAGTTCGACTACTAATTTAGTCAAATAGATGTACCGTTTTATGTGTAACTCATAATGACGGCACTAAAGCATCATTTATAACACTGTCCTTTGTCATGATTTTATACTATGTATTTAGAGTATAAGCTCTTTTATCTATAGGGTATACTTTAGTCTGTGAAGCTCCTTGCTTGCCATTATTAAGAAAGAAATAAAACCCCAGCAAACCTGGGAACACATACTTGAATGTTAATTTGCTAAGTATCTTTGGGCAGATTGAATGCCCAAGTATGTGTAGTATATGTGTTCCTTTTACATTAACTAACTTCCTTCTCCTTTGATGTAGAAGAATCAGGGGTAGGTAAGAGTTAGTTTCCTTCAGGCCATAGTTATGTGTGCCTAGACTTTAAGCTGATACAAGAATGACAACACTGTTAGACCTTTGGTTAAAAAGAGTTTATTCCAAGAGAAATCAACCCAATGGCACAAAACCTTTTAGTTTAAAGCTTTACTGGGAAAGCAATCTGATTGATTGAAAATATATTCAGTTCGTGGAACATGAATTGGATTTTAATTAGAGGGTCTCAAACTTGAAAACCTATTACATATCCTCTTGATTAAAACTAGTTCCAGCATTAGAGGCATTCTCAGAGCAAAGTCCATTTTAAAAGGCTTTTTTAGACCAGTAAATATGGTAAATGTCAACTGATGAGCTTTCTCAGCGTCATCTTGGCATTGCAAGAAAAGTTGTGGAACTATAAAAAATGAATTCTGTATCTCTGAAAACTGTGATTTGAATAGATTTTCACAATGAAATTTCATACAGGATAAAGGAGTAGATATTTCATGTAGAAGATTGCTTTCAGTTCATTTGCGTAATTGATAAAGACTAGGAACAGACTGAAACTCCTATTGCTTACCTTGAAGTTAGGTCCTTTGCTGTGATACAGATGTTTTAAAACCACTTCTTTAAAATACAGCATTAAAGAGCACCTTCACACTCTGACTGAAATGTGTCATTTTGGAGTGCTCTCTGCTAGATTTTTACATGAGGAGTAAATTCTGAGTTAAATGAAAGGAGTGATGAAAAACAGTTCTGGCATGCTCTGGGAGGAGGATTTAGATCTTTTCAAGGAAAATATAGGCAAATTTGTTCACAGGCACAAACACCTGGAGGTGAGGATTTTGCTGAGCTCTGTGCAGACGCACACACACTGCCTGCACGCAGCATCCTGCACATTGATTTGCACTATTGCTTATGTGAGTGAACTGGAGAGGAAGGAGCCCTCTTGGCTCCGATCCATCCACATAGGACAGCCTTTATCTAATCCATAGTTCAATTACTGCCTTCAAACCCTAAAACTGATTTGCACGAGAAGAGCAAAGCAGCACGGCAGTTTTAGAGACTGCAAGTTTACAAAATGGATATGAAATAGATCCATGAGAGAGAATACAGAAAATGAAGTAAGTGATCACGGAAAGAGCACGACCATATTGTATTTGTCATACCAGTAGTTCTTTCAGGATGCCGTAAAAATGCAGAAGCCTGCAGTTCAGTTATATAATTAAACTTCAAACTGCTGACAAGACAGATGTAATTTAACTGTGTGCAGTGATGGAGTGGGTGTTTAACATACAAACGGTTAAATCATATTGCTGGTAGAACTGTCAGTACCAACAAGAGGAATGCTGCTTTTTCCACTCCAAGCAGAGACCATACATTTTTTTTCCTTTCCCTTTTTCCAAGGTCAGTTGTGTATATATTTCCAGAACTTGCTTCAAATGTTGGGGCAGTTTTCAAAATGCCACTGTTACATCATGCTCCCTGAGATAACGACTTAAACCGCTGGTGAAATAAACCTACAAATCTTCTAGAGAAGCAAATGTCCACAGATAAGAGAACTGTGACGTGCGTGCTGAGGGAGTAAGTGAAGGACGTTCAACCTATCAAGGCTCTTCCATTTCAAAAAGTAGTGTTAAATGATGAATGCTGAAACAGTTCTGCCCAGGAACAGATGAGATCTGCCCACGTTAGAGCATATTCTGGTCAAAGATAATATCTGCACTTACCTTACTTTTTGGGGTGTATATATATATACATGTATCCTTCTGTTGAAGCACCTTTTTTTTCTTATAAGAGGCTGTGAAACCAGATCTCCCTTGGCTTGATCCTGGGGTCATTAATGTCTCTGATAAAGCTCCCTTTTATGTCAGTGGTGGGGGATGAGGCCCATCATTCTGCTCCAAGGCCAGCTGGGACCTTGAAACACAATGCTTATGTGAAAGGTGTCAAGCAAATGTTAAGCACCCAGAAAAAGATCTTCCTTTGCCCAGTTCCTAAGGGAGCTTTGAAGATGCTTATATTCTCTCTCATTTATGCTCTTTCTCTTGTTTTTTGCTGTATTTTTAATCAACAATTGAATCTACACAGTAAGCTGGCCCTGCTTTGATCGTAAAGCTGTACACAGTGCCTCTGTTTGGTTTCCCTTTTACTAACGTTTCCCTTTCTGTTATGCATGCATAGGGAACATGCATATCCATCTGCAGATTTCTTGTGATTAGTCCACTTTACAGCTCTGGCTCTTCCCAGGCTGCCAACCTGTATGTTAAAAACCCTCAGAAAGTCCAGCATCTCCATGTAATACAATCATTTGCAGCAAAGCAGTGCAAACTTTTCATGATGAAAACCCACACCAGGAAACATTCATCTGATGAGCAATCTTAACCCCAAAGTGGATTGCCAAAATGATGCCTAAACTTTTTTAGCGTGTTCTCTCTCACTATTAATATTCTTTTCTATTTTACCTTTTACCTCCTCTTGCACACCAGTGGCTTGCAGCTTCCAGCCACATTTCTAGCAGCTTTGGACCTGTACATGAACAGTGTCCTGGAAGCTTGCTGTACCAGCTGGGTCTTTCCCTTGTTGGCTTGTATCTACACGCAGCTCAGAAAGCACCTTGCTTTCTCAGTTCAGGCAGAAATCTCGTATGTTTCTTAGGAAATAGACCGTATGTGCATTTGGGGGTCAGAATATTATCTTTAGTTTTAGAATTACTTTTTAAATAGCAATGGGGAGCAAATTCAACACACTACAGCACTGGAAGTTTGCAGTAGTTTTTCAGAAACTACCTGTTTTCCTTTATCTGCTTCTGTCTACCAGATGACATGAGACACTCCAGAGAAAATAATAATTATTGCAATTCTTTTGAGGCATTAGATCTGATTCTATTGTTTAATACTAATTCTGATATATACTGATAAATACCAATCTGATTCTAATGTTTAATAGTTTAATACTGACATAGCCCAAATGATCTTAGGGATGTTATTCATTATTGTGGTACTATCCTACTTGAAGAATGATAGATTTCAAGTAAAAAAATTGGGCTGTTAAAGACTAAAATGAGAAACTCAAGATGGCTGATCTGTTTTCTGTCAGATTTTAGCTGAAGCATATTTCCTCAGTTGTAATGTTTATCTATGTCATCTTTCTTCTTATATGTAGGAGAAGAGAAGATAAGCTGCTTAAAAGTTTTGAGCAATTTGTGATCAAGTATAATAAGTTCTACATGAAGTAACTTCTTCCTATGCTGTGTCTGGCACCCACCCACACAAAGATATTATTAAAGGGAAAGGAGAGGGAGAAGTACAAAAAATGTTACGTTTAAAATGAGAACTCTGAATTGCACAACAGCTGAGGCAAGTCGCTTGTGACTGGAAGTGGGTAACTGTCCAGAACATGCGATGTTGCCAGCTATGGCCTGTTTTCAGAGTAAAGTTTTATACTGTACCATATTCATTTTACCTATCAGAAGGGCCAATGATCTTCATCTTTAAGCACTGATACATATTTTTTTCTTTTATCTTGCCTTAGTTTTTCTTTTCATGGCTGCAGTACAGACTTGTGCAGGGGATCTGTCAAAGAGAAACAGTGGTGGGAACAAGACTGAGGAATCAGCTCAGAAATAATCCCGCTGAATAAAGGTTTCCCCAGGACAGTCCAGATCATGTTATTTCTAGTCATCTCATAATTCTAGTTTTAGGCCTTATTTGTTTTTAATTCTAAAAATGAAAATATTTTCTTCATAACAAGTAACTAAGAATCTGACAAAATTATTTGCCAGCTATTCACATTTTGTAACATGTAAAGAAAAAAAAAACATCATTTAAATATATCTCTGAGTCACAGACTATGTAGCTTGGCATGTTTCCCATGGCACGAGGCGGGATTCCTTGGCAAATGTTTCTTGGCTTTAGCTTTCTTAGTTTCTTCACTGTCACCTTGTTGCTCTTATACACACAGACATACAAACTCCTAGACTTAACTACTACAACCTTACCAACTTCTAAAATTCCTCGTACCACTTCCATGAACTGCTTCCCTTTACATTTTTCTCTCCACTATGTCAAATTATCATGGACTTTCTCTTTCAACACCTCCCCCATCTTGTCTAATGCCTTCAAAGCAGCAGCTACCTGTTCTGAAATTGCTGCTCTTCTTCCCAGCACTTCTCCTTGCCATCTCTTCAACCAGACTGTCTAAGCCCTACTTGCCCAAAAGGCAAGTTGTACCTTTCCCACCCATGCTGCTCTTTTCATTTTAGGGAGTTCTTGTATGACTTCACTGTGTACATGTGGATTGCCAATATACAGACTTTTCACCGAGAATATTGTATATATTTAAGTCAGTAATCAAGAGATTATCCTTATTGTTTTTCTGTGACAAGAAGGAAGGGGATGGGATTCCCAGCTGCTGTTGTCACCACACTGAGCAAATGGACTAGCAGGAAGAATCCAGATAGTTTTTTGGAAGTTATTTCTTACATATCTGGAAAGACACAAGGCTTGTCTAGCCTTGGAGGCACTTGCATTGGCAACTCTAGAATTGTCATGATAGCTCTGTAACATGTTTTGGTTAGAAAGAGAATTTCTTGACCTTTTTTTCCCTCTTCAATACTGTTTTTCTTCACATGACCTTTCTTCCATGTATCCCTTTTACCTGTAGTTTAATAACTCAATGTCAGAAATTGAAAGATAGTTTCCAATCAGAATGTCACTAATTGGTTCAAAATGTTGGCCACTACCAAGAAACCTGCAGAAATCTTTTCCTATGCCTCAATGCGTGTGGTTTTATTAGACTATTTTTTTCCTTGTGTCTGCACTGTAGTATAGACTAGAGCAGTGCTTATCAATATCTTTAATTCCAATCTTTATGAAAATTCTAACATTTTTTATGAAAAGTTACAGACCCTCTTTGCTTTGAAGACCAAAGGCTGAAAGTAAAGTCTAGAAGTAATATGGCCAGTTTACAGTTAAACCTCATTTATCTCTTGGGTGTCATTGCATTGTCATTGTATACAATACTTTTAGAATTGCTTTGGCATGTCCGTGGAGTTGCATCAGGGAAAATTTCTTCATGGAGACTTGCTTAGGAAATGTTTATATCTCAGTTTTTACTGAGTAGCACAGACATGAAACACAGTGTCTATAAAATAAAGTACTCAACCTTTCAGACACCAATATCTAGTTCAGATAAATAGAATGTTCAGTGAAGGTGAAACTCGGCATGAAACAACAACATGAGTTGAGTATATTCTTTTGGACAAGAGAAAAGAGCCTAAAGTTGGTGAATGGTGAAATCTAATTTGTTCAGCTACATATAAGCATGAGAGCCTTTCGGCCAGAAGATTAGTGCAAGTCCTTCTAAACTATAAGCAGATGGTAACTTTTTCAGGATTTGTGAGGTTTTACATTGCAACCTTATGTGGTGATCTGTATTTTTATTTCTGTATTAGCACAGAATCACAGAATGGTTGAGGTTGGAAGGGACCTCTGGAGATCATCTGGTCCAATCCCCCCTGCTCAAGCAGGGCCACCTAGAACTGGTTGCCCAGGACCATGTCCAGATGGCTTTTGAATATCTCTAAGGTGGGAGGTTCCACAACCTCTTTAGACAACCTGTGCCAGTGCTCAGTCACCCTCACAGTAAAAAAGTGTTTCCTGATGTTCAGACAGAACCTCCTGTGTTTCAGTGTGTGCCCGTTGCCTCCTGTCCTGTCACTGGGCACCACTGAAAAGAGCCTGGCTCTGTCTTCTTTGCACCCTCCCTTCAGGTATTTATATATATTAAGAAGATCCCCCCTGAGCCTTCTCTTCTCTAGGCTGAACAGTCCCAGCTCCCTCAGCCTCTCCTCATATGTCAGATGCTCCAGTCCCTTAATCAGCTTCGTGACCCTTTGCTGGTCTCTCTCCAGTATGTCCATGTCTCTCTTGTACTGGGGAACTCAGAACTGGACCCAGCACTCCATGTGTGGCCTCACCAGTGCTGAGCAGAGGGGAAGGATCACCTTCCTCGACCTGCTGGCAACGCTGTTCCTCACGCAGGCCAGGAGTTATATGCATCTTTGTGTTGGACTGCCATATAAAAAGGTAGATAGATTTATCCTGTGAAAACAGTCACAATGCAGACTCATAGCTAATATCCATTTAATTGTGCAGCTGCACATTTTGAACCTCAGGAACTAAGGTACATGCTTATTGACTCAGTAGGAGTTTATTTTAGCAGGACAGAGTAGTAATATGGTGCCTCCAACTCATCTTCATATCTGTAGTCTAAGGGCATTCTGGTCCTACATTAGACATGAAAGGGGTTTTCCTCCATTCCATGGGCACCATTCCAGAGGCAGTGGATCTAGCTGCAAGGCCTGGAGAAGGAGTGGTCAAACAAGATGGACACCTGCAGATTCCCTGTAACATTTCCCTCCTCCCCTCCCCCTAAAAAATCAAAGAAGCAACAACCAACAAAAGTAGGAAATTATGGGGACACTACATCATCTGAGACTTCTTGAGCAAATAGGGCAATTAAATGTCTTAGGTGCACAGTAAGTCTTTTCGTCCCATCTTCTTCCCTACTCGAGTGTGTGTTTTGTAACAGCAATGGTGTGGGAGCCCTCAGAGCATGGATTTTGCAGCAAGCAAAGTCAGGGAAGGTTGAGAGGATCAAGGAGCCACACAAAAGGCAAGTCTATCCCCATGGATAACCCTTTCCTCCATTGGAATATTCCTCTTTCCTGAGAGACATGTAGACACAGATTTTAGGAGTTCTTTGAAGTCAGAGGGCAGACTCACAACTTCTGCCACAGGAGACAAACCCAGCTCCATGCCTTTCCTGAGGAAAAAAGAAGGAATTCTACAAAATCAGACTCTCAGAGTTTAACCAGTCTGACACAGGTTATCATCACAGAGAGGAGAACATATCCCCAAGTAAGGACTTCTGGATTGAGTTTGCATAAATAAACCTCAGGGAGTGAGTGGGTGAGTGAGTCAAGTAAAAGATACCAAGAACAAAGGTGAAATTTTACATTTCTGTGGCTGCTGAGTAGGCGCCCAGTTCAGTGGTACTGGGAGAGCTGATGTCCACCTTTAAGAATAGAATTAAAAAAACAATCAGCTTGAGGTGAAAGTTTTTATGTACTGGACTTGCAGTGCTGGCAAGTCATTACTAAAGAGTAACTAGTGCCAAAATGTGAGACGAGATCTTCATACGGCTGCTGATTAAGTGGATCTACTTCCCCAGTCATCCATCCAATATTCCAATTGAACCTCCAGCCAAAATTCATGAGGCAAATTTCATTACATTAGTGGTGCCTAACCTGGAGTTGGCATTCTGCTGTAGTCATGATGGTGGGATGGATAGGAGGCTGAAAGATGAATTAATAACACTTCATTATGATGAAATATCAAAGTATGTTGGAAGGTCACCTTGTGTTGTATAATTATATATTCAAAAGAATTTAAATTCTTGCTTCAGCCCTTAGTGAATCTGAGACAGCAGCAACGATGGGAAAAACCTCCTTTAAAAATCCCAAGAATCATACTTGTTTTGGCATGACACTGCCTAAGGTGATTTGCGAACAAGGCTGACTTTGCCAAGCTTTCACATTAACGCAAGGTTCAGCATACATTTTAAAACATTAAATCAGCTTTCCATTTGCATGGATAGGATTATTTGACTGTGTAGGTTTTGTTAGTTTGAAGGGCCCCAATATTCTAATGCTGGAGCCAAAATTAAATACTCAAAGTAACCGTATGTTAATAATTTTAAGCAGTCATTCAAAAAAATTTCTAAATTTGTCATATTGTCTGACTTTGGAAGATATGGAGTGTGTCTGCTGCCACAAACAATACTAGGATTGTAGCTACTGACCATTTTGAAAATCAGGCTCAAAACTTACAGCAGAAGTAGATGTTCCTGTGTCCTGGTTTCGGCTGGGATAGAGTTAATTTTCTGAGTGAAGTTAAGCTTTGTTTTTTTGTAGAAGCCAGTATTGCTGGATACCTTAAAGCTTAAAAAAATACAGAAACCTCTAAGTGTGAGTTGAAACGGTCTGGTCAAAGAGGCTGCAGTTAGTAAATATCATGTATATCTGGGAAGCAGCGCATACCATTATTTATGATTTATTCAGAATCAAAATAAATGAAGCCTTTTATGGACAAGTAACAGGCTACCGCATTTTACCCCATCAGTTTCAATCTGACGTCTTATGGTTTCAAATCGGACTTGATGAAATTGTTCCCTCAATGTCCCTGCACAAAGCAGTTTGCAGTGTAAGTTGATATGGCATGACCTGAATGGCAGCAAACATGAAGGAGAGAAAATGCATGTTTAGTTCATCAAAGATGGTCAGCATGTCTTCCAGTTATTGCTCTGCTCTTTTTCTTGGTGGCCCAGATTTCTGCAGAGATTATTATGACTAACTGAGAAATGTCACAGTGCTCTGGGTCTACTTACTGTATTTGGTGTGGACCCGCAAGATAGGCAATGACATGGAGCTCTATTGTCTATGTGAGAGTGTCGAGATGTAAAGTGCCATATTTCAGAATTAACTCATGGTTAGCAAAAGGAGATCCAGACCCTACACCTGCTCCTGCATATGGGCAATGAGAGGGGAAGGACTATAGCAGAGTACTCCTTGTTCTCCCAGTGTAGATGGGAGAGGTCTTCTATGAAGAGCAAGAGTGACATGATGTCTTTGGCGATCACTGCTGTTAAGGACCTGTATCAGACAGAAGAAAAGGAGTATGCAGAAAGAGGCAGGAGAACTGACGTTTCTCCGTAACCAAAGGCTGCCAGTGAAAACATGGGAATATGCATTGTTTGTCAGGTCACCAGGTCTCAGGTGAACAGTTTTGGAAACTGTAACCATAAGTTTACAGCATGCACCGTACTCCAAGAGCTGTGCTCCAGAAAAGAGGGGCAGCCTGGCTATCAATCGACCCAAGTTAGTATCTCAGTTTGCAGTGTGTCTGAATTGCATTTCTTGGAGTAATCTACCATTTGTTGAACCAAAATCATATGCAACATCTGGAGCTTGATCATCACAGATGCCCTCATTCTTGGCTGGATCTTTAATCATCCGTCAGTAATCTGTTGGAATGTCTTGGGAGTTTAAACGTAAAATTGCACTGTTGATCACACCTTACTGAATTCAACACAAAGATGGCAATACAGCCATACAGCCATTCAAATATGAATTTCATATTTTACTTAGGCACTATGGGATGATAGTATTTTATAAATGATGAGTGAAAATATTTTAAATTGCACTTTGAAAAGAAAAAGCGTGTACCACTCTCTGAAAGTATTTTTAGTCGCTGTTTTTTCTGAAAGCCTTTGGACATTCAGCCTATTAATTTGTTTCTTTCCTGAACGTATCTTTATTTATGCAGCAGAAGTATTCCTCTCCTTCAAGGTAAATTCTGTACCGTTTCACAACCCATTCTTTACAGACCTTCATAAATCCATTGTCCTTTTTTTGACCCCTTAAACCTAGGAGCACATTTCCAATATACAATATTCAAGAAATTTAATTTTGAATTTATATCCATAATAATTAATCTCTAATTTTATTGTGTTTTAATGAATTGCATGACATTCACTCTGTTTTTGTCTCTCTAAACAGCTGTTTAAGCATGGTCATTTCCAATATACAATATACAAGAGAAATTTAATTGAATTTATATCCATAATAATTAATCTCTAATTTTATTGTGTTTTAATGAATTGCATGACATTCACTCTGTTTTTGTCTCTCTAAACAGCTGTTTAAGTATGTTCTTTATAGTGAAAAATATTTTGTTAATTATATAATTAATAGGATAGTATTAGTTGAGAGAGAGAAAGTTATTTCATTCATGTTAAAGGACGCAATTAGATTTTCAAAAGTAGCATATTCAAAAATATGTCTCGTCTGTCCCCTTTTTTTTCCGTGTTTGTAGA